>NC_081415.1:395019843-395619843 GCF_030272615.1 Cryptomeria japonica
CTTGATACAATAATTCTGTTTCTTCCATTGATAGCAGTTGTGGAGTCTACATTTGAAAATTATCCCATGGGTTTGCAAATTGCCATATGAACTCTATGTAAAACTGATATTATATGTGTTGTGACCGCATTTTGTATGTGGTTTCGGGGGCGATGTATAAACTGATCTGTTAGATACTATAGGTTTATTTTATGAGCTGTGACTGAAGGTTTTCTTCCCAGGGTTCTTTCCTCCAGTATGCTCTGTTGTTTCCTCCATTATGCTCTTTGAATCTTATGTAAAAAATAAAAAATATTAATAAAAAAGTTTAGTAATCCAATTTTATTGAAAAAAAATTAAAAAATGCAAATTTGATTACCTTATTTGATAGTATATAATAATTGTCCTTATTTTCTTCCCTAAAATTTATAACTGTTTAAGAAGTATTTTATTCTATTTGTACTATTTACTTTAAAATTTAAAACTTATTTTATTATATTAGAAAAGTATGTTTTTATTATAGCTAGAAGTTACTTCCAGTTTTTTACATTCATTTTATTTTACTCTAAAATTTAAAACTATTTAACAATTATTTTTTCTAATTATTTCATTTATTTTAAAATTTATGTAATTTATTGAATAATTGTTTACTTATTTATTTTTATTATAAAAAATCTAAACTAATCCAAAACACTTGTTTGTTTATTTATGCAATTTATGGGAATTATTTGTAATGTAAATGAGGAGATTTTAATATATAGAAATCTAAATGCTAATTAATGCAAATTAATTTAGAAATCTAATTTGTACAAAATGTAACTACACTATAAAATGGTTTTAGAATCTATAAAAACAATCTATCTAAAAATTCTATTACACTGAATACATGTGTTGTTGACTTCTGATTTGTCTTCTTTATTGTTAATGTCAATCTTTTAAATATTTCCATATCAAATTTGGTAACCCTAAACCAAAATTTAACTCTAAATGATATTATACAAATTTACTTTGTATTTAACTACTAATTTACTCTTACTTATATTAGAAATTTTAATAATAATATTTTATAATTTCTGGGCATTGAAGTATGATAATCATATACTTTATTTCTATGATAACAAAATATGAAATGACAATTTTATTTTGAAAGCTACAGTATTATAAATTCTTAGAATAAATTGTTTTCATCCAACATAAGAATGATATTTGAAAATTATTTAGCATACTAAATCTAAATAGTTATTTAGTTGACCAACTATTTAGATTGTGCAAAGTACTAGATATTTATTATCTTTGACACAAAATGGAAAGGCAATTATAGTTTGTTTGGTAGGTCTTTTAAAAACCATTTAATTCTTTCTAAATATTTGATAAATGAAATGTTTACAAATTTTATAGTAGCAGGAGACTTCATGTTGGAACCATATCAGTCAATAGGATTAAGAGATTTGGATTATTCCACTAAGCATGAAATTTGACAATTAGTAGTCTTATATATGAAAAGCCATTCCATCCTCCATCCTACTCTCTTATGGAATTTCAATTATCATACCAGATAGAAAAAATTATTGAATGATCTGTTTCATGCTAAAAACTGTTGTGCAGGTAATTTTTAGAAGGCACTACTTAATTTTCTGCATATGTTTTTCTGGTTACAGTTTGGCCCTTTTGGCTATATTTTATTCTTAGTCACATGATAACAAAGTGATATCTTAATGTCTATAACTAGTCATTCACTTTCTTCATGTCCTTTTCTGTTTGTGGATATGAAAATGCCTGATATTTTCATAGTTCGAGCTATCTTTGTTGCATAATTTTTTTGAATCCATATCTGTCGTGTAGTGAGTGATATAACTATATGGGGAACTATAAAGTATACTAGATACACTTACTTCCTTATTGTGTCCCTGGTATGTAGGGATAATAAATATATGCATCTGGTCAATACAATTTATTTGTATGGTGCAGCCAATATCGATACTTTGACCCACTGCCATTCGGCAACCGATAAACCGTGAAATTTCCCAGGCGGTGAAAAAGTCCGGCGTGAGACAATCCCGGTGGCGGGGTACCCCCAAGGGATAGCCTATCGGCTAAATATAGTGGAGAAGGAGAGAGTTTAGTGCCAACTCAAATATAGTGGAGAAGGAGAGAGTTTAGTGCCAACTCACCTCAAGCTTCCCCAAAGGACCTCAAGTTTACCCGAAGGAGTTCAAGTTAATAGTCAACGTGAATAAAGAGAGAGTGACACCAATGAGAAACTAAGATAAATACATGTAAAAAGAATGACAACACATCAATGCTGGATAATTTATCTCACACACAGACACAATATTAGAGTTGGTGATGTTAGTAATAATTTAACAATGTATGTGTTTTATAAATATAAAAGGAGTCACATGTCAGTAGTAATAATAGAAGATGTCATTCAAATAATTAATGGAGTATAAATTTGGCGCATTTTTTTTGGAAAAATTGATTTTTTCACTTTAACCAATAAGAAGATAGAAAAATGGTATCTGAATAAATTATTTAAAATAAAAATTAAATTTAAACTATAGGTTTGTCATTCAATTTTTTTTTATTCTTTGCATTGATTAGCTAAATTAGTTAAAGAATTGAATGAAATGGATGCAATTGTATTGTGCCTTGGTAGGAACTAATAATATTGAATCCAAACATGACAAGTTTCTTTCATTTTAGCCTTTAGTCTACCCCAAACCTAACGAAGTATCATTCAAAATTCATTGATATGTTCCAAAAAAACACTTTTGCGAATTTGGCTAGGACCAATATCATGCAAAAAATTAAGGATTTTAAGCTTCACTGAAGGGTGTAATTGATTACAAAGGAGGTCTTGGATAGTTTGATATTCCATGACTTGGCCACCAAATCACACCATAAATGCCAATGAATGTTGATAAAAAGACAATCTAAAATATGTCATCCATTTTATTCTGCTTGAAGAAACATGATACATCTTATTAGATCAATAATTTTATGTTTTCGAAGATTGTCATACTAAAGAAATTTATCAAGAGTTGTAAGCCATATGAAAGCAATCACCTTAGGTTAGAATTTTGGATGGAAAACTATATTTCAAATCTTAGAATATTGACGTCTATATTCTTTGCTAGAAGATTTTTATAACCACATTGCACCATGCAGATTCTAGAGCCTTTCACACCCCAACCAAGGAATTCCAAATTTTTATCTAAAGAGACATTTAGGGAAGCACCCTCCAAGGACAACTTAGAGAGAAGCTACAAACCTAGCGATGGATGCATGGATGGTTCCTGAAGGAACACAATGGACCACCGAGAGGGGGGTGAATTAGTGGTAATCAAACAAACTTTAACTCTTTAAATTAAATAAAACTTTAATAACTGTAATCATAGAGTTATGAGTAGAGATATGAAACACATCTACACACACACATAGAGAAAACTCATAATACAATAATATGCGAGGAAAACCCATGGTGGGGAAAAAACCTCAGCGAGAAATGTTACTGGAGTCTACTACTCCAATCCAACCTCATAATGAAAAATTGATTACAATATTTATGGGCACCAATGCAAAGGAATGCCAACCCCTGAACTTTATGGGCACCAACCCCTAACTTTATGGGAACCAACCCCTAAAGTTTATGGGAACCAACCCAAAGAGCACCAACTTCTTCTCTAAGCACCTACTCAAAGATTTACAATGAATAAGTATTTAAAAACAAATTAAGCACTTTGTTACAAATGATGTTTTGTAACTCACAGATGTTATGCTCTTGAGATTGACTTGATTCTTTTCTACTCACAAGCTCTAATCTCTATTCTTTGATCTTTGTTATCAATCTTTGTCCTCTATTTTTTGTCTTCTTTGTGTGTCTGCAAACAACTCTCTATTTTTTGCCTACCTTTTGTCTCTACTGTAATCAATTTTTCTTCTCTGCCTCTCTACCTTGGCTATGCACACTTAGATCTCTCATCTCTGCTACTCTTTATCTCACTCTCTTTGCTCTGCAACTTACTTCACTGTTGTTTTGCTGCATACTTCTCAGCTCGACTGCTACACTCTCTTCACCTATCTCTTTTCTTTGCAACTTTTCTTTTACTTCTACGCTTCTCCCACCTATATTTCTAGCACACACTTCTACAATAACCCCTGTTCATTAACTTCATTCAATGGTTGTCTGCACACTCCAAGGATTTTCCCTCCAGAAGGATAATTCAAAAATCTACTCTACAAACTGATTTTACTGCTATCATTAATTGTTTCTCCTTTCATCTTCAGATTTACTTCAATATATAGATTACCACACTTAGTAATCTTCACCTGCCCCCTGGCTATGATGTCTTGTTGATTGGAGGTCTTCTGATATTCTCGAGTCACTAAAATATTATTGTAGACACCTAAAAATGGTCAACGCTTGCGAGGTCATACTTTAACATTTGCGCATTGCCTCATTTTAGGTTTTTGCGTCGCATTAACATTTCTCCTATGTTACGCACTTGGTCTTTATCATTTGCGAACATCGAGTCATTCTTCTACATTTTTCATTTGTCTCACTTTCAAATTTGGTCTTGTCGACAACACTATCCAATCATGATTTTGATCGATTTTATCCTATCGCATCAATGTGCGTGCTAATTTGTTATCATTTTGGACATCGTCAATCCTAATTAGGGTTTTGTCCTCTTATCAATCTTATCATCAATCTTATCATTTTGGACATCGTCAATCCTAATTAGGGTTTTGTCCTCTTATTAATTTGTCATCAATCTTTATCATTATCAATCTTGTCATTTGCGATCAATTTGTCATTGATCGTGGTCATTTTCAATATTATCGTTTTGCAATCTATTTTGTCATCGATTCTTGTCCTCTTGTCAATCTTGTCATTTGGCGATCGATTTGTCTATCGATCATTGTCCTTCTCAATCGTGTCAATTTGGATCAATTTGTCATTGTTCCTCATCAATTGGCGCATTTTCTCAATCAAATCATTTATCATATTGGTCATTTATCAATTCAAAATCAAATCGAATCGAGTCAATTATCTTTCAAGACCTAATTCATCTTCTAGGGTTTCGTGATTTAATCATTTAACCTTGTGTGTGTCATTTCTTCCTTTAGGATTAATAAATTGTTTATTTATCCTAAGTCTTCTCATTACAATTAAATGTTCATTTAATTGGCTAATTATTCCTCTTTGTGAATTAATTAATAAATGACAAATTATTAATTAATTTACCTAATTTGCATCAATTTACCTAATTTCTAATTCTTAATTTCCTAATTTCTAATTTCCATCTATTTTCTAATTTCCTATTTTAATTTCCACCTAATTAACTTGTCTTTAGTGCTCCCTATTTTTGTGCTTCATGCGTCATACTCTTGACATAGCAAGATGTCATAAGGTCCTAGTTCTCTAACCATTGCATTGGAAATATGTCATAATTCATGACATAGAAGGTGTCATAACCTTCCTTTTTCCACTCAATTGTGCCATTTTTGAAATTAATTGCTTCCAATATCCATTTCATGCTAATTTGTCTTTTCTCCAATTTTTCTATAAATTGGATGATCTTCATCAATCAAGGCTAATTAATAATTCCGATCAGACTATCGAACTTATGCTTCTAGTACTCTTGAGCTTTTCATCAAAGTCAATCTTGCTTTCAATTGTATGTGCACTTGTAGGTGAGATCCACAAATCCAATTGAAGAGGAAAGAAGAACAATGGAGCCGCATGGAAGAAGCATCCAAATTGTCATCTGGTTTGCATGATATTTGCTTTTGAATGCTTTGTTTTTATGTCTCTATTGAGTGTGCTTAGGATTAGATCATTGCAATGTGTGATTGAGCTAATAATGAATAATATGTCCTTTTATATATTGCTTTGATGATTCCTAATTCTGATGCTACAATTATATTTACAAGACGTTTTGATTCTATGCTCATCCTCTCAGATAGATAGCCACCTATAATAAATATATTCCTTCTGTCTCTTTATTTATTCTCTGCATATAGATTACTAACATTAGTAATCTTCATTTGATCGAAAAGATCTGGTATTCTTCCTCAAGCCACACAAACAACTTGCAATACGGTCGGTATTAATGTATTCTCCATTCTCTTTCAACCTGCCCCGAAAGGATTGACACCTACCTCATTCAAATTCATCATCACTGACTTCTACATATCAAATTTCCTCTTCGACTACTAGGAAGCCAAATGTCTTCATATTTGGTGTCCAAGTCACTCATTCAATATCGGTCAATAGCCACGTGGGCCTCTTTGTTTATCAACATGCACAAGAGTCATTAAAAAATTCTCAATCGATGTCCAAATCACTTGGTCAAACTTGGTCAACCACCACGTGGACCATTTTTCCTATCAGTCAGCCAACGTGCTGACTGCATCACCTCTAACTGTCACACCAATCTACCTGCAGGGTGGTGGGATGGCTTTTATCTTTTCCTTTCATCATGCCCTACAAGGACATTTACTAGCCCATTTTACCCATGCGAGTTGGTGGGATGCACCTCTTACACCTTGCTTTCATACCCCGCACAACCATCATACTTTGCATTTGCATGCTATAGGATAATGAGATTCATCCCCTTCCTTTGTTTCTGCATTACCCTTGTTGGTATTTTACACTCTTATGAGAATAGTTGATGTTGTCATTGATGGCAACCGACTGGCAATCATCTGGCAACCAACCAATAGTTACTGGCACCGGTGATAGACTTCTAGATACACCGGTAGACACTTCACCGATAGCGGCAACAATGCATACCGACACTCAAGCCGACATGGAATAAACTTTTGTTTATTATTTTATAATGTAATCATCTCTTGTAAAAGCCAACATGGCATATTGTAAAACACTCATATATGTATGAGATCTTATAGGTCTTTTTATAAGGAAGATAGATGAGAAGTATGAGGCAATTTTGTATAAGGTGATATAGTTAACAACGAAGGTTTTGGTTATAGACTGAGCTTAAACCGGTATTGAACCTGGCATAGTTGATGCTGATTTGAAGCAGTAAATTGTATTGGATTTTGATACTCCATTTTGTAAGTCAGTGAGACTTCTATTTTGTAGTTGAGTAGTGAGCTCTAGGGTGCTAGCCTTCCTGCATGTGCAGGCCCCTCATGTAAGTAATATTTATTCATTGGCCAGTGAGTGAATATTGTGGGTCACAAATCCCACCGAGGTTTTTCTCACACTGGGTTTCCTCGTTAAATATTTTGTGTTATGGTGTGTTCTCTATGCTATCTCTGTTATTCTTATTTGCTGCATTAATTCTTATTTACTGGTACACTGTTTTGGGATGCAAAGTTCTTAATAAGTATAAATATTCTGTAAACCGGTTAGACACCGATTCACACCCCCTCTCAGTGTCTTTGGGACTGTCATTGATTATAACAACCCTGCAAGACCATCTCAATTCTATCTTACTTGGCATGGGATAGTGGGGGCCTTATTAACTTTGCCTTTATGTTACACCGCATGGTCATCACACACCCATTTTACAGGATACAGTATATCGAGATACCTCATCACATCTTCCTTCTAGATGCCCCACACACACCTTTTCCTTCACCCTCTATTGTCACGGGATGATGGGATGCAAGTCTGGACATCCTGATTCTTACCCTGCATGACCTTCTCCTTTCTGTCATCATTGCTATGGGATAGCGGGGAACTACTATCCCCTTACTCTTGCTTCCCCCGCACCACTCTTTGTACATGATTTTAACCCTTGCAGGGTGGCGGTATGTTTCTCCCATCTTGGTTTTACTTTCCCTATAGTGTCATCTTCCTTCGGTCTTCAACGTCGCACGATAGCAGGAGATATCTCTCCCTTCTCCTTGTTAGCCCACACAGTCATATCACTCCGGTATTCTATAGTGCAGCGTAGCGGGGTCGACCTCTGACCTCATAAATAAGTTACCCGACATTTTATTTTCTCTTCACTCAAACACACCATGAGATGGTGGGGAACTTTGTTTTCCTTGATTTTATGTTACCTTGTAGTGTAATTTTTCTTCCATCTTTTATGTTACGGGGTGGTGGGGCAACTAACCTCTCGTGTTATTGACATCATCCAGCATAGTTCAACGTTACCCCGCATGGTCACTTATCTTCAATCGTTTATGCTGCAAGATAGCAGGGGCCGCATAACCATTGTTCTATTCTCTTCCCTGTCATAGTCTTACAACTTCATAGGTAGCGATAACTTGCATGTTATGCACACTTCAACCTGTGTGTTATTGACATCTCTGGTCACATAACCATCATGTTATTGATATCTGTAGTCACATAACCATCATGTTATTGACATTGCAGTCACCTTTTGCAGTCTTGTAGATTGATATAACCTGTGTTATGCGCTTTGCCTGTAACATTTTTGTAACTAACAAGAAGTGTTGTATACAATTATGGCTAATACTCCTTGTAACTACATCAGACTAACATGGTGTGTTATATACAACTGCAAATATACTTTTTTTGAGTCAGACAAGATTGCACAATCCCTTACCAAATCAATCACTATTGACTCTTTTGTCCAATTACCAGTCCCAAAAGCACATCCCATTCTTTCCTTCTATATCTCCATGTGGGACTAACACATTGTGTTGTGTTATGTTGCCGCAACACTTTTTCTCTATGCCATCACAACAGTATGGTCTTTGTCCTCTATCCATCTGCAAGTTCAATAGATGACTCCATTTTCTTCTCTCTTGTCTAAGGCTATTGACTCCATGCAACCTCCATGCATATTAGTTCAACCTACATAACCCTACTAACCTGATGCAACATCATATCAGCCAATTTGATCTTCCTTTGAGACCTCATCATCCAACATCTCTGTAATTTGCATCTATGTCCAATCTGATGTCTTTGCATGCCCTTGCATCTCTCTACATCTCCATCCAGTGGGTGTCTCTTCATGTCTCTATATCATAGTCCCGTGGGTATGGAGCAATCACATTGCACATTCTCTATCAAACTGCACTTGCTCTTTGTACACTTATCATCTCTTCTCTTTATACACTGAATATTGACATCAATGACAATAGGTTCCCAAATATAAGGCTAGATGAGGCACCCATGTACAAATAAATGAATCTCTCATAACAAAAGGAAAGGAGAAAACCTCATGGGAAAAATTCAATTCCAAATGAGAGAAAACAAAATAAATGTGTAGCAATGAAAAAAGGAAAGTCAAACTAAACATGAATTCCCAAGGGTTACTTCTCTCACATAAGTACAATGAAAGTCCCCCAATAGGAGATAGAAAATTAGGATATGAACCCCCCTCCAGAAAGAAGTAGCTCCAATGTCAATGATGAAAGATTGAAGGCAAAATATGATCCACTTCCTACAAACAAAATGTATCCCTTAGGAAGAAACATATCCACTAGTGATTAGAGAAGCCATACAAATCCAAATGATGCATGCCTTTGAAAATTGGTCAAATGTCGACATGAAAAAATGAGGCAACGTTATTCTAGAATCTTGTGAAGACTAATGTATAGCAAGCTCCAAAGACAGTGATGATGTTGTTTTCATGAAAGAGGAGTTGAATGCACTCAAAATTTGAGCTCCAGATTTGTAATATGAGGCTCTATAAACAAGGATGCTATGTTTGATAGATATGAATCCCAAGTAGTTTTTTTAGAAGAGGACAAATGTTCTGTTGAACTAAATCAATAGGGATCATGGATGTAGAAAATCTAATCTGAAAAAGAACAATAGAAGATGAATATTTCATCTTGATATGATGAGTGGGAGCAAGGACAAGCATTTGAACCATTGGAACATGCAAGTCTCATGGTATGCCTAAGATCATCTAAAGTATCATCATTAAAGAGTATGCATTCTACATCACCAAAGAGAATGAGATAATTTGTGATAGGATCTTTAAGGAATGGAGAGATACAAGGGTTTCTATAGATATTTTGAATTCTAATCCAAAGTGTGTGGGGAGAATCAATGTCACAATCAACACTAAAACAAATCAATCCTACAAAATGATCAATGGTGCTACTCCAAGCCAAGTTACTCCCTGGTATTTTTTATTCAGGTACAAGTCCATTAGAATAAGACAAAAGATAAAGCCACATGAGATTTACTAGGATGTCATTTTTTCAAGACTCATATTTATCATATATTCAAAATTACCACAAAATAACAAACAAAAAAACCTAAATATATTCTCAAATGATTACATTAGAGATAAACTGATGAAGGCATACTCCACCCAACACACACACATGAAATAATAATAGATTAGCTAGATGAATGTGGGAAGGATAACATCCAAATTCTCTTACTTTCATGAAAATGAATTAAAATACGTAGAATTCACAGGCTACCACCACATGGACTTTCTTATTACAAAGAAATTCTATCTAATAATCTGCAAGAGGGAGCCACAATCTACACTACTCAACTATCCTTTGTAACATTCATTCTCCTTTATCTTGGAAAGTGTAATCACCTTTGAATGCTCTAGACAGTGTAACTTCCAATTTTGGTGCTAGAATTTCAACCATCCATTTTCTCATTCAAGAAGATATTTTAAAATTTGAATTTCAAATAGTACAACTACTTGAGGTCATAAATTTTGATCCAACCATTGGATTTTCAATCTTCATATATCATTGGAAAGCTCATGAAGATATTTAGTATGTCAAATTTCATCCAATTTTTTAACTTGTACAAGGATTCTAAGGACCTCAGTTTTGAATTTGAAACTGTATTGGATAAATTTCTTGGGACAACAAACTTTAATATCTCTCTAACACCATTGGATATTGAGATGATTCTTTCATCATTCACTACATATTTTGGAAGTAAATGCTACATCAAAAGAGATGAACCAGATTTGGGGAAGTTTGATTTCAAATTTGATTAAGGAATATTTCCTGGATACTCAACAAAGAGAAAGACATATAGCTACTACAATAAAAGATTGATAAGAATAGTTGTAAGTGTGAATGTCAAAGTTGATGAAGAATTACATCAAAAAACATGTGAACTAGAAGACTATGAATCAAATTAACCTCCATGCATAGAAGAAAAAGAGGCAACTAAAAAAAGAGGAAGAAACAATAGAGAAGATCCCTAAATTTTCTACCAAATATGTTCAGAAGAATCACTTAGAAGACCAAAAATTGGAGATAAAAATGGAGTGTAGAACAAAAGAAGATTTGCAAAGACAAATGAACAAGTGATTTTTTATTTATTGTTAAAGATATAACCAAGAAATGCTAATAATTCCAACAAGGATAAAGGTTAAATACAAACAATGCAAAAATAACTAAATTAGATTGAGAAAAATCAAACTTGGGAATTGGTACTATAATGGTGGGTTTTGGAATCAAGGTTCAACCAATTAAGATAATAAAACCACTAATCTCACCAAATCAACCATACTAATTAAATTTACTTATTTATTTGATTCCCCCCTTTTGGAGTCAAAATTAAATTTGAATTGTAAAATTCTAGGGTAAAAAAATAGAGAATTGGAATAAAACGATAATAAAGTGTTCTAGATGTCAGATAAAGTGATAGATATAGATCTAAGAAGAGGAAGTGAGTCAAAACCTATAGCTAAAAATCTGAGTCGATATGTCGAGACTAGGGTAGTAGGTTGCCTTGATCCTATAGCTTCTAGACTGGAAAATGGGATCTTTTTTGAATTAGGGAGACACACATGATCCACTTCTAGAAGATTGGGCAAATTTTTTGGGACCGTCTATAGATTGTCTGGGGTCCACCACTTAAGTTGAAATTGTTTGTCGTCATCTCTTATATTAAAATATTCGATTGGAACTCCTGAATCAATTTCCAACACACACACACAAAGAGAGAGAGAGAGAGAGAGAGAGAGAGAGAGAGAGAGAGAGAGAGAGAGAGAGAGAGAGAGAGAGAGAGAGAGAGAGAGAGAGAGAGAGAGAGAGAGAGAGAGAGAGAGAGAGAGAGAGAGAGAGAGAGAGAGAGAGAGAGAGTTTAATCATCACACAAGAGTTTAAGATGTCATGTAGAACCTCTTCATGAAAGATTGATCATGGATGTCATATTGAATGTTTGAACTTGACAAACTCTTCTTTAATGCTTGACAAATGCTTCATTGCTTGCTCAGCTGAATTGAATTCACTAGTGTAATTGAGAGAGAGACATCATCCTCCTAGGTTTCAAATGAGAGCTCAGGTAAGCCTCATTTTATACTTAACCATCCAAAAATTATTATTATTTATAGAGTAGGCCGACACAAGAATTATTAGCTTCAAGTGGTTGTGTTATCTTTTGGAATCAAAAATTTATTTCTGGTGTTAGCCTTGGGAAGATGTTAACCACATTGCTATTAGACTCAAACACATTAGGGATGATTTTACCTAGATTTTGTCTAGCATCTATGCGCCCAATAATAAATCAGCTAGGAGGAAACTTTGGAAGAATCTATCCGACTTCAGGTCTTAATTCTAGGATAAAAACTGGATCATTATAGGGAATTTTAACAATCCTCTTCAAGAGGTGGATAAATTTGGAGGGTCTCAGATTCAAGATGATAGTAAACAAGATCTCATGGATTTTATAAATAATCAATGTCTTCATGACCTAGATTTAAAAGGAGCCTCTCACACTTGGACTAACAGACGCGCGGGTAAAGACCTCATCTAGGTGAGACTAGATAGGGTCCTTATTTTTAATGTCTATCTCTTTCATTATCTTTTCTCCTTGAACACTTCATCCAGAATTGGATTTGATCACTTCCCTCTCTTTTTTCATGTGGAGCCTATCTCGAGTAAGAAGAACCCTCCTTTTCATTTTGAAAAAATATGGACCCAACACTCACATATTTTTTCAAGAATCAGGAAATGGTGGAGTGTCAAGGTGGATGGTACAACTATGTTTTGTGTAGCTAAGAAACTTGGCATGGTGAAATTTAATATTAAAAAAATGGAACAGATATACTTTTGGCAATATTTTCTTGTCCAAGGTCAATAAAAGTAGAGCTGAAGGCTATTCAAGATAAAATTCAAAGGGAAGGATATGTCGAGGACTAATTGGCTAAGGAAAATGAGATTCTCATTTAATATCATGATATTATCTCCAAGGAAGAGGACTTCTGGAAATAGAGATCTAGGTCTATTTGGTTGGCTTCTAGTGATAGGAACACCCGATGATTTTATATGTCCACTCTAAAACATAAGGCAACTAATCACATATCTCATATTCAGAGGAATGAGTCTATAGTGAAGGAGGACAATATCTAGGAAGAAGTTGTTCATTTCTTTTCCAATATGTTATCCATAGAGGACACTTTGGATGATGATAAGAAAAGAGTTTTTATTGAGGCTATCCCTAAAGTGGCAAGTAAAGATTGTAATAGAAGTTTGGTTGCCATCCCTTCTTTAGAAACAATTAAAAAGTTTGTGTTCTCCTTTGAAGGGAACAATGCATTGGAACCTGATGGTTTTCCAATGTTCTTTTTCTAGACCTTTTGGGAGATAGTGACGGATGAGGTGGTAAATGTAGTAAAAGAATTTTTTGAATTTAGAAGGATCCTTAAGGAGCTTAACTCAACCTTTATTGAGCTTATTCCTAAAGTCCCTAGTGTGGATACTTTTGAGGCTTTTCATTTATCGGTTTGTGCAATTCCATCTACAAAATATTGTCTAAGGTTCTAACATCTAGATTGCTTCTTGTGATGCCTCACTTCATTGCTGCCCAACATAATGACTTCATTCACAGTAGGAAAATCATGTATTCCATTATTCTTTTCCATGAGAATATCCACTCTTTAGAGAGTTATAATCATCAAGGTTTTTGGCTTAAAATTTGTTTATCTAAAGCTTATGATCATGTAGATTGGGACTTCATCATCCAAGTTTTGGCTGCTTTTGGTTTCAATAGCAAAGTTCTTGATTTGGTTTGGTATCTTATTTCTTCCTCTATATCAATAGTGATTATTAATGGCTCCCCCTCCCATTATTTTGAGGTTTGTAGGGGCCTTATACAAGGAGATCCTTTATGTCCAATTCTCTTCACTTTTTTGGTGGAAACCTTTGCGAGGTACACACTCAAGATGGTGAATTCTAGTTGTTTGAAAGGTCTTAGACCCTTTTTAGATGTTCTTGTTTTCTGTCACCAACAATTTGGGGATGACACTATTTTTATGGGGAATTATTTTGTAGGGGAATCTCGATATCTCAAAAGAATCTTGGTTGATTATGTTAGTGCCTTTTGCCAATTTATTAATTATTTTAAAAATTTTCTTTACTTTAATAATACTCCTAAAATCAGGTAAAAGAAGATTTCCAATATTCTGGGTTGTGACATTGGTAATTTACCCACTATTTATCTAGGCTCACCTCTTTGTTCCAAGGCACCAAATTCCTCTTGGTTATCTTTAATTGATAACTTTCATAAAAAAACTAGATGGGTGGAAGGGATCTCTTCTCATTCAAGTTGGTAAAATTTAACTCCTTAAGCCTACTGTCCCAAATCTTTCAGTTTATGCTCTTAGTCTGTTCAAAATTCTGGCTGAAATTGTTGAAGCCATTGAGAAAATTCAAAAGAATTTTCTTTGGTCTGGAGTGGAAGAGAGAAAGAGATTTCTTCTAGTGGCTTGGGAATCTTTGTGTAAACCCCCCAAAATGTGGATGTCTTGGGTTGAGAAAACTTATAGATTTTAATAAATCCCTTCTGGCTAAACAAATTTGGAGAATATTTAATATAAAAGGAGAGTGGAATGCTATTTGGAAAAGAAAGTATCTACATCATATTGATTCTTTGTTGGGGCTACTTTAATCTCAAGAAATACTGATGGGATCTACTCTTTGGAATAATACTATCAAAGTTAAGGACATAATAGGCTCTGGAGTTTTCTAGAAACTAGGAATGGGAAGAAGGATCAAATTTTGGTTAACCTCTTTGCAACAATCATATCTTCAACAAGTTTATCGTACACTGCAAAGCCAAGTTTGGTATATGGGTGTGGACTATTTTGGGGAAGATAAATGGGTGAAATTTATAGATGTTAGCCTTGATTTGCTTCCTCTTCAAATCTCTTTAAATTTGTGCTTGCTTAATTCAAAAGAGAGTGATCAGTTGGTCTGGAGGAATTCTTCTTCAGGTGTTTTCTCTATTACTTTGGATATTTCTCTTTAGCATGTGTCTCTTTCCCCTCCCCCCCCTTGGGTTGGAGTGTGGTCCAATGTTCTTATCTCGGAGATCAATATCTTTTTCTAGATCATACTCAAACAAAATTTCAACTCTTGATAATATTTGTAAAAGAGGGCTTTGCTTACCTAACATGTGTTTCTTGTGCTAGGAGGATGTTGAATCTACTTCTCATTTGTATTTTCACTGTGCCTTTGCTGGTGAGGTGTGGTGTTATATTCTTTAGAATTAGAATTTGGTTTGGGTCGCTCTATTTTTAGTGGTGGGATTTCTTAACCAATGGATAGATCCTTCATTGAACCAAACATTTCATCTTTTATTGTCCCTTACCTTTCCTCATTTGGTTTGGGAATTATGGAAAGAATGGAACAACTGAGTTTTTTAGGAATGTTTCTTTGCCTTGGGATGTTATTTCCAATAAAATCTTTAGGGCTATTAAGGAAAACTTCCATCAAGCCAAAGAAAAATATTTGGACAAGGTTAAGCATATTTTCTCTCCATTTGATTCATGGGTTGCTTTAAATTATCTGTATTGCTTTTAGACCAATCAAATCACCTAGGGATAATGTGCATTGGAGTCTTCCTCCTTCTAGTTGGGTGAAAGTTAATTTTGACGAGGCATCTAAGGGAAATGAATTTGATTTATGGGTTGCTTAAAATTGGAAAATAAATGTGGATATCTCCATTTATTTCAGACTAATCAAATCACCTAGGGATAATGTGCATTGGACTCTTCGTCCTTCTGGTTGGGTGAAAGTTGATTTTGACGAGGCGTCAAAGGGAAATTTCAGGCCAGTTGGGTGCAGGAGTGTGATCAGAGATGTTAATGGAAGGCTTATTTTAGTGCTGACACTCCCCTTGGGATTTAAAACTAACCACTTGGCTAAAGTTGTTGCAGCCTTCCATGATTTGAGAATTGCAGATGGATTAATGTTAAGTTGGATTGGCTAGAGGGAAATTCTAGCAACATAATTCAATGTTTAAAAGGGCACCAAAAAACTTCTTGGACCATTGAAAAATGGATTAATAAATCTCTGGATATCCTAAGGATATTTCAAAAATTTAATATTACCCATGTCTATCATGAAGCAAATGGGCTTATGAATTACTATGCTAATGAGGGAGTTTAGGTTAATAATGAAATGATATGGCATCTTGGGGATCGTGTACCTACAAATGTTAATGCCTTATTGAGATATGATTTATCTCAACCTCAGAGAATCAACCCCTCTTGTGAATAATGATGTCATACCTCAAAAGGGCCATTATTAAGTGAAGAGTTAGGAAGTTGTGGAGTACTTTAATGAATTTCCTTAGAGATTTGCATGCTTTCTGGGTGTTCACTATTTTTTCTGGTGTATTCTCACTCTGCACAAAGGTATCTCCATCATTCACACAACCATGAGTGGTGAAAGGTGAAGGATTGAACCTTTGAATTGTGAGGAACTTAAAAAGGATAACACTATATGGATGATTTTGAAATGTGGGGGCCTTACCCCTTTCATTAAGAAGCTTTACAACTTTGATGCCAATGTCACCAATAATTTTCCAAGGGGGTAAAGGAGGGGCACATTTAGATGTTTGGAAGGGACTTTGAAATTGATGAAAAATTGGTTGTAGAGGTCACTGGTTTGTCTATGGAAGAGGCCAAGTTTTATTGGGATAGGAGGATGTTGGATGCAATGATCAAGAAATTTCTCAATGATGACAAAGAAATGAATAAATTGGCCAAGCTTTCCAAAAGAAGCTACGATACGTGTAATATCAAAACCATTTGGTGTTCTATGCTTAATGTTATCATGAAACATATTACCCTAGATGATAGGTACACTAGGGCTTTTGGGCATCATTTTGTTATATTGATCCACTTTCAACATAAGGTGTAGATTTCCTTTCCTTTTTTCTTCAAGCCTCTATTAATTCTAGCATTAAAGATCATATGAAGAACAAGAAAAACCCGATTCTTCATGGGGGCCTATTGTTATTAATCTTTGAACATATTAAATCACAACTCTCTCCTTCTTCTAGAGTCTTAGATTCTTTTTATGTAATTGAGGCATAAGAGTTTGAGAGTCAATCCTCTGAGGAGGAGTTGAATACTGGTTTGGATGATTCTAACTTTAAGCCGAAAGTGAAAAAGAAGCTTGGCCAAATGATCTATAATCTCCTTATTATGAATCACTCAGCAATTGTTAGATTCACAAGGATACATATTTAATTGAAGATCAAAATTGACGTTGCTTGTGTATTAAGAAAATAAACTCATAAAATGTAGGAAAGTAAAGAAGCTGACAAAATCATGCACCAGGAAAAGAGAGACAAAGAGATTTGGTAACGGGGTTCACCAAAAATTGGTTAAGTCTTCAGATCCGCAAAAATGTGTGATCGATGCCATTAATATGATGCAAATCTTTTTACATCACCATGGTCTTTCACCAAGTTACAATATGTTTCTAAGGAATATTGTTACACATCGGGCTCTTCCCGCTTCCACACCGTCTTGACAAGAACTTACTAGCATCCTGCCCATTCCTTTTGTTACCCTTGCAATACTAAGCAATGAAACTGCAACTCTCCAATAACTCTCACTCCAAACCCTTTACTAAGAGAAAATAAAGTCTCCAAGAGTTTTTACAAAGAATGAGAACATACAAGAGTTTTCCAAAAACCCTCACCAAGAGATTTCTCTCCATTCTCTTACCAAGAGAGTATACCAACTCTCCATTATATACCATTCTAGGACAAATATGGTGTTTAACAAATGAAACAAATTACATTTAATACATAGAAAAATATAGGCTTCTAATTGTTTGGTATTTTACCAATTTGGGCTTGCTGTTTATTTGTTAAACCATCAACTATGTTGAGGGGCTCGGTTAACTAACCACAAGCCTTATTTAATAAAGTTTGTTGGCTAAGAATATTTTAAATAACAAATGCCTCCTATGTATATTCGAATTATTAAATGGCTTAATGGTAGAAACTAATTTTGGTAGATGGGTGGTTAGTGGTTCAACCCCCCACCGACCACTTTTTTAAACAACCCATGGTCTTCCTTAACAAATAAAACTGGTGGCTATATATAGTTAAACACTCATGTGTGGTTTATCAATTCTAAATCTCAATTTTAATTCTCAAAATCTTCAACGTTAATATTTGTGTTGAAATAACTTATTGTCGCTCCAAATAAAATTGCATTAAATCATTGTACCCTCGCTATCTTTCAATTTTTCTCCCAAGGGGGCATACTCATGACATCAGCATCATCAGTGATTATCATCCTCAAAGCTGAGAGTTTCTTTCAAAAATTTTCATTACAAGTCGAGCGTCTAATCTTTTCAACCAAAGAAAATCAACAAGACCTCATCGCTAGGGGCATCTAAGCTTCATCGCTTCTAGGGGCATGTCAGTTTCATCGCTTCATATCAAGCTGATATTGTCTTCATCTAAATCAATCTCTTAACGTTAACCAGTTTCATTGCTTTTCATCAAGATGATTATTCGTTTAAACTCAATCAAGGGTTTAAAGAGTATCTTTGATCACATGCTCAATCTAAGAAGGTGTTCAATTTCATCGCTTCAAATCAATCTGGATAGTTTATCTTTGCTAATCGTGTCTTGATCCATCAAGTTCAAGACCGGTTTTCTCTTTGATCACTCTATCTAGTTCAATCAAGTTATAGATTAGTAAGATCCACTTCTTGATCAATCATGTTCAAGTTTGGTATATTTGCTTTTCATCGATCCTAGTTCAATCAAGTTCGGGATCGGTTTTTCTTTAATCAACTCTGTTCAGTTTCATCGCTTCAAAACAAACTAAATACCTTGCTCTTCATCTGGTTCGTGATCAATCAAGTTTAGAACTCGTTTTTCCTAGACATCAACTATTCTTTTAATCAACGCGCTCGCACATTAATTCAAAGAGGGGCAAATGTAATACCCTAAAAATGGTAATCTAAACCATGAGTCCCTAATCTTGACAATGTCACCAAGGTCCTAACCAAAGGCAATTAAAATTAATCTTGAGCACACAATTAATTCTTAAAATCATCAAATGTCACATGGCAAATTAATCACTCTGAATTAATTAAATAAATATTTAATTAATTGATCATTTCAAGTAAATCATTTTAAACAATTATCCTATTTATTTTATTAAATATCCTCATATATTTAATTAATAAATCAATTTACCGTTAAATCATCAAAAAGGGAAATTAATTGGAAAAAAAAATTAAAAACTGAGAAAAGAAATCAAATGAAGATAATCTTGAAAATCAAATTAAAAATTGAAGAATAATCTCAAAGAAAGCAATTAAAAACAATTAAACATAAAAATTGAATGAAATAGAGAATAAATCAGTTTTTTTGATTTTATCTTAATTTTAGTTCAATTTCCTTTAAAACTGAGAAAAGCAGCCAATCATATCAATTCACTTGGATTGTGCTTCCTCTTGGAAAATCTTGACCGCTCATCATCATTTTATCTCATCCTTTGGTTTATTTATGAATTTTCTATAAATTTAGGCTCTCATCTCTCATTCAAGGATCCTGGAGAATATATTGTTATTATGTTGTTTTTGCTCTAGGCTCACTAAGATTTGTGCATTGAGATATTACATATTAGTTATTGCATCTTTATTAAATCATCTAGCTTAAATATTCATTTATTGCTTAAATCTTGCATTTATCTATCTTAATCGTGCATCCATTTAGATCAAATTCATGCTCATATAAGATTAAATCCTTCGTTTAGATCTTGTCTAGTCACTAGTATTGCATATGAAATATGAGAGAAAGACTAAACTCGCATCTACTAGAAGACAATAGGTCGCTTTGTGATGGTTTATTGTTCATTGATTATTTATTTACTAACCATGCATCTAATGATTTATTGAAGTGTTGTGTATTTCATATACAAATATAGATCCACTTTTCACACACATTTTTGGCACCCACTGCGGGGCTTGAAATTCAATCCTTCTGCCTCAAAATCACCTTTTTTTTTTATCTTTCAGGTCTCGTTCGTACAACCTCTGCTAAATATCGTACGAGTATACTTTCCTCATCGTACGACATTCTGTCAAGACCTGTGATTCATCGTATGGATCAGAGAAGGAACTCGTATGAGTTTCTTCTCTGACAATTTAACTCTATATTTTGTCGTTCGGTCCTGTGAGAATACTCGTGCGAAAAGGTATACTCTGTCATACAAATTTATGTTTTATAGTTTCAAAAACAGTATAGTTTTTCAAGGTTTTTTGTGTAAATTGAATTTAGTTTTTTCTAATGCTGATGCTAACCCTGGTCTATCTTCTATTTGCTTGAGATTTTTACAGCCTAGCTAGTTTCTTGCGGAACGCTTGACAGATAATTTATCAATCAAACATATGCATGTCAAAGAATCAAAAGAAAAATGACCAGTGATGCATTGGTTTTGCAGGTTACCTAAAAGAGAATCGACCAAACTTTGTGTATTCTTGAAATTCATTTTTTAGGCACTTAAATTGCTATTTGGTTAAAGAACAAATTTGTCTTTTGTGTTTTCAAAAAAATATGAGAGGTAGGAGAGTATGCTCTTGTCTTTACTAACAATCATAAATCTAGACCCTCAAAGATTTTTTCTATGTTTTGAGATTTGTGTACCTTTAGTGGGCTTGTCACAGTGGGAAAAAGTAATCACCTTGTGAGAATGACCCAAGCGAAGTACAATTGGACCTGAGCATTCCAACTCACTATAATAAATAGGCCTTTGGTGATTAAATTCTCAAAGGATGGGATTGTTTGAGTTTTCTCTTTGAGATCTCTCATATTGGGCATTTTGTAGGGCCTTGCGGTCTCAATCACGTTCACGTGACTACAACTTGTTTCGATACCTTGTCGGGCTATAGGCCTCAATCATGCTTGCGTGACTTCAAGGGGTAATTTCGAATGTAATTCCTAAATAAGAACTATAAGATAGAAGCTACCCGGTTCACCTCCGAAAGGGGGATAATCTTTATGCAAGAGAGATAGTAACTCTCCCAAGACACTTGCCATATCATGCCCCCATTAGCATTTGGAGTTGGCCAATACGACGTTGAGAATCCATTGTGTGAGACTCAGCGATCGTATTCTGATTAGTTATTGGGTGTGTACCTAAGTCAGCAAGCAAAGGTTTTCTTCTCTAAACCAACTTCCATAGGGTTAGCGTGTTGTAATTGAAATTATTATACATCTTGCGTGTTTACTGTGTTTTCATCCCTGAAACTAAAACTGAAATATTGAAACTAGAGAAAACAAGTCAGAAACATCAAAAACTCAGTGATCAAAACTTTGTTCGTGTCCAAACTGGTCCTTATCAAAAACTGGTCTCTGTTAGTCATCGAAACATCAGTTCTTATAAAAAACTGGTATTTGTAAGCTATTGGAAACTCTATCTATCATCCTCTGTCATACAAGTTTGCTAAATTATCATTTTGCTACATACCTATTATTGTACGAGTCTTCATTGCTCTTAATAGTTTGGCGTCTGGCTCTGTAAAACTTGTCGTATGAGTTTGAAGAATTGTCATTTGGCCTTTTACAGTTTGTCAAAAATATATCATAGTCAGTAGATTATCATCTAGAGTTTACCCAATTGTCGTACGAAATTAGGCAGCAACTCATATGAAAAATTGTCTTTATCATCTGGAAACAGCTAAACTATCGTCTAGGTCTGAGAACTCTTTCGTACAAATTCTTGATCTTGTCAGTCAAAACAATCAAATTTTCCCAAATTAGTCTACAACAACATAAAATTGGTTATCATAATTCTGAGCATAAAACAATCTCGATAGTGTACCCTAGCCATTGCGTTGCACGATTTTGTCGATCATCTTCCAGCTAGTTCAATCAACTACTTATCAAACCTAAGTTAACTTAGATAACGTCTTACACAGGATAGATCATTCCTGAAACTAGACCAAATCTTAGTTACTTCTCTCAATCGCTACGTTAAACGAACATCTAGCTTTGATTTGATCTCAACTTCTACATCACATCTAACTCTCGGTCCCGTCAGTTGTAAATGCCTGCTCAAACCAGAAGTTCTCGCAAGAAATATAACAATAGTAAAGGAGTATCCTTTTCATCAAATGGCAATCCATTATTTGTAGAAGAACTCATCCCAAATAAACCTTCATCGTCATTGTAGACACATAAATCTGTCCACTTAATTAAATGAATATTTAGTATTTATTTGATTATTTAACCATTAATCAATAATTCATTAAATTAATATTTAATTAATTCTCTTAACCCTCTTCTCCTATTAATTAAATAAATTATTCAATTTATTTGATTTAATTCACTTAACCAAATTCAGACCATTAATTAAATAAATAAATCATATTTGTTTAATTAAATCTTCTCTCACATTTAAATAAATTAATATTTATTTAAATCCCCCAAAATCTTCTCTCACATTTAAATAAATTAACATTTATTTAAATCACCTTTATCCTCCACCCACTTGTATTTTCCTACAAATGCAACTTGCACAACTATTTTAGATAGATAAATTATTTATTTAAAATCCTATCTATCCTCACCCACTTGAAACCTTTAATGGTTTCCCTTAAAGTCTTCAAAGTTAATGGCTTCCTTCTAGAGTCTTCTCAAGCCTTTAATGGTTTCCCTTAAAGTCTTCAAACTCAATGGCTTCCTTCTAGAGTCTTCTTAAGCCTTTAATGGTTTCCCTTAAAGTCTTCAAACTTAATGGCTTCTTTCTAGAGTCTTCCTAAGCCTTTAATGGTTTCCCTCAAAGTCTTCAAGCATTTAATGCTTTATCTTTCTTTTTCTCATGTAAATAAATTAAGATTTATTTAAATAAAATCCAAAATTCACATTCACATTTAAATAAATTAATATTTATTTAAATGTCTATCCAAATGCAAATTACACCATTTAATTGAAATAAATGATTTTATTTTAATTGAAAATCCCAAAATTCCTCCCACTTGCATTCTCCTACAAAATCCACTTGCATGCCTAAATCCCTTCTAGATTCTTCAAACTCCTTTAATTAGCCTAATCCTATCCTAATCATTGTCACATTTCTAAATAAAAGGAAATCACTTCTCAAAAACCTCCAAAGTCTTCAATAACCATTAAAGGCTTTATGTCTTTAAATGGTTAACCTCTAAAGTCTTCCAAACCATTAAAGGCTCTTACATAACCATTTATGGTTAACTCACCTTTTACCTTTGGTTAGAGACTTTCCTCTAACTTAACCATTCTTTTGACTCATGGGTCTCTTCAAAGCATTTATTTCTTTGACTAAGGTAACCATTTAACCCTTGCACATTCATTTATCCCTTGGATAAAAGAAATATCTATTAGCCTAACCCTAACCCAACCCCTAAGGTAACCATCATGTCCCCTCAAGCATTTAATGCTCCTTATCTCTTCTCTCAAGCCTCCTCATGGTGACACTTGTCAATATTGGATTGGGTTGAAAGTCTCACATGGATTGAATATCTTTCAATCCTAACCCTTGTTAAGATTGTTCAATCTTAACCATTCATTTCCCCATTTCTTCTATAAATAGAACCCTTGTCCTCAAGCAAAGAAGGAAGCATTAGAGTATTGTTGTTATACTGGTATTAGCATAGAGATTTTTCATAGCATCACTATCTACACTTGCATAGCATTTGTTTATCATATTCAACCATCTTGAATCTCCATATGACATCCATGGCTAGTGCTAAAAGCTGAGAGCTACACTAATGTGGAACTTGGAGAGAAGAGGAACAAGGGAGGAGCAACTATGAGCATCTTGATTAGCATTTGGAGGAGTATAGTTTATCTATTCTATGTTTGTATGCTTTCTATTTCATGCTTAATATCTCTCTTGATATGCCTGTTTAGGATAATCTTTTATTGCTAACACTAACGTTTGTTTCTTGTGCTCTTGTGTGTGTTGTCATCGAACATATTTTCTAATCCTTTTTGCAGAGCATCATTTGGTGAACCAGACGTGAATCAAAGAACAACCATTTTGAAGACTACTAACTTTTGAATGTTTTAATTGACACATAGGTCATGCTTTTGCGCTTTTGTTCTCAGTTTAGCACCTTTGCAAATTGATACTTTAGCGTTATTGTCTATACTGTTGCTCTTTCGTGTTAAATGGTGTTTCTATTTTCACACAGAGTAGAGATATTGTAATAGAGAGTTGTAAGAAAATTCCTTGTAAAGGAAAACCAAAATTTTTAGGCTTGTAGAAGCCCACCAAAACATGCGGATTTTTCTAACTAATTATCTTTTGTGCAGGTTTTAACTAACCCCTACAATAGGATTTTTGTAGCAATTTTAGCTTAGGAAATAAATTTGTTCATATTGCAATTCATTTTTCTTTTCGGTTAAAATCAACTACACTTTCATTTGGAGTTTTAAAAAGAACCACATCTTTCATTTGGAGCTCTAAAAAAGAATCACACTTGTTCAAAGTTAAAAAGAATCACCAAAAAAAACACACAAAATTATTTTTTGCAAAGTTAGGAACAAATTCTTTTGGTGCTTAAAATCAACAAGGTAAATTTTATTTCTTGCATCAAACTAAAATTCACAATCAACACTTCATTTTGTGCAAGTTAAAAAGAATCCCCAATTTGTCAAAGTTGTTCTCAAATTGATTTACTTCAAGCAAAACGTGTTCTTAATTCAGTGGATCGGGATTTCCAATTCCTAGATTACAACACATTTTGCCATTGAAGGATAAAAAGAACACCATGACTGCTGGAGCAACATCTCCAAATAGTTAGATCATGTTGCAAATGATGAGTTAAAAAGAACAAATGTCTTTTGTGTTTGACACACTTGTGCAAAATCTATAGAGTGGTCCTATTTTTAACACACACTATCCTCTCCCTTGGCTTTCATGGTCCTAGGTGCAAGAGAAAAGTGTTAGTAACACTCAAAGTTTATATTTTTAAGAGAGGTCTGCTAAGAGACACATCACTCTTGGGAACGACCTCATGCGGTAAATCCTTCGAGCCTCTATAGAAATCAGGTGTGAGCGAAAGATGTAGCCTTGGGTATAGCTATTCCTACAATGTAACTTGCCAAAAGGACAAATGGGCCCCACTAGAAGTTACAAGGCTCTTAAGTGAGTCACTGCAGAATGAACTTATGTCCAAAAACATAAAAAATTACTAAACACCTTTTTATGTAGAAACCCACCCATTCTATTGATTGAGGATGTTTGTGATAAATTCAGTGCAAGAGCATAGAAGGTTTTTCTCCCAAGATACTCACCATACATATTTCCTTGAGTAGAAACATAGATTTTTGAAAGGTTACTTGTAGCCTGATAAAAGTGGTGACTCCCCCTGTTGGGTCTCAAATCAACAGATTGGATAGGTTCTAAGGAAATGCCAACTCCTATGATCAAACCCTCCAATTGATTTGGCCAACTTATAGAGCAAACCTATTTAGATGTTAACTCTCTCACTTTAAGCTCTGCAGGACCTAGGCGGGTATACCTATTCACCGGCTGTTTCTAATAACCAGTGCTTTTTATAGCAGATTTGTTGTCTTAATCTGATATCTCCTGGTTTCAGAATGGCATAGGTTCCTAGAATGGAGATATAGTAGATGAGTTCAAGATTGTTGTTGTAGAAGCTATTCGATCTATGTTTCCTAATTACTTCTGTTGCTTTAAAATAACATATGATGAATATAGTGATAAGTGTAATCTGAAATTAACCAGTGCCTTCTTTGCTGTTTGGGCTACAAAGTCATTATACTTTCTTTAGGACTTATCATGCGAGCCTGTGAGACAGTTTTTTAATCCACCCTTTTATGGACCCGTCGGTTATTATTTCTTTTGGGATCAATTGAATGCTTATATCATACGTTGATTGAATGAATTTAACCCTACCTTTAAGGGACCAATCAATGAAGTACTGCGAGGAACAATTACAATTCGCAAGCAAAACTCTTGTTTCAACCTTATAACATGAAGCACAAATTTGATTTCAAGAATATGAATAACCTTATCACTTTAGATAATATCACAGACGATTGCCAGAACAAAGTGAAATGATCCACAACACATACGCAAAGAAAAACAACAGTTCATAGCATGTATTCCATCGAAGTTTGTGCAAAAAGACTTACAAGTTATCATACTTGGCTATCTTCTTCTTATGTATTCCCTCCCTTTATTACAAAAACCATTCTCATATATATATGAGAACGAAAGTTATTCATGACAAGACATGTCTTTTCAAAATGCTAATCATTAGTTTGAATGTTCTTAACAAATTTAAGCAAAAAGAGATTAAGAATTCCTAAATGATGAATATAATCATCATCTTTGAAGGTTTTGATTTTAGCACTTTGTTTCTTCAATTCTTCTCCTTGTGATAGGTACTCGAATATCATTTGGTTGACGGTAGGGGCCATGTCTTTGCTTCGATCCATTTTTGATAAAGCCCAATCCTTGACACTGACAAGCTCATTCCGCAAATCCTCCAGAGATATTACATCTCCTTCTGTATAGACCGAGGGCATTCCAATAGGTCTCCCATCATCCAATTCCTTAAGGTCTCTCCTTAGCGCATCTTCGAGTTTAACATGATTTTCCATGTGCGTAGTCCCTTCAGCCTTCTCCTCTGGCGTCATCGTATCAACACTGTTTAGTACTTCGTGCAATCACGCTTTTAATCTCTCATGCTCTCTTAATGCCTTTGTAGTTCCAGTGTACACCTTCCAATATTGTTCAATATGTGGAAGCATGGTGTTAAATCGGTGTCCAATGATATCATTAACCATTTTATCCATCTTTTGCTGGATACTATTTGCCTGTTTGGTAGCCTTATCTACTTGATACTTCCAGTACAGAGCATCAGAAACATCATCCAAGCTACGTCCTGTGGGATATGAGGTATATTCATTTATGGGAGTCCCTGTCTCAAGTTGCAATATTTTTTCTTGTAACTTTTGATTCTCCTCTTTAGATTTTTCATACAACCCCTTATAAGTGATGTTTTCCCTGACCAAGAATTATGTCTGGTCCAAATTTAATCTGGCAACATCCAAGTTTAATTTAGCAGTGACCCTAGGGTCAGTCTTTCCAACCTGATGAACCATGAGATGTTTGAAGGTTTCTTCAATATCCACAATAATAGGCCTTTTTCCCTTTGGATATAACGCCCACTGCAGGAGAGCCTTTTTATCAGGATCATATGCGGAGCCTAAGAATAATTTGTCTATCTCCTGAGGCAACACCTGTTGATTCAAGTCTTGCTTTTTCAAGAATCCATCAAACAAAAGTGCTGAATTTATGTCCCAACCAGAAAAGATGATAATACCAGCCTCTTTTAATAATCTTCTCCCTTTCTCAGGGGTCATATCTTTCATGAGGGTATCAATTTCTTCCCCTAGTCTTTTCATCTGCTCCTCTTCTGGTCTTCCAGCCATGCTTCGTTTCACATGTGCCCCTTTATACTGGTATAAGAATGAAAGGAATTCCCTCGAAGAGGCGAATCCGTCATCAGCAACAAAATCTTCATGCTCTGTCATCATTATATCAACAACATCTTTAATGTTAATTTCACCAGTGTCCATATTCATCTCTGCTTCAAAACCAGGAGGATAATCTTCTCTAGGAGAATCAGCAGGGATACTACTAGCAGTTGATTTTGGTGACATGTGAGCCAATGGTTGACTATCCTTCTTAGTGTTGATAAAATGAAGGAATTGTGGGGGCACTCTATGCATGATTTCTACTTCATGTTGGAGTAGCCTTTTGGCTATTTCCAGAGGATCTTGGAGGTTTCCAAGTAAATCTCCATCCACCATCCCTCTTGCCCTTTTCCATTTGAAAGCCTCCCAAGTCATTTCACTTCTTTCTCTCAAAACCCTGGCTTCCTCTCTTTCAAGGTTCTTGATCAGATCATCTGGCATTTTAGCCACATGTATTCCAGCCTTTAGTTTTTGTGACGCCCTGGCAGCTCTTATATATCCCTCAGGATCAAAGTTCTCTCTAGGTTCACCCAGAGTCATTCCATAGTAATCTAATTTATTTTGAAGAAGATGATAACTTTTTGAACTTTTAACAATAAAATCAGAAAAAACCAATAAACCTGGAACGATGGACTGTTTACTGAAATCCGTAAGATGTCTGGCACTGATAGTAGATAGTTGTCTCACAATCTCCAGGCTAGCCACCCTGTTTGGTACTATAATTGGAAGCATGTGTGGCTTTCCTTCATACCCAAATACCCTGATTTCTGTATGGTTATTGTGGCAATACCAATCACCCCAATTGTGATCAATCTGTGACTCCGAAGAGAAGTCTTTTGGCCTGAGAAATCTCTTAATTTCAGGGGACAGAGTATAATCTCTATGTTGCCCAAAGGCCGCACTAAGGGGTTTCACAAAATATTCCTGAAAGTGCCAGTACTGGTTGTTCATGAATCTCTGATCCCATGCAGAAACCCACAACTGAACTGGTTTTCTCAAACCATTCTTATCATAAGCTCTGATGCAGAAATCATCTAACCAGAAATTGATTTCTTGTCCACAATAAAGAATAATATGCATCAATAAAGAGTACAATGAAAAATGGACTCACAAGGTCCCCTTTTAACTTATCCAACCCATGATTTAGGGCATCTGCAACATAAGTGGCATAATCAAATGACCTAGGGTCTTTTGATTGTAAATCAGCACACAAAACCATAACCCCAATATCCATGAGAGGATGAGCTTCTAAACCTAATACTTGAGCTGCAGCATAATATGTATACTTAAAATATGGATGGAAATGGTTGACATCAAATGGCACCTTATCATCCTTGCTGAACGGAACAAAGGACCCACCCACCTTCGGCCAGTGAATAGGTAATCTCCATGTCCTGTAGATGTTTTCCAAGCTAAAGAATTCCTGCGATAGCTTCTGCATATCGATTTTCTCCTCTACTTCCCAGTCTAGATCAAACACCATACCAATAGTCTGTTTGTTAATCACCACCAAGGGATTCCCTCAGTAGTCGCATATGGTTTTGGTTCTCAGATTATAGAAATCTACCAGGGCTTTATTTAGTTCAACATCCACAAACACATTTGGGACTACCGATTTCCCTAAGTTTTTCTTCCATAGATTACTTATGGGCTTAGGAGCATCCCTTCTTTTGTAACTAAATAGGAACAATTCATGTCCCCTGATTTCGGTCCATATGTCTCCCAGATTTTCAAATCTATCCTCCAATCCTTCTTCTTCACTCTTGATCTTTTTAGACCTCACACTGGATGCCGGGCACTGGTCTAGCAAATCCTGAGTCAAGGCTCTACCTTCCTTTTTCTGTCTTTTGGGCTTCTCCTCAGGATTTAATTTTTTTCCTTTTCTACTCTTTTTAGAAGAAGAAGAAGATTCCATAGTTTCAGTAAATACGAGAAATCACACTTACTTGGAGAAATGTCTGGCTTCTTCAGATTGTCGTTCACGAACTTCAGCAAATTCCTCGCAATTGTCAGTCTTTTGGCATCAATCTGGTTCTTATGAAGATTTGATCAGTTCGGCTGTAATTGCATGGGAAACTTGTGCACAGTTAATGTCTCTGCGTCTACAATGGCTATTCAAATGTTTAAACTTAATTCCAGATGTGACATTCTTCACTTGGGCCTTTAACTCTTTCGCGCGAAGTACAATTCGACCAAAATGATCGTAAGTAAAGTTTTCGATGAAACCCTTGTCTTCAGCCGAATGTTTTGATCTTTCATCGAAAGCTCACTTTCCTCGATATCACTTTTTCGGTGAATAGCTCACGTCGAAAAACCATTTTCAAGACTCATCAAAATCATCTTTTCCTCGATGAGCTTTCCTTCGATAAGTTATTCGCAAGTTTCATCGAAATCATATTTCGATGAGTTTTGTTCTTCGGTGAAAGTTCATGCAAGCTCCTCGAAAGTCTTTTTCCTTCGATATCCCCTTTATCGATAAAACACCTCTGTCCTTGTTCGATATAATGTTATCGATGAGATTTGCATTTCGATGGATGCTTTATGAATTTCTTCGGCAGTTGTATTTCTTCGAAATCACCTTTTACTTTTTGCTTTTCATTTTTCAATGAAACTGGAGTATCGATGAGCGGCTTCCTTTATTTACCGACAATGATATTCTGCCGAAAACACTTCTACGTAGTGCTTTACATGTCATGCTCTATTTCGATGAAAGTATCCTTTCAGTGAAACTCCCTTTGAGATGCTCGATACAATATCTTGGCCGATAATCTTTTAGTTTTCAAGCCTATGGGAAGATTTTTTTATTTATTTCAAACATAGTGATCAACACCCCCATCATAGGGATCATCTATTTGTTATGCTTGTGCAAGACTTAGTATATCACATCCTTACCTGCCATGATGGGATTCATACGGTATGTAGTACCAAAGTTGAAGAAATATCAAGATGTGGGCTGAAATTATCGCAACTGGCCATTTGACCTTAGGGATAAAGTGTGTTTGAAGTGTCTTCGTTTTGTGTCAAGACCGGTGATAAACTGAGCCGACTTTAGGCTTTTTGGAAAAACATACTCAAAAACATTTGGAAAGAAAGGGTCATTAAAGTCCAAAGATTGGGTTGATCTAGACCCACACTTACATGTGCCTTTTAAGGCAATATTCTTGTGTTTGTGTGCTTGCTTTGTTTTCTTGTCAAAGAAAAATAAAAAATCCAATTCCAAAACAAGTATTCATCCAACACAAAATTTTCACAAACATTTTCAAATACCAACAAAGATCAAAAAAGTGCAAACAACAAAAGTATCAAACTCTATGACCATTCTTCACATCTTGAGAAAGAAGAATCTTCATCAACACATCAATTTGAAGAAAAGACCATTGAGCTCAAAGGCTTTCATCAAAAGAAGGAAATTATTCTATCTTAATAGACAAATCACATAGAACCTTCTTATGTCACATGCATCTATATCTTCAAGGAAATTCTAACGAATTTGATCAAGAGTCTTTAAATCACAGAGCTTTTACTCAATATAGAGCTTTGAGCTATCATCAAAACAAGGGAGGCAAAATCAATCCTGCCTTCTTTCTAGATATTTGCATCACATATAACTCAGCTAGGGAAGAACCACTAACCCTCGAAAGAGAAGAGGAAGAGTTTGTTCCTTTTGTGACACAGAGTTTCTATTGAAGTTAATATTTCATCCATTCTCACATTCACACATCATCAAATCCATTCCAACTCTCAAAACATCAAGAGGTTTTTGTCCTAAGTTCTATTTCGATATTGCTTGAATCAAACACAATACATTATTTTTTAGGGTGTCTCTACATCTAGGATAAACTCATGCTAAGAGGCATTTCTACACAGGTTAAAACTAGTCTATGAGTGAATCCTCTCATTACTAGGTAGTTGAGTCTGTAACACATCTCATATCTTTCTAAACCTTATCACATCAAATATTGTCAACAAAACACAACAAACAATTCAAGGAAGAACTTTGGTAACATCTACTTTTAGTGTTAGAGATCCATATGCAAAACACTTCACCAAACATTAATCTTTCATTCCATCACCAACTCATCATCATTTTCATCAAACTTCAACAAAAACTTATAAACAAAATGGCTCAAACCAGATCAAGGTCTAGACAAAAAGAAATTGAAGAGGAAGAGGAGGAAAATCTCAATGAATTCCAAGAAGCCCTTGGAGAAAACACAAATGATGAAAATCCAAGTACTCCTACTCCTGTATCAATAGAAAGGGCACAACACAATCCTCTCTTTAATTGACTTTTTGGCGAAATACTCAGGAGCAACGCTGATGCTCACTTTTTAAGACTTGCCTAAGAGGGAGCCAAACTACCCTCTGATTTTGATATTGCACAACTAAGGCAAGCATCAGAACACCAAAGTCATAATGATGATGAAAGAGGTTGAGATCCCATTAGATACAACCTTCGTCAAGGAAATCCCCCACCTCCTCCTCCTCCAAATGACATAGACATGTTGTGGCAACAAATCAAAAATTTAGCCCAACAACTCCACAGTGGTGTGAAAACAAACTAGTTTTCACTTAACGATATTTGTCCCTATCCCTTTGATAGGAATCTACATATGCCACCTTTTCCACGAGGGTATGAAACACCTAAGTTTGAAAATTATCGAGGAAAAGGAGACCCTCGCGATCATGTTAGAGAATTTCATTCAACATGCTTAGAAGTGGCATATGATGACATATACCTAATGCGACTCTTTCCCCAAAGTTTGGCAGGGACAACCATGCAATGGTTTTCCCGACTAATAGGTGTCATTAGGACATTCAAAGAACTGGTCCAGAAATTCATTGCACATTACTCACATAACATTGAATGCGATATCACCGTGGCCGATCTATGTAACACTAAGCAAAAACCAGGGGAGGTATTTTCCGCTTTCCTGTAACGGTGATGACAAATATCTAGCAGACGTTCCCTTTAGCTACCTAAAAGAGAACTAGTGGAAATCTTTATTTCCAACTTAGAAGAAGAAATGGAATTTCATTTAGACATGAAAGGTACAGAGTCTTTCAATGACATGATCACACAAGGTTTAAAATGTGAAAGGGCCCTCATCAAAAAGGGGCTTATCAAAATATACAATGAACCCAAAGATGCGCCTCGCTCGTGATTCAATAGTGATAAACCTAACTTCTAGAATAAAAACAATAACATTGTTAATGATGGGGTTGTTGATGCAAGAACTATTAAAAGTGCACAACCTGTGGTCTGCTTTGTAGGGAAAAACCCCCCTCCTAAGACCAACACGGTTCCTCCCCCACCAAATCAAAGATGGAATGTACCACAAGAAGAACCAAGACAACGCCAGCAAAATTATAAACAAAAACAAACGTACACTCCCTTAGGGGAACCTATTGAAATAGTGTTACGTCAGTTGGTCTCTTCAAATTTGGTGACTTTACCAAAAATATCCAACTACGAACCTTAGGTTAAACCTTCATGGTGGAGGGACAATGAACATTGTGAATTCCATCAAGGGAAAGGGCATAAAAGAAGCAATTGTCACAGATTGAAAGATCTTATTCAGGATCTTATTGACCGAGGCGAGATTGAAATTGAAGGCCACGACCCAAAAACTACAAAAAATGATCATCTTATGTTTAAAAATCCACTTCCATCACAAGATCAAAGGGGTCCTTCCACTTCAGGGCGAAACACAAATACCACTGATTATACGCGAGCTACTTATAATTACACTATGAATCATCTATATGATGCCAATGAAAAAATTGCAACCATTACCATAAAAAATTCAAGCTCTACCTGCAATGTTGTTACGCGTCGCAACAAGATCACCATTAAAGCAGCTCCACAAGGCACACCTTCCATCCCAAAGTAGTATAACCTTGTGGAACAATTAGATAAAATGCTTGTGCTGATATCTATCTTAGAGCTATTGTGCCTATCCCCATCTCATAAAACAATCTTGGACCAAGCTTTCCAAGAGGTGTCAGTACTTGCAAATCTAAATACAGATCAATTCCAAGCTATGGTTGGGAATCTAAGATCATCACCTTGTCTCACTTTCTCTGAAAGTGATAATACGTCCTTCCAACAACCTCATAAAGCCTCACTCCACATTGAAGGGTTTATCAACCAACATAGTATCAAGCGAGTCTTGATCAACAAAGGAGCAGGCTTGAATATCTGTACACTACAAATGGTCACAACATTGGGATATGCAATTGAATCAGTGGATCCCCATAAAAAGATAATAATCAAAGCCTATGATGATGCAAAGAATTCATGCAAAGGAGCAGTTGTGCTATCGATCCGAGTGGGCCCAGTGGTGAAGCATATCATATGCCAAGTTTTGGACCTTCCTCTACCATACAATTTATTGTTAGGAAGACCTTGGATACACGCCATGCAAGCCATTCCATCCACCTACCATCAGTGTATCAAGTTCCCTCATAATGGTGTAGAAATTACAATCCTGGGAGATGCAAATCTCTTTGCATATTGTCACAATATAAATCATCAACCAGAGATTACCATTCCCAACAACAGAGAAGCCATCCCATCCACATCATATGTAATTCCAACCTCTCTTTCCAGTTCAAACACCACTATACCCAAGCAAGAGAAGCTAAAAATGAAAATGATTGAGGAAGGACCTGGGGAGTACAATCTCAGGCAACTCTTTTGTGTTGGGCAACTACCCACTTCTCCTAGAACTCATGGTAAACCTCAACGGTTACTTCAAACACCACTGGTCAAGCCAGCATGCACTTTGACACCTTTTATCCTTGGAAAGAGTCAAGAAGAAGAGACTAGAGATGAGGACTTGGTAGAATGGATCTATAAAGATCTTATCACCATGGAAATCCCATAAGCTAAGCTTCCCATAGATCAATATGGAAAAGGCCTTCTCATTATGCAAAGAATGGGTTATATGGTCAAAGTGCTTTGGGCACTTACAAGCAAGGACGACATGAGCCGATACAACCAGAATTAAAGCCCAAAGATAACACAAGATTAGGCTTTCAAAAGGAGATCCTGCCTAAGCTTAGATTCAAAGGGAAACCCAACAAACCTCTATATCAGCCTACTACAACCATAAAGAGGTCACCTTTGATTATATCAGCAACACCACACACCATAGCAACTACATCATTGAGGCTAAAAATCCCAGCAAAACCATCCACAAAACCAATCATCCCACCCATCAAACCAACAACCCCATCAATAGCAGCCATAACATGAATAGCACCGTTAGCAGCAACAACTATATTAGAATTCCCAGTAGTAACGACAACACTGGAAAATCCAGCAGAAGCAGCAGAGTCAACAACACTGATACTCCCCGTATCGGATTCACTAATCCCAATAATCCTACCTGCAGCACCAATCATTCCTTCTATCTAGGTACATCAGCTGATCACACCTGCAGTGTTTAACTCAAAGGATATCTTGGTATGGTATAGCAACCAGATATTGGAAAGTGACTCAGAGACCGACTCACATGAGTGGGAATTTGATTCAGTACATCTCAATACTTCAGATGAGGAAGACGCATCACCCCCTCCACCTCACAAAGAAATCCTTGTTTATGGAGAAGCATAGATTAAAACCTCTTGGGTTCTTGAACTAGAAACATCTTCCACAGACCCTACGTCACATCCTATGCCCGATTCTGACAAGAAGAGTACCATCAATGACCTTCACCACAATGTCTTAACCCTCACTGAAACATCTTCTGAACTAAACCTAATCGCTGAGGTAATGCCCATCCTGAACTCATTGAATGGAACCAACCTAATCCCCCATGCCTTGACCATTTCCAAAATGATGAGGTGATCATTGACTTTTTGGAACTACACAATAACATACCAAGCGGGGATCACAAAGCTGGATTCGCCATTGAACTTAATAGCGTAAAATACTTTAGGGCGGATGCCAAACCTTTTAGTTGCAAAAATATAACAATAAAACATGGATCTTTTAGTGAAAACCATACCGTGACATTGTTTGATCCCACAAAAGTAAAAAGAAAGAGCGTATGCAATGGTGAAAACCTCTCTGAGGCACCTGAGGATGAAAGGTTTGACATTCTCCCCTCTAGTACACAACATGAATGATCAACAATCCTTATTGAGGACAAAAAAGAATACAACATGGGGACTCCTGAAACTCCTCACCACATACATCTAGCATCTCTTTTAACTCCAGAGGAACAACCTAAATTTGTCAAATTCTTCAAAAAGCATCAGATCAACTTTGCATGGTCATATGTAGATATGCCTAGTCTTGATCCTGATTTAGTCATGCATCACCTCACCGTAGCAGAAGGAGCTAAGCCTATCAAATAGAAGCTTCGCAAGATGCATCCCCAGATTGCAGTACTAGTAAAAGCATAACTTAAGAAACTCCTGGATATTGGTTTCATTAGACCAATTGATTATGCAGATTGGATCTCCAATATTGTGCCTATCAGTAAACCAAATGGGGGCATCCGTATCTATACTGACTTCAGAGATCTGAACAAGGCATGTCCTAAAGATGACTTCCCCCTACCAAACATCGACATAATAGTGGACCTAACAACAGGACATGCCATGCTTTCACTCATGGATGGTTTTTCCAAGTACAATCAGATAAATATCGCACCATAGGATCAACATAAGACAACCTTCACATGTCCTTGGGGAACATACTACTGGAATGTAGTCCTTTTTGGTCTAAAGAATGTAGGAGAAACCTATCAAAGATCAATGACTACTATTTTTCATGATATGATGCATACCATAATGGAAGATTATGTTGATGACTTACTGGCAAAATCACTCATAAGAGAAGGTCATCTAGAAGTATTAGAGAAAATCTTTGATAGACTAGAACAATATCATGTTCGACTCAACCCAAAGAAATGTGTCTTTGGAGTAACCTCAGGGAAGCTTCTAGGATACATTGTCTCAAGAAAAGGTATTGACGTCGATCCTGCAAAGGTCAAAGCAATTATGGACATACCACCACTGAAGAACATCCGTCAACTAAGGACATTACAAGGGTGCCTACAATCAATTCGGAGATTTATTGCACAACTGGCAGATAAGTGTCACCCTTTTACACATCTACTACACAAGAACATCTGATTTCAATGGGATGCCAGATGCCATCAAGCATTCCAGATGCTTAACGATTATATCATGAATACACCATTGTTGATCCCACCAGATCTGAATAAACCTCTATTACTCTATATATCAACAACTAATATAGCATTGGGAGTGCTACTGGATCAACATAATGTAGAAGGGAAAGAGTGTGTTGTTTACTACATCTCTCGCACACTGGTAGGCTATGAACTCAATTACACACCTATTGAGAGAGTTTGCCTAGCAGTAATCTTAGCAGTCACTAAACTAAGGCACTATCTATTAACACATAAAGTAAAACTCATTGCCAAGATCGATCCACTAAAGTACTTACTCAGCAAAGCAGCATTGACAGGCCGCTTGGCCAAATGGGTGATGATTCTAAGAGAATTTGACATCGAGTATGTGGACCGTAAGGCTATCAAGGGCCAAGTTATTACAGATCAGTTCGACGATGCACCCCTCATAGGCGATCATCCTCTTGTTTCCAACTTTCCAGATGAAGAGATATTCATGATCATAGAAGCACAACCATGAAAAATATACTTTGATGGTTCATACACTAGGCATGGCTCGGGGGCATGTATCCTATTTATCACACCTCAAGGTGACAACATCCTAAAGTCTTACAGGCTCACATTTCTATGCACAAACAACATAGCAGAGTATGGGGCCTTGATTATAGGACTCAGACTAGCCATACAATGGAAATTGAAAGAGTTACAAATATATGGCGACTCCCAACTGGTCATCCGACAAGTCATAGATGAATATCATGCCATACAAGCAAATGGTGGACAGTTTAAAGACATCATTTACTACTATAACCTTTGAGTAGATACCCAAAGATCAGAATTGAGCTGCTGATGCTATGGCTACCATTGCATCTCTCCTAGATCTTCCACATAATTCAACACGCTACAAGTTCTTGGTAGAATAGCTTTGGATTCCCACTTATGATATCCCCAAATCTGAGATGATATGTCACCTTGTTGGTTTTGAATCCCCATGGTATGGTGAGTTCTACACCTATCTACGCGATCACACACTTCCTCCTAACCAATCAAATAACCAACGCAAAACTTTCATTCGCCAAACCACTCAATATACCATTATTGCTGAAACCCTATACCAACGCAGTCTTGATGGTACTCTCCTTCAATGTTTGGAACAAGATGAGATAAAAAAAGGCCTTAGAAGAGGTACATGAAGTAATTTGTGGAACTTATGCAAGCGGTCCTTCACTAGCAAAGAAGATCATACGCATTGGATACTATTGGCCATCCATGGAAAAAGACTACTATTATTTTGTCAGAAAATGCAAGAAATGCCAAGTTCATGGAGACCTGATACATGCACCAACATAGGAATTGCAACCAATCACAACACCATGGCCCTTTTGTCAATGGAGACATGACCTTGTGGGTAAAATCCATCCATCTTCATCCAACGACCACAAATTCATTATTACTGCCACCGAATACTTCACAAAGTGGATGGAAGTTGTTCCACTTACCCAAATCACCAGCAAGAAGATCGCCTCATTCATCCTTAATTACATCATCTGTCGGTATGGTGTACCCATGTCCATCATCATAGATAATGGTCTTCCTTTCAAGAATTAGGATGTCCGTGAACTTTGTGAGAAGTTTCACATCCAACACTACTTTTCCACTCCCTATTACCCACAAGGCAATGGTCAGGCCGAAGCATCAAACAAAAACATATTGAGAATCCTTAAGAAGATAGTCAATGATGCCGACTGTGATTGACACGTTCAATTGAATCCAACACTATGGGCATATCGAACTAGCATTCGAACCCCTGCAGGCGCAACTCCCTACTTATTGGTCTATGGCGCAAAAGCCATCCTTCCTATTGAAGTTGAAATACCATCTCTACGGGTTTCCTTGCATAATCTCATTGATGATGAAGCATACAGAGTCTCACATCTCCAAGATTTAGAGCTACTTGATGAGAAACGACAAGCTGCATACAACCACCTCAAAGCCTATCAATAGTGCATGAGCAGAAGCTATAATCATCGAGTTAGACCTTGCACATTTGAGGTAGGTGATCATGTTCTTTGAGAGAATCCTCATAACCAACCAAATAGAGAACATCAGGGGAAGTTTGAATCAAATTGGCTGGGTCCATATGTTATCACTATTGTATTTGGGTCCAGGGCATATCAGTTGGCTACTTTAGAAGGAGAATCACTAGTAGATCCAATCAATAACATGCACCTCAAATGGTTTTATACATAAGTTGTACAAAGCATAAGGCTCCCATACATACTAGAAAAACACCAAAAAAATCCAGATAAATGTCCTAAAAAAATAAAATAAAAAAATCAAAATAGTAAAGAAAAATCATGCATCCAAATGGTGAACAACCACTCCGGTGGCACCTTGGGTAAGTGCGATGGTGAAAACCTGGCAAACATGCACCACTTGTAAAGGCTATGGCTCCATTGTCTTTCAGGCTTGTTGTGATCACATTCATTACACCCACACATCCATCAGTCCAAACCATGGCTTGTTATTGGTCTGCAATCAAGGATAGTACTTCATGCGTCTTGCATTCTGCTTTTTCATAGTCATGTCTAAATTGGGGGCAATGTCCTTAACCTATTGATGGAAGTGGATTCTGCATTACTTGTGATTCATTGAGTTCTTCATTCAAAACTATCTTACAAAATACCAAAAACATTCGAAAAACAATCACACAATACCAAAAACATTAAAAAAACTCACAAAATCCAAAAACATCAGAAAACATAAAAAATCAACCAAAAACATGGCAACACCCTGTACATACGCATCCAAGAAGATACCAAACAAACATTGTGAAATACTCAAATGATGACCACTTATCATATCAACCAAACAATCAACATCAATGCGCAAATTGTCTTAGCAAGGATGCATCCTTCCTTACCAAAACAAAGACATGATAACATTTTCTTTGACAAGAAAATTTTGTTTAAGCTATCAAGTACTTTTTTTGTAGGTTATTTACTCATTTATATCAGGTTCCTATGCTACTCCGGGATATCCACAAGTGATTAGAGTGGCCAGGATGGTTCCTAAGCATTGTTTGTATGTCTTCTGCGATTTATTCGAATGAAGTTTTGGGCCATGTACTAATGGTGTCTACGTGGGAAGTTCACTAAGCTACGTGATCTTATGCAAAATACAGTAATCATCACTATGACTTGCTGACTATAGCATATACCTTGACCATATGAGCATGAACCATTATGGAGGGTCCATATTCTTTATTTATTTATGCTGCTTGTTTGTAGGTATAATGCTCCAAACTTGGTTCCTACTGCCTCGTCCAAGATTGATACTACCATGCTCAATGATGAAAAATAGAGCACTATGGATCGTCATATCATGTCATTTGTATATATTGCATTCCATCCATCCATACATTCATAATCGATGCATATCATGCATACATAGTAATGATAATGGATACTCTATTTTACTTTTCTTCCATAGGAATGAGTCATAGGTCCTCCATTTGCTCTATCTAACATCGAACCCTCTCTCACCCTCCCCATCTTGATAATCAGCATCACATACCCTACATCATTTCCCATCAACCCAATCAAGCAAGTTACTCTATCTGCACAGGTACATCGACTCACACACACCTAGACTATCAACAGATACTCTGATCAAGTATCTTTGGGTCTCAACATGTAATCGATTATGGTAAACCTAGACTACAAAAGACATTTATCATAATGACCTAGTCTCAACGGGGCTACTATGATTCATCACAACCAACCCACAACACACACACTATCAATTGCTTAATCAATCCAACACAATCACAGTAGACAATTACATCAATTGTCTAAGTCTCAATGAGTATTTTTTTTCATATACCTTGACTTCATCAGGAAATTACACCAATTGTCTAAGTCACATCAGGTTAGTTTGATTCAATTACTCAGACTTTATCCTATCCAGTCGAACAACTGACATCAACTGTAACGCTTTGAATCAACCGGGGCAATTTAACTAATTGCCCTAGATTGTCCAACCATTTTGATCAATTATATAGCATCAATCAAAAGAACAACACCACATTTGCACCGTATCTCCTACATAACCTACGGGTACTCACTGGCTTGCCATTTCTCCGTATTCACTCTGTTTTCTTCCATTATTTCACCATTATTGCTAATTTCTTCTATTCTACCTCCCCTCCACTTCTCTTTCTTTTTTGCGAGATCGCTCAATTTTCAAAAAAATTTGGCCCATCTCTCGAGGGGGCATACCACCCACTAAATTAACATTTATGGGGTATATTTCTTCACACCTATTTTTCTTTCTTTGAAACAACGTGATAAAATTGCACCGTCTCAAAGAGGGGCAAATGTAGACACATAAATCTGTCCACTTAATTAAATGAATATTTAGTATTTAATTGATTATTTAACCATTAATCAATAATTAATTAAATTAATATTTAATTAATTCATCTTAACCCTCTTCTCCTATTAATTAAATAAATTATTCAATTTATTTGATTTAATTCACTTAACCAAATTTAGACCATTAATTAAATAAATAAATCATATTTATTTAATTAAATCTTCTCTCACATTTAAATAAATAAATATTTATTTAAATACCCCAAAATCTTCTCTCACATTTAAATAAATTAACATTTATTTAAATCACCTTTATCCTCCACCCACTTGTATTTTCCTACAAATGCAAGTTGCACAACTATATTTAAATAAATAAATAATTTATTTAAAATCCTATTTGTCCTCACCCACTTGAAACCTTTAATGGTTTCCCTTAAAGTCTTCAAACTTAGTGGCTTCCTTCTAGAGTCTTCTCAAGCCTTTAATGGTTTCCCTTAAAGTCTTCAAACTCAATGGCTTCCTTCTAGAGTCTTCTTAAGCCTTTAATGGTTTCCCTTAAAGTCTCCAAACTCAATGGCTTTCTTCTAGAGTCTTCTTAAGCCTTTAATGATTTCCCTTAAAGTCTTCAAACTTAATGGCTTCTTTCTAGAGTCTTCTTAAGCCTTTAATGGTTTCCCTCAAAGTCTTCAAGTATTTAATGCTTTATCTTTCTTTTTCTCATGTAAATAAATTAAGATTTATTTAAATAAAATCCAAAATTCACATTCACATTTAAATAAATTAATATTTATTTAAATGTCTATCCAAATGCAAATTACACCATTTAATTGAAATAAATGATTTTATTTTAATTGAAAATCCCAAAGTTCCTCCCTCTTGCATTTTCCTACAAAATCCACTCGCATGCCTAAATCCCTTCTAGATTCTTCTAACTCCTTCTAATTAGCCTAATCCTATCCTAATCATTGTCACATTCCTAAATAAAAGGAAATCACTTCTCAAAAACCTCTAAAGTCTTCAATAACCATTAAAGGCTCTATGTCTTCAAATGGTTAACCTCTAAAGTCTTCCAAACCATTAAAGGCTCTTACATAACCATTTATGGTTAACTCACCTTTTATCTTTGGTTAGAGACTTTCCTCTAACTTAACCATTCTTTTGACTCATGGGTCTCTTCAAAGCATTCATTTCTTTGACTAAGGTAACCATTTAACCCTTGCACATTCATTTATCCCTTGGTTAAAATAAATATCCATTAACCTAACCCTAACCCAACCCCCTAGGGTAACCATCATGTCCCCTCAAGCATTTAATGCTCCTTATCTCTCCTCTCAAGCCTCCTCATGGTGACACTTGTCAATAGTGGATTGGGTTGAAAGTCTCACATGGATTGAATATCTTTCAATCCTAACCCGTGTTAAGATTGTTCAATCTTAACCATTCATTTCCCCATTTCTTCTATTAATAGAACCCTTGTCCTCAAGCAAAGAAGGAAGCATTAGAGTATTGTTGTTATATTGGTATTAGCATAGAGATTTTTCATAGCATCACTATCTACACTTGCATAGCATTTGTTTATCATATTCAACCATCTTGAATCTCCATATGGCATCCATGGCTAGTGCTAAAAGCTGAGATGTGGAACTTGGAGAGGAGAGGAACAAGGGAGGAGCAACTATGAGCATCTTGATTAGAATTTGGAGGAGTATAGTTTATCTATTCTATGTTTGTATGCTTTCTATTTCATGCTTAATATCTCTCTTGATATGCCTGTTCAGGATAATCTTTTGTTGCTAACACTAACGTTTGTTTCTTGTGCTTTTTGTCATCAAACATATTTTCTAATCCTTTTTGGAGAGCATCAATCACAAATACCAATTTTTGATCAACCCCTGTCTCCCACCATGTCTGGAGAATGGCAAGAAAGACAAGCTACTAAATGTGATACTTATGACAACCTCAGTACCCATGCTACTGAGAATGATTCCTCATCAAGCGATTTTGAAGCCTCTGAAGCTAAATAAGCTTTTATAATTAAATGTCTAAACGATAAACATTTCTGAAAGATGATGAAGATCATCATGTCCAAAGAAAAGAAAGAACATTTTCTAGAGCTAGCAAAGAAAGGCACCAAACTTCGTACTAATTATAACATTGAAACCCTTATCACCAAAGAGGAAAAGATACCTTTAGTGTTGGTAAACAAACAATTACAAGCATTACAAACATAAATCACAGAACTAAAAAACAAGGATAAATCATCAAAGCAATATTCTCTGGACACGATATGTCCATTTCCATTTGATAAAAACCTTTACATGCCTCCATTCCCTTCAAGAGTGGAGATTCCTAAGTTTGATAAATACGATGGAAATGCAAATCCTCAAGACCATGTCAGAGAATTTTGTGCTTTATGTATGGAGTTCATACACGAACAAACATATCTCATGCGTCTTTGCCCAAGAAGTTTAGGAGGGCAAGCTATGGAATGGTTTTCAAGCCTACCTATGGGAATCAAAAATTTTGATGAATTAATCCAATTGTTTCTACAATAATACTCCTATAGCATTTGTCATCCAGTTACTATGATTGAGATTTGCAATACCAAACAGAAAATAGGAGAGCCTTTTCTCTTTTCTTCAATGTTTGAGAAAGATGGTCTCTAGATATTCACGGCCTATTCCCGATTATGAGAAAATGAATATCTTCATCAATAACCTCATCCATGAATTGAAATACAATATCCAAATGCAAGTGTATCTTTTATTCAACAAAATGGTAGATAGTGCCCTCGGAATGGAAGATGTGCCTATAAAGAAAGAAGATATATCACTTTGGAAAGAAATATCACAAGGTTCTATTTCTAAAGAAAAGAACAAATACTAGAAATACGACAAAGACAACAACATAAACATTTTTAATGATAGAGTGGTAGACATTGTTAAGGAAAAATCAAAATCCACAATCTTTAATCTGGCTAGTGGCACACAAGCACTAAAAGAAGCTGAAAGTACAACGGAAAATCCTCCAAAAAAGTCAAAAGAATGGTTTAAAGAGAAACCTTGGATTTCAAAGCCTAAACACGATTTCACTCCTCTAGACGAATCATATGAATCAAATTTTAAAACTTTATTGGCAAATGACCTGATAACATTGCCAAACAATTCTAGACCATATGATTGAGAAGTTAAACCCAAATGGTGGAGAGAAAATGAATACTATGAATACCATCAAAACAAGGGTCATACAACAAACAACTGCATGAAGCTCAAACATGAGATTCAAGATCTCATCGATGCTGGCAAAATCGTTGTTGGAAATCACACAGCTAATGTTGATCACAAAGCCTTTAAAGATCCCTTACCTTCTTATGAACAAGGCGATTTCTTATAATCAAAGGGAGGTGATAAAATCAATTACATCTACACTAACAATGACAATGTGATCAACATGATTGAATCTTCCCAATCTGAGTATTGCAATGTGATCATAATCAAAGATAAACAAAATCAAGCACAAAATGCGAATGTTGTGACCCATGCCCAAAAGAAGGTTACTCTCCAAGGAACTAGTTCCTCAACTCCTGCTCAAATAACATCAAACCTACCAACTTCTTCAAAAAAACAAACAGATATAATTATGGCTAAATCTAAATAGTTGGCTTCATCATCCTTTCCTGGTTATAGCATCGTCAAACAATTGAAAAGAACTAACACTCAAATCTTGATTTTGAACTTCTTAAGATCTCTTCTGCTCATAGAGAGATCCTGGACAAAGCTTTGCTCACTACTAATGTCCCAAAAGATTTAGATATAGATCAGTTTCAATCTATGGTGGGTCACCTGACTTTGCTTTATTACCTCACTTTCTTTAAAGAAGATGACAACTCACCGAATCACCCGTATAACCAGCCATTACATATTGAAGCTACGATCCATAAACACCGAGTTAAACATGTTTTAATAGATGGAGGCACTGGGTTGAATATTTGTACCTACAATCTACTGATACAGTTGGGCTTGTTTGAAAATGTAATTGATCCAACAAAGAAAATAACAATCAAAGCTTATGATGAAGAAGAAAGAACCTCTAAAGGTCTGGTACTATTACCAATCAGGGTAGGACCTATGGAAAGAGATGTTATCTTTCTGGTGCTTGACCTTCCTCTTTTATACAACATCTTATTGGGTAGGCCATGGATTCACAAAATACAAGTAGTACCATCTACATATCATCAGTGCTTGAAATTTCCTTATAACGGAGTTGAAGTCAGTATTCTTGCTGATACAAGCTATACCTGTAATGCATTAACACAGAGTATTGATGCTTTTGTTCCTCATAATAGAGTAGCCTCTACAGCTAAAAGTTTAGAAACTTTGATGAAAGATTTAAAAAAGAAGTTGAAAATCGCAAATGCTGGCATGGATGGATACAAAATAGAACCTGTACTTTCATTAATGTCTCTTCCTCCATTGCCAAGATAGTCAAGAAAACCATTAGAGGTTATGAAGCCACAAAATTCAACCCCAAATGTCATTTATGATGACCTCTTTATACAGTCCTCTACTTCCCTTGCAAATGAAATAGAAGAAGATGTTATTCTCAAATGGGTTTTCAAAGAAGATAGTACAAACAAATGAATAAGACATTGTGAGATTTCCCCGACACAATATGGTCCAGGCTATAAGATGATTCAACACATGGGATATTCAGGTACCAGTCCTTTAGGAAAGCATCAAGAAGGCATTGTTGAACCTATTCAACTACAAACTAATTTTGCACATGATAAAGCTGGACTCAAATACAATCCAAGAAAGTCATCAGATCAGAAGCATACTAAGTGGAGGAAAAAGATACAACCTTCAACATCACATGAAATCAATACTCAGCAAACACAAGAAGAGTATGAAAATGAACAAGAAGAATTGGCAATAAAGAGAGAAGAACCAATTGTTATGCAAGTTCCAATTGTATCAGCAATAACACTACAAGGAGTAGAAATCCCAGAAGACATAAGGGAATAAATCAAAGGAATCCAAGAGTTGTTTGCACCACTGAACATTCCAGTCATATATACCGGTAGAAAACAAGTAGATGATTCAGAAACTAACTTGAATGAGTATGAATGGGGTCCAGATCATCTCTCAGATACACCTACTATAGAAACTCCCAAAGAATCTAGTGATATCATAGATGAAGCACAAGAGGAAATCCACTTAAAGTTGCAAAAGGAAATAGAGGAAATCAGACTAAAAAGACAAGAAGACTATGAACAACAATTGAAAGAAGGAAGAGCACAAGAAAATCCTCCCTCTAAAGGCAAAGAACAAATTAGATATGGAAATACAAAAGAAGAATTAGAAGCTACAGAAGCAAGACCGGTCATCAGTCTAGAGGAAGCTGAATGGAAAAGATGACATGGACTAACAAAACCATCAAGGTTATGTCAACAGGTATGTCAAATACAAGCGATCAATGAACCAAATCATGAAGGAACTTGTAGCATCAAAGATGTAGGTATTGATACTACACATACTTTCACTCAATCACTTGAAGAAGAGTCAGAAACTTCATCTCATGACTCTGATAACTCTGACAGAAGCTCTATTTATGACAACAACTATTCGGCATCATATTATGACTACTCCATCATGAATGTTGAGATTCTGTCTGCTGACCCTATTACTATCACACCACGATATGTAGTCCAGTTTGAAGTAGGGGACAATGTTAGGAGTAGGTCAGTTAGGTTAGGTCCACTAAATATTAACATGCACTTCAATAATCATGTTGTAACTCTTCCTGGTCTCGAGACACCTATGCAAGGTAGTTTTCTAGAACTCGACTTGTCGGTCTGAAGTTATGATGATAATACCATGAACTCCCTTGAACCTATTCAAACTTTATCCTTGATACATCCTGAACTGATTGACTGTACTCTTTACAACCAACCTTTGAACATACCTACCTTTGCTAATGACTACACATTAGCCTGCTATCTTAATGCAGTTGAGCCAATGAACTCTTCCACTAGTGAGAAAAGTGAGAACATGATTGAGATAGACATCAAGTATCTCAGTCGCAAAAATAAAAAAAATAAAAATAAAAGTTTTGATGACGAAAAAGACACTGTGGCGGTGTTAGAATAGAGAAAAGTAAAAATAAAGGACGTACCTAAGGGTGAAAACCTCTCTGAGGCACCTAAGGGTGATATACTTGATATGCTGCCAAGTCACTTCCAAGAAATGTCTTCAATATTGATTGAACCAACTCAACTAGTAAATATTGGAAGTCAAGAGACACTACATATCATTCATTTAGCTCAATCACTATCAGTAGAAGAGTTAAAAGATTTCAGCAACCTCTTTTCAGAAAAGAAGATCAACTTTGCATGGACATACTCTGATATGCCAGGACTAGATCCTTATCTCACCATGCATCATCTCTCTATTACACCAGGAGTTAAACTAGTGAAGCAAAAACTCCCTAAGATGTATCCTCATGTGGCACTGCTAGTCAAAGCTAAGCTAGAAAAATTGCTAAAAGATGGATTTATCAGAGCTATAGACTATGCAGAATGGATATCAAACATAGTACATATATCAAAGGCAGACAAATCTATTAGGGTTTGCATAGACTTCAGGGATCTCAACAAACCATTTCCAAAAGACACTTTTCTATTGCCCAATATTGATATGATAGTGCATATGATTGTTGGATATAAGATGTACTCATTAATGGATGGATTCTCTTGTTATAATCAGATCAAGATAGCTCCCGAGGATCTAGAAAAGAAAGCCTTCACATATGAATGGGGAACCTTTTGCTGGAATGTCATGCCATTTGGACTAAAGAATGCAGGAGAAACTTACTAAAGAGCAATAACCACTATCTTCCATGATATGATGCACAAAAACATGGAAGATTATGTTGATGACACCCTAGTAAAAACCATGAAGAGATCCACACATATCCAAGAACTAGGCCTCATACTAGATAGAATGGAAAGATTCAAGCTCTGGCTAAATCTTAAAAAGTGTGCATTCAGAGTAACATCAGGGAAATTGCTTGGTTGCATAATTTCAAAGAAAGGAATCGAGGTTGATCTTGAAAAGGTCCAAGGCATAATGGAAATGCCTCCGCCCAATAATATCAGTCAAATGAGAAGTTTACAAGGATATCTCTAATCAATAAGGCACTTTATATCTTAGCTAGTAGACAAAGCTCAACCCTTCACAAAGGCATTATGAAAAGGAGTCCAATACAACTGGGACGAAGATTGTGAACAACATCTAAAACAAATCAAAGACTATCTTTCTAATGCAGCCATATTGATGCCACCAATTCAAGGTAAACCATTGATTCTATACATATCAGCTACCAATACATCACTAGGGGCACTCTTGGCACAACAGGATGAGAATAAAAAGGAAAGAGCTATCTATTATATCAAATCAACATTGGTGTCTTATGAAATGAACTATACTATAATAGAAAAAGCTTTTTTGGCATTAGTCTTTGCATCACAAAAATTAAGACACTACATGTTAGCACATTCTATTAAGCTGGTGGCTAAGATTGATCCGCTCAAATACCTTCTCAGCAAAGCAACACTTACAGGAAGATTGGCTAAATGGGTCATGGTTCTTACAGAATTTAATATTGAATATGTAGAACACAAAGCCATCAAAGGACATGTCATTGCAGATCAACTTGTTGATGCTCCACTTGAAGACAACCAACCTTTGCACATAGAATTTCTAGATGAATCAATCATGCACCTTACTCAACGATAATGGAAGATGTTCTTTGATGGGTCTTTCACTCAACATGGTTCTGGTGTCGGAATACTTTTTATTACTCCTCAAAAATATAAAATCCCAAAAGCTCACAAGATTCTCTTCCCTTGCACAAATAACATTGCATAATATGAAGCTTTGGTAAATGGGATCAAGCTGGCCATCGAATGGAAGGCTGTTGAATTACACATCTATGGAGATTCTAAGCTCATCATCAAACAAATCAATGATATATATCAGACTAGAGATGAGAAACTAATGCCTTATAAGATAATGGTGGATGATCTCAAGAAATACTTTACCTTTGTATCATTTTAGCAGATCCCCAGATTAGCATATAGAGTAGTGGATGCAATGGCCACCTTGGTGCCTATACCACAGCTACAAGAATCTAATTTTCACTTTTAATTCCTGGTGGAAGAGTTACATTATCTTGCCTATGATTCTCCCGAGTCCCAGATGGCCTATTCTATTATTGAACATGACTCATCTCACTAAAACCACATTTACTCTTACCTGCGTGACTAAGTTATGATGATATGATGAAAGAATAAGTGACCGGTAGAATACTGAGAGGGGGGGTGAATCAGTATACTCAAAAACTGATACAAACTCCCAAACTCAAAATAAAATTATCAACAAAATAGTTATGTCAAAATAATATCTCAAAGATTACCAACATTGACCAATACCAACTGGTTTGGCTGTTATACCAACTTAACAATAAACAACTTCAATCTTGTAAACATCAACAATGCTTAATCAAATATCAACATTTTCAACTCTCATGATTCCATTTATCATGCCTTAATCAAATCAATAATTAAGATCATAACCACAAAAGCATTCACCACTTGATACAAATATTTATACGTGGAAAACCCAAATAGGTAAAAACCACAGTGAGATGAGACTCACAAGGATAGCTATCTGAACTCTTCTAAAGTTTGCCTTGTTAGGAGCCAAGCCTATTAAATCTTTGCAATAAGTCTTATTAAGAACTGATTATGTTAGGAATCACCCGGTTAGGGGATTTTATAAATATGCCTTGATAAAATGCACAATACCCTGTGAGGAGTAACCTCGGTAGAGGATTTGAGAATCCAAACTAATGGACCACCTTGTTAGAGGATTTAGAAAGTAACCAAGCTTGTTAGAGCTTACCTTGTTAGGGGATCTCAATTTTTGTTGTGATTGTTAGAAAACAACAGGTTTTTCTTGATCTGTTTGAATAGGACTACATCTTCTTGATTATATCCTTCTTAAGCTTCAAATCTTCCTTCACTCAAACTACAGATCCATTTTCTTGGTTAGGCAGCCTCACACTCAACTAATTTTTGTCAACTTTGCAACACTTTTTACAAACAACTTCATCGACCTTAAATACAAAACAAATAGGTTGGTAACACAACAAAAACCTTAATTCTCATCATCGAGATTACAAACAAGTTGGTACAATCTTGACCATTAGAAATTATAACAATCTCTTCACATTTAACAAGAAAATTCCAACCGCTCCAAATCACCGCCTCATCGGACGTGTAACTCATCACGCACTATGCTTTTGATGCAATCCACTTTTCTCATTTCCAAGAAAATCAAATACACCAAAATAACTTGAACTCATCTTCATGCAATGACCACATGTGTCATTACCATTACTGTTCAACATCAGATCTTGAATCAACAAACTTTGATCAATTAGGATTTAACAAAAACAACTGGTAGGGTTTATCGGTTATAAAACATAGAAAGGTTTAACCTTATTCACCGGTTTAACTTACAAACTACCATATACCGGTTTACAACATCCCCCTCTTAGTATTCTACCGGTCACTTATTCTTTCATCATACCATCAAGTTATCCCTGCTAATCTTTCACGTAATGAGAAAAGTAATCTAATCCAAAATGCTTCATGGTATGTCATCATCGCTAATGACCTATTTAGGAAAGGTTTGGATAGTACTTTTCTTACATGTCTAGAAATTGAAGAGTCCCAACGCACATTATTTGAAGTCCATGAAGGTATTTGTGGATCCCATTCAAACAGTCTAACTTTGGCACGAATATCACTAAGGGCTGGCTACTACTAGCCAGACATGAAGAAAGATGCTATAAAATTTGCTAAAACTTGTGAGAAGTGTCAGCTACATGGGAACCTCATACACAGTCCAACAAGGGATCTCATACCCTTCATTACACATTGGCCTTTTCAATAATGGGTGTTTGATCTCATTGGCCAAATATATCCTGCATCATCTAATAGACACAAGTTTATTATAACTACCACTGAGTACTTCACTAAGTGGGTAGAAGTGATTCCTCTCATCAAAGCAACTAGTACACAAGTAGCTCTGTTCATCCTTAACTATATCATCTGTAGGTATGGGATACCTTCATCCATTGTGTCTGACAATGGAGGGTAGTTCAAGAATAAAAATCTAGATGAACTCTGTGAAAAAATCAAAATAAAACAACATTGGTCATGTATATACTACCCTAAAGGTAATGAACAAGTTGAAGCATCTAACAAGAATCTATTGACTATCTTACATAGAACAGTAAATAAATCTGGAAATGATTGGCATCTGTAGCTCAATTCTGCACTATGGGCTTATAGAACAAGTATCACAACACCTATTGGGGCTACACCTTTTTCTTTGGTGTATGGGTTCACAATAGTCTTACTTATTGAGGTGGAAATACCAGCTTTAAGAGTTTCTTTACAAGGTCTTGTTACTGATGAAGACTACAGAATATCTAGATTGCAAGAACTCGAGTTGTTGGATGAACGTCGGCAAGTGGTGTTTGATCATCTGAGAGCATATCAAAAGAGAATGTCTAGAGGTTATAACAAAAAAGTTTGACAATGATAATTTAAAGTTGGTGACCTTGTTTTGAGTGAAAATCCTAAGAATCAACAGTTTTGAGACAACAAAGGGAAGCTTGAACCCAACTGGTTAGGTCCCTACATCATTACTACAGTCTTTGGCTCTGGTGCCTATCAACTCTCAACATTGGAAGGAGAACAACTTCGTGAACTGATCAACACCATCCACTTGAAGAAATTCTTCACTTAATATTCTCTTCTCTAGCAACCTGTACATCATAAAAAGTTCTGAAGAAAACCTAAAAATCCTAAAATGTCCTAAAGAAATCCTAAAAATTATAAAAAGTCCTGAAAAAAAAAGGATCTTTGCCAAGCAGGTAAAAACCTGGTAAACAAATGCCTCTTGTACTCAAGTGCTCCATCTATCAATGCAATGTTGGCATTTCCTATTCATTCCCGCTTTCCTGCATTTTTTCTTTCACTTGTACATATCTTTTAGTCACTTTCATGACATCCCAGTTCTTTTGGAACCCTCGTGGCTTGAAATCGATCAATGTCCTAGTCTTAGGGTAATCGATCGAGCAATTTACATGTCTTAAGAAGTATCAACCAAGTCATCTTTTAGTCAGTGGTACCTGGTCATCCACTCTGAGTCAGTCACCTATCTCCTAACTACTATAGAGTTCTATCACTGAGTACACAAGCAAAACAAGACTTTTGAAAACAACCACTAAACTATTTGAGATATACATAAAATTTTCTTTGTGTGCTATCTTTTACATTGGCTTTCACTTATTATTCCCTCTGAGTAACTCGAGGAAGTCTATCTTGACTAAGAGGAGCAAGGATTAGGGGCATAATACTTTTCTTTGTTTTCTACTTGTAGGAATGAATCCGATGATCTAGAAACATGTAATCAGTTGGGTGTCTATGATAAGTGCCTTCACATCAAAGTGAAATCGCCACACATACCTCTACTCTGCTTATTTGTATGCTATAGGGAGGTTGGAGTCATTTCCTTGTCTATTTGAGGGAATTTCTTTAATGTGCAATTCAGATGCATGTGTAATCTGTCCAAGGATATGAATGAAAAAAGGTCATTGTGGACAAGATAATTAATATTGCATATGAAAAGGAAGGAACTCTATTTTGCTTGTTGTGTTTGTAAAACGCTCAGTGATGAAAATTAAGCATACCAAATCCAGTGACTAGGTTTAGGTTACATTCATTCTAAATCTTATGCATTTCAAGTGATTTTGGCATGATAACAATGATCTCTTTATCTTTTGAATGAGAGTTTGAAGCAATCGTCTTTTCTCAGCTAAGTGGTCTCCTTTTCATCATCATTTCTCTGATCGAGTACTTGTGTATTGAGGTGTTAGCTGCATACATGAGCATCTTATATAGATCCATACATTTCATTATTACTTATTTTGCATTCATATTATTGCATGGAGAAAGATAAACATTTGCATTACTAGTTACTCATTTTCATCATCTATTTGCATATGAGAAATAAAAAAAAACATCCATATTCATTTGCATTACATACATCCATAACTGAAAAAATATGCATACATTTTAAATAAAACATATAGAAAGACATCTCATAATCAATCAACACAAGTACAATGAAATCAAATCAAGATATCATATATATCATCATAATCTCAGAGTCTTAGAGTACAAAGGATATCAACTATCATATACAATGTCTCATCAGAGAAAGAATCGTATAGGCTACTAAAATGGGGCACATAACAAAAATCTAGGAGATGTAACAAATCTAGATCTCTGACTCTCCCTCATCGCCAGGTGGAGGAGGTGGTTCTTGTTGACCGACTTCCTGTCTAGGTGCCCTAGCTCCCTCCAATTGATCCATAGACTTAGAATATGGAACAACCTATTGTGCCACTGGGACTGCTACACTATACACGACAACATAATAGGTTGCCCGACTCATTTGAAGAAAAACCTCTTGCTAGAGAGTATCTCGCTTTGCTCTGACCTTAGGAAGCTATTGGTCTTGCACTGCAAGATGTGTCTACGCTACTGTCAACTATGATTGCAAACCTACCAATCTAGCCCTTAGAGATCATACTGCATCTAGTGCACCCTACTCTCTCATAGGCTCTCTGCCTCCCTCTTCGCCTCCCTGCTCCTCTCTTTGATGCCTAACCTGCTTAGGAGCTGCTCTCTCCTCCTCACATCCACCCTCTACTACCTTGGCACCACCAACCTCAACCCCAACGACCCCTAGAGATCCACCCTCCCCTCTCTGCCATTGTCTCCCTCCAGCTGGTATCCTGCTGCTACTAGCCCGAGGATCACCTCTTGCTCGCCTAGTTGCATCTGCTCTCTGAGCCTACACATGTCCTCATCCTTGTACCTAACTTGGTACCTGTGCCTATGTTGGTGCCTCATCCTTGACCTCCTTTATGAGAGGCACATGCTCTATAGGATCTGTGAATCTAGGAAATGGATGTCTCTGGAACCAATCCCTATACTCGGGCAATACCCCCGCATCTACAACATCCTCCAAATAATCCCATCGCTGTCATTGTAAACTGACTAGCTCCTGCATGCTCAATGCATAGGATAACCTCTAAGCCCATCCTCATCTCTCCTCATCTCCGTATCGGGCATAGACTGTAAACTCCTGAGATATACCCTGTGGTCTGCCATACTGCCTCATAACCCTAGAAACTACAAACTGCTCAATGATGGACATCGACCTACTAATAAGAGGATGAGTCATAAACATATCCTTCCTCTGTCCTTTCTAATAATGCCATAGCTCCATATCCCTATATGGTCTCCATACTATGACAATCAGATCATCTAGTTGTCTCCTCCAGTACTTTGTCTTGCCCAGATGGGGCTGAGTGACATAACCTACATAGAAATAAACAATGGGCCGGTGTAGCTCTCTAGCATCATCTACTATCAGCTTGCATACTGGGATGTGCTCCCATGCCCATATTTGCAAAACTAAGACTCCTATAGCCATGCTCTTCCCCTCCCTATATGCAACCTCATGCATCTCATGATATATATGGGCTAACAAACAAGATCCCCACTCTAATCTCTCAAGATGAGTCAATAGTCTCTTGAGCATTTTAGCCCAGCCACATAAAAAACCCCGTTGTCCCCTATGTGACATAACAAAACACCCAATGATACCTGCTAAGACGCATGCCAATGGAAACTTCTCACTATACCTACTCACCAGAACATCCCATGTGATGGCCCACTCAAGGATAGTCTCATTGTGGAATATCCATATCAAAGCTAAGCCACCCGACCGTTGAGAAGAATCATAATCGACCTTGTTACCAGTAAATGGAATCCTGAGAATCTAGTAGACATACTCAGGTGTGATTGTCATCTCTCCTACAGGTAAATGGAAAGTATTATGCTCTGAATGAAATTGCTCTGCTAATGCGGTCAACATCCCATGATTTACATGGATATCCGACATCTGAAGGTGTCCAAAACCATAAAAATAAATGTGCCCTATCTGCGTCTGATAAACCATGAACTAACCCCATTATAGGAGGGTACACACATCGAAACAAGATATCCGACAACCAAATCTGCAAAATCAAACATAAAAACTGTCAGTACGTGATCCAAATTGCGCTACAAATATGCTAAACATGCTTGCAAATCCAAATATACAAAATGCAAAATTAAAATTTGATATTTTGAACCTAAAACATGCTTGCTATTTTTCATACGAGTTTTCACAGAAGGGCAAAATTTCATATGAATCAAGATTATACATAGCACGACAAACTATCACAATACGAAAAAACATTATACATCGCACGACAAAATGGGAACTCAAGCACAAGTTCATACAAGACATGGGCCCACATCAGACGACAAACCCTACATGCCCATATGATAAAACACTAAGGAAATAGTTTATCATATGAGAAATGGTCTTATCCCACATGATAAACCATGAGACACGACTTTAAATGACTTAAAAATGCAAAAAAACAATCAAAAATCAAAATTAAGAAATCAAACAGGCTTAAGATCGATCACTTATTGTTGGATCGTAGTTTCGCGGTCGATTATGATGTCTCTAGCACTCAAAATGATGATCCTGGATTGGAATGGCCATTTTTCTTCATAGAGAGCTTTTAAAATTTCAAACTTGGAGAGGTGAAAATGAGTTGAAAATGACACATGGATCCCTTATATAGCCAAAACCCTATTTTTTCAACTTGCTCTGATGGACGTCAAACTTGTACCCTAAGCTAAATCGACGGTCCTGATTCCATTTTTGAAATTGAAATCAAAATATGAGATCATCTTCCTAGTCAATTTTGCACAACTAATACCACTTAGTGCTTTCATCAACTGCTCTTTCTTTTCTTCAATTTGCACTTAGTTTTTCAATTCTAAATCTTAATTTTAATTCTCAAAATATTCAACATTAATATTTGTGTTCAAATAACTTATCGTCACTCCATATCAAATTTCCTTAAATCATTGTACCCTTTCTATCTTTCGATTTCTCTCCTGAGGGGGCATACTCATGACATCATCACCATCAGTGATTATCATCCTCAAAGCCGAGAATTTCTTTCAAAAATATTCATTACAAGTCGAGTAGCTAATGTTTTCAACCAAAGAAAATCAACAAGACCTCATCGCTAGGGGCATCTTAGCTTCATTTCTTCATATCAAGTTGAGATTTCTCGTTCATCTAAATCAAATCAATCTTTAGGGCCATATCGGTTTCGTTGCTTCATATCAATTTGATATTTGTCTTCATCTGAATTAGTCTCTTAAATTTAATCAATTTCATCACTTTTCATCAAGCTGATTATTCGTTTAAACTCAATCAAGGGTTTAAAGAGTATCTTTGATCACATGCTCAATCTAAGCAGGTGTTCAATTTCATCACTTCAAATCAAACTAGACAGTTTATCTTCACTAATCGTGTCTTGATCCATCAAGTTCAAGACCGCTTTTCTCTTCTCTCACTATTTCTAGTTCAATCAAGTTCTAGATCAGTAAGATCCACTTCTTGATCAATCAAGTTCAAGTTTGGTATCTTTTCTTTTCATAGATCCTAGTTCAATCAAGTTCAGGATCGGTTTCACTTTAATCAACTCTGTTTAGTTTCATTGCTTCAAAAAAAACTGAATACCTCGCTCTTCATTTGGTTCGTGATCAATCAAGTTCAGAGCTCGTTTTTCCTAGACATCAACTATTTTTTGAATCAACACGCTGCTCGCACATTAATTCAAAGAGGGGAAAATGTAATACCCTAAAAATGGTCATCTAAACCATGAGCTCCTAATCTTGACAACGTCACCAAGGTCCTAACCAAAGGCAATTAAAATTAATCTTGAGCACACAATTAATTCTTAAAATCATCAAATGTCACATGGAAAATTAATCACTTTGAATTAATTCAATAAACATTTAATTAATTGATCATTTCAAGTAAACTATTTTAAACAATTATCCTATTTATTTTATTAATTATCCTAGTATATTTAATTAAATAAATCAATTTTCCATTAAATCATCAAAAAGGGAAATTAATTGGAAAAAAGAATTAAAAATTGAGAAAAGAAATCAAATGGAGATAATCTTGAAAATCAAATTAAAAATGTAAGAATAATCTCAAAGAAAATAATTAAAAATAATTAAATATCAAAATTGAATGAAATAGAGAATAAATCATTTTAATTTTATTTTATCTTAATTTTAGTTCAATTTTCTTTAAAACTGAGAAAAGCAGCCAATCACATCAATTCACCTGGATTGTGCTTCCTCTTGGAAAATCTTGACTACTCATCATCATTTGATCTCAGTCTTTGGTTTCTTTTTGAATTTTCTATACATTCAGGCTCTCATCTCTAATTCAAGGATCCTAGAGAATATATTGTTATTATGCCGTTTTTGCTCTAGGTTCACTAAGATTTGTGCATTGAGATGTTACATATTAGTTATTACATCCTTATTAAATTATCTAGCTTAAATATTAATTTATTGCTTAAATATTGCATTTATCTAGCTTAATCATGCATCCATTTAGCTCAAATTCATGCCCATATAAGATTAAATCATTCGTTTAGATATTGTCTAGTCACTAGTATTGCATATGAAATCTGAGAGCAAGACTAAACTCACATCTACTAGAAGGCAATAGGTCGCTTTTTGATGGTTTATTGTTTAGTGATTATTGATTTACTAACCATGCATCTAATGATTTATTAAAGTGTTGTGTATTTCAGATACAGATATAGATTCACTTTTCACACACACAATAGCTTGGCAAAAAGTATCAATACTATGATGGGAAAGTTGAAGGCATCCAACAAGAAGGGATGATGGTCAATGTGGAGTCGCTTGAGAAAATGCAGGATGAGTACACAAGTCCTTCAAAATGGACTGGAAAAAACCTAAGAAATAAAGCTATCAACCAAGACATTCAAGATCTGAAAAATATTGTTCTCAACATGACTTAGTTGGAAGTTGAGGGAGTGAAGGCTCTCAAGAATTTGAATTAGGCTCTTCTTTGTTTGCTATCTTATTTTTGGTTTTTTGGTTTTTTGTTGGTTTTTTGATGTTTTATGGATGCTTGCTCTAATTTTTTATATCTTTAAGCAACATTTTGTAAAAAAGGTTTCAGGTCCCTTTAAATTGTAGTCACCTATCAAATACCCTCCACCTCACCAAATTGTCTCAGCATTAGCTCTAACAGATGCATATCTATAATACATTGAGTACTAATTGTATACACATAAAAATGGCTATGAGCGATTAGATAAATATTTTATATTTATTTAATGATTATTCTTCTATTAAATAGTTAATTTGAAAAGATTAATTTATTTAATTCATTTCGTGTCTTTCTATTAATTAATTTAATTGAAATGTATTATTAATTGATTCATCTATCCTTTTCCTCTAATTAATTAAATACCCAATATTTAATTATTCTTTTAACCAAAATAATTAAATATCTAATATTTAATTATCTCCTCCAATCAATTAAATATCTAATATTTAATGGTTATTCTCCTATCCTATAGTCTCAAATATTAAATAATTTATTAAATTATTTAATACCCCTTTTCCAACTCACCTTCCATCTCCACTTCATATTCCCTTTGCCAACTCATCCATCATGTGGCTAAGGAAATTAATATTTCTTAAATATTAATTCATCATTTATCTTCAACCTCCAAACTTAATGAATATTGTGTACGTACACATATTTCATAACCATCTCCTATATTCTCTCCAACACTCCCTACATCTTAGGAAGGACTTGAGTTCACTTGTCCTCTCATGCCTAAATCTTCTCCAACCATCCCTAGATTCCCTTAGTCAGCAAATCAGTCAAGGTGATATGAGTGACACTTGTCTTCTCCTTCCCCCTTTCTCTCAACCTTCACCTTTTCTCACAGCCATCCAAATCTACAGATCTGATCATGACCGTTGATCTAAGCCACATCATCTCAACCTCTCAAGGTCTATAAAAATAAGAGCTTCAATTGTGAGAGAGTTAGACTTCAAGTGTATTTTCAAGAAAATCATTTGTAAAACTTATGCATCCGTGAGTTTTAATCTTGAAGCAAATAGCAATAATCATTTAACATAATCATTTTAGCATAATCATGTAGTATTGCATATCATAGCATTTTGATAACTACCAGTTATCAGTCCATTCTTCATATGCCATCTTGGAAGCTATCAGTGCATTGTCTGAGAGCACACCATCTGCAACTAGGAATAGTGGAGTTAGGACACAATGAGACATAAACCATGAAGGTAATATTAGTATTTTTATTTCATATGTATTTCATGTAGTTTCATTGGTTGAGTTTGGATTTTCTGTAGCATTTCCATTGGTATTTTGTGAAACTAAGTTATTGCAGGTAGCATTCTGAGGATGAAATTCAAGTCGACACATTCTGGCGCCCACCGTGGGGCTCATGGACCTCGCATATACCTTTAAAAATGTCACAAAAAGTGAAATTAACGCATTTGTAATGCAAATTCACGCATGTGTGAATTCTGACAGCGCTTTTATTCCATAGGATAGCACATTTGCATCTAAGGTTAGCGAATTTGCATCCCAGGTTAACGCATATGTCATGAAGGTTAGCGTTTTTGTCTAAAAATCTACGCATTTGCTTTACAAGTTAATGCTTTTGTCCTCTAGGTTAGCACAGTTATTAAAGAAATCACACTTTTGTGTCCACAGAGCAGCGCTTGTGTAGTATAGGTTAGCGCTTTTGCTTTGCATATTAGCACTTTTGAGGGGAAAGATAGCGCATATGTTAGAATAGCACTTTTGCTTGCAACTAACAAATTTTTCTTGCAGGTCTGAATATCCAAGAAATTAAATTTTTTTGAACTACTAACATGCATGTGCAAGATGGTTTTTGAGGCAAATTTCATGCATTTTCTCACATAGTTAATTAAAAGCCTTATTTTGGGAAGTAATATAACATGTCTTGCTCATTTAGTCTAACTAAGAGGATAAATTGACAGCATGCAACTTGCATTTTTAGTAACTTCTCTGAAATAGTTCCATGTAGACTTTTAAAAAGGCTAAAATAAACACCACGCTTGTTGGAGCAACATCTCCAAATAGAGGATAGATCACATTGCTATGGAAATTTGAAAAGAATACTTATATTCTATGTCTTGAAAGTGGTAGGTATATGCTCTCCCCTTAATTGGGTGACCAAAAAGCCAAACCCACTCTTTTATGCTTTCTTTACTTTCAAGCAAATAAATCCTTTAGAGGGCCTGCCTTCCCGAGCTGCCTTGAGGGGGCCAGTGAGAGGGGAATGACCTAAAGTGGAAATGGGCTAATACCGAGTCCTTCCAATCCACTCTAAATAAATCATATTTGTGACAAAAGTCCCAAACAACATGTGCTGATAAGTTCATACCGACACTATGTTTCTCCATAAACCCTATGAAGCGTAACCTCTATAGGCTGGGAACCTTCTGTATTTATAGAGCTGAAAGTGCCACATGTATGGCCACATGACCAGAAGCCTTTACTAAAAACCACTTGTACTAGTTGCCAAAATCCTTCTAGTTGTTGGTGCAAGAGGTCGGACCTCTGAAGCGGCTCACACACATACAGTTCTTAGTAGAGATATAAAGTTTTCCATGGGGAGTTTTCATGGAAACTGGTGCTTGGCTGCCCCAAAGAAGTGAGTGCCGAGGGTGGAGCCAATGGGGTCAAGCATCTAAATATCCACTTTGAATAGCATAGCCTCGAGGGAAACCCCATGTGAGATTCAACAACTATTGTCTCAGCCTACCATAAGATTTCTACTTTCTTGTGCATTTTGTTTATTAAACATTGTGTCTTCTATGTCTATTACATGTTCCAAATGGTCAAAAATTTGAAGAAAACTATCTACGAGTGAGCAAAAATTCAACAAATTGTTAAAAAAAATTAATCAAAAGGCTAATACAAAAGCTCTCCAACATTTGAAACACTAGATCAAAACTAGAGTGTCAAAACATCAGTATCAAAATAATTCTGAAAGTAGATTTGTCTCTAAACCATCACATATTTTCAAACTAGCTCAACAACTGGGTCACTAATCCAACATGTTATTCCCAAGAGGTTTCTATAAACATAAACATTCAACAAGTTATTGATTCAAACATCTTAAGTGCAAAAAATCAACATTATTGTCAAGTCTCTCATCAGGATAATCAAATCCTCTATCACGAAGCTTTATCAATCTATACTAGGTTCATAATCTTGGATATATCTTTCTTATTTTGAACCTAGGTTATATAAAAATTAGAATCGCACCAACATTGGAATCAAACAAACTTGTAAATTGTCAGATGTTTATATGACTTTTAAGTATCACCTTAAGAAAAGAAAGCCCAGTTATAAAGCTACTCAGATTAGAATAAGATTTTTGTATATCAATCGCAAGATCTTATTGAAACATAGGACATTTCTATACCATTTTCATCACTACTTATGTGGCTGTGGTACAGAGTTTGACGGAGAAATTTTGCAAAGATGTGCTTTTCAACAAAGAGACGCTTTATCACAATGAACAAACAATAGCGGTAAAATCAACAAAGCATATCTTCCTAAACCAATAATCACTTATTGATTTTGTCCTTTGGAAATTTCAACAACTTTGAAATAATTACATGCTAGTTTGGACTAGAGCTCAATACGAACAACTTAGAAAACAACAACAAATGGAGGAAGAAGATAATCTTGTATTCCAAACTTTTGGGTTTACTGTTGTTGATGAAGAAGCAATCAATAGCACCATTAGAGACCTTGAGCAAGATTTCAAATTTGATAGGCTAATGGAAAAATTGTTGGCAAAGCAAAAAGAGAAATATCTCTTGATTTTGGCAAAATCTGGAGCTAAACTACAACAAGAAATTAACATAGAAAGCTTGAAACAAGATGTGGAGGCAAGTAACACCCAAAACATAGATGATCCAACTAATGAAGATGTGAACAAAGAAAGTCATGAAGAAACAAGGAAAGAAAGGGATGACACAAGAAAAGAGCGTAGTGATAAAAGAACTCATGAAGAAACAAGGAGAAACTATGTGGATAATCCATTGTTAAACCTTACTCAACAAATGCAAACTCTACAACAACAGATACAAGACATGCAAAATGGAACAAGCTCCAAGAAGTATTCATTAGAAGATATATGCCCATATCCGTTCGATAAGAATTTGAATATGATACCGTTTTCGCAACATTGCGAGATTCCTAAATATGACAAATACGATGGAAAATTTGATCCTCGGGATCACATTAGGGAGTTTTGTACTCTGAGCATGGAATTTGCTCACAATGAAACTTACCTTATGCATCTTTTTCCTAGGAGTTTAAATGGACAATCAATGGAGTGGTTTTCAAGATTACCATCCAGAATCAAATCTTTTGAAGAACTTGTGAATAGATTTATTTCACAATACTCCTACAATATAAGGAATGAGATAACAATGCTGGATCTTTGCAATGTTAAACAAAAGAATGGTGAATCTTTTATGATCTTCTTACAATGATGGAAATGCATGTTTAATAGGTATCCCCGAGATATACCTGATCAAGAAAAAATAGACATATTCATTGATAATATTATCAATGAAATGGGTTATCGACTAAGAATGCAATGTCCTGGTTCTTTTTCCAAAATGATCAAAAATGGTCTAAAAATAGAGAACATGATGGTAAAGAAAGGAAAGCTAAAACTTTACAATAATTCATACAACAACAACAACAATAACAACAATGGCAAACCCAGGTTTTGGTCAAAGAATAGGAATGTCAGCAATGAAGGAAATGATGATAATAGTGCTACAAAACAACAACAACAACCAATTTTTAATATATCAAGTCAAATCCCAAGCAATAACAATCCAGAAAATAATAAAGCCAAGTCCTTCTTCTCTAATCCTCGGAGGAAATTCACAAACATTGGAGAACCTTTGGAATCAGTTCTAAAAACTTTGCTTGCCAACAAATTGATTGTTTTACTAAAAGCAATAAGTTATGAACCACCAGTCAAGCCAAATTGGTGGAATGACAATCATTTTTGCAATTACCATCATAATAAAGGACACCAAACAAATGATTGTCAAATATTGAAACACCTTATCCAAGATCTAATTGATAATGGAACCATCACAGTGGATAGCCATAAGATAAATGAATCACACCTAGCTTTCAAAACTCCACTTCCAAATTATGACAAAGGTGAACCATCCCAATTAAAAGATGACAAAGGAAAAGCCAAAGTGAATTACACTTATACATATGATGATGTGGTAAATTTTATCATTGTTAAAGATAATCCATCTTCAGAGCTGATCAATGTTATTATGAGAAGCAAAGCAAAGGTTACCTTTCCAGGTATAGAAAAAGATCCAACATCTACTTCACAACAATACAATTTAGTAGAGCAATTACAAAGAATACCTGCTCAAATATCAATTCTGGAACTTCTCAAGGTTTCACCTATGCAAATGGAAATTTTGGAGAAAGCTTTAGTGGAAACAACATTTTCAAAAGATTTGGATATAGATAAGTTCCAAAACATGGTAGGACACCTTATAACTCCTCATTGCTTATCATTTTTTGAAAATGATGACGTATCCTTACAACATCCTCACAATGCTCCCTTACATGTTGAAGTCACCATCAATAAAACTCATGTTAAACATGTACTCATAGATGGAGGAGTCGGCTTAAACATTTGTGCATTAAGTTTGATAAAAGCTTTGGGATATTCAGAAAATGCAGTAGACCCGAAAAAGAAAATAACCATCAAGGCTTATGATGAAGCAAAACGTTCTTCTAAAGGAATTATTGTGCTACCAATCAAAATAGGACCCGTGGAAAGGAATACATTGTGTTAGGTTTTAGATTTGAACCTCTATTCCAACATTCTTCTAGGAAGACCATGGATTCACAAGATGCAAGCAGTTCCTTCTACATATCATCAATGTGTAAAATTTCCTCATGAAGGACAAGAAATCACTGTGTAGACACCTAAAAATGGTCAAACGCTTGCGAGGTCACACTTTAACATTTGTGCATTGCCTCATTTTAGGTTTTTGCATCGCATTAACATTTCTCCTATGTCACGCACTTGATTTTTATCATTTGCGAACATCGAGTCATTCTTCTATATTCTTCATTCATCTCGCATTCGAATTTGGTCTTGTTGACAACACTATCCAGTCATGATTTGGATCGATTTTATCTTGTTGCATCAATGAGCGTGCTTATTTGTCATCATTTTGGACATCGTCAATCCTAATTAGGGTTTTGTCCTCTCATCAATCTTATCATTTTGGACATCGTCAATCCTAATTAGGGTTTTGTCTTCTTTTCAATCTTGTCATCATGCGATCGATTTGTCATCGATCGTTGTCATTGTTTGATCTTGTCATTTTGCGATCAATTTGTCATTGATCGTGGTCATTTTCAATCTTGTTGTCTTGCAATCTATTTTGTCGTCGATTCTTGTCCTCTTGTCGATCTTGTCATTTTACGATCAATTTTGCTATCGATCATTGTCTGTCTTAATTATGTCAATTTGGATCAATTTGTCATTGTTCCTCGTCAATTGGCACATTTTATCAATCAAATCATTTATCACACTGGTCATTTATCAATCCAAAATCAAATCAAATCGAGTCAATTATCTTTCAAGACCTAATTCGTCTTCCAGGGTTTTTGATTTAATCATTTAACCTTGTGTGTCATTTCTTCCTCTAGGATTAAATAATTTATTTATTTATCCTAGGTCTTCGTGTGGCAATTAAATGTTTCATTTAATTGGCTAATTAATTATTCCTCTTTTTGTGAATTAATTAATAAATGAAAAATTATTAATTGATTCACCTAATTTCCTAATCTTTCATCAATTCTCCCTCTTTGTGAATTAATTAATAAATGAAAAATTATTGATTAATTCACTAATTTCTAATTTTCATTAATTTCCTAATTTCTAATTTCTAATTCCTAAATTCCTCCTATTTTTCTAATTTTCCTAATTTCTTAATTCTTAAATTCAATTTCCTCCTATTTCTCTCCTAAAATTATGGAAATGACATAGAAATTTGTCATAAATTGTCATAATTTGTCATAGAATTTGTCTTGACATAGCAATTTGTCATAGAATTTGTCTTGACATAGCAATTTGTCATAAAATTGTCATAAATCTTTGCATAGCAACATGTCATAATTTTGCTATTCTTGATTTGAATTTCTATTCGAATCACTATCATGCTAATTTGTTCATTTCTCCAATTTTTTTGTAAATTGGATGAATTTCTTCACTCAAGGCCCTTGATTCTTAATTCCTAATCAGATTATCGAATTTCTAAACAATCACGCTTCGAGTACTTTTGAGCAATTTTCTTACCTACTTGCTTTCAATCATGTATGTGCACTTGTAGGTGAGATCCACAACCAAACTATTTGAAGAGGAAAGAAGAACAATGGAGCTGCATGAAGGAAGCATTCATATCTGCATATGGTTTGCATAATCTTTATATTTTGAATGTTTTGTCTTTATGTCTTCATTGAATGTGTTTAGGATAGATCATTGCAATTTGCTTTTGTGATTAGGCTAATGATTAGTATTTTGATATGTTTGTGATGATTTCCTATTTCCTATGCTACATTAATTGGTGAACCCGACGTGAATACTAACCTTCTAACCCCTTTACTGTGTTTTGGAGTGCTTTCAAGTTGATTTTACAGGTCAAAAACCCAAAAATAAGGCCGTGTAGGGTATTCTGGACACTTCTGCGCCTGTGTCCTACATCTTGCACTTGTGTCTTGCATCTTGCGCTTGTGTAGGTGACATTCTGCACTTGTGTCAGACATCTTGCGCCTGTGTCATGAGCTCTGCGCTTGTGTAAAGTCCAAAACAGAGGTGAAAAATGCAGTGTTTACTTGAAATTTTTGGTGTTTTTGCATTCTGTTTTCTATGCTTTGGATTTTGGTACTAATTATTTGTGCAGAATCTTGGCATATGCATGGCAAAGACTACAAATCAAACTACTAACATGTGTTATGCAGAATCGATGGTCAAAGACAACAAATCAAACCTCTAACTTGGGTTTTGCAGGTTGCCTTGGAGAAACAACCAAACTTTTGTGTTATGATTTTTAATTAGGCACTTAGTGATTTATAAATAGGTTGGAATGAACATTTGTTTGCTTTGATATATTGGAACAAAGAGTGAAAAACATTGAGAAGAATAGATCACAAGTGTCCAAAATGTTTCAAAAATTTCCAGGTCGAAATCCAAATATCGAGCCAATTGATGTAAGATCTCTTCTTGAACGATCAGACATACCAGCTCTCCTCTCCCAAATAGAGATGATGAAACAATTTCAAGAAAAAAGACAACATCAATTTCAACATTATGTGCCTCCACAACAAGAACAAGAAGGTGTTTACTATCAATCAGATTTTCAACCATCACAACCAATTGTTCAACAGTTCGAACATTTCCAACAGACAAAACCAATGGTCCAACATTTTCAACCAACACAACTAATGGTCCAATTTCAACAATATGTCCAACCAACTATACAATGTCCACAAATGGTTCAACCAATGGTGGAATATCAATGTCAACAAGCGCAACCAAACATTCAAAAACAAAGGTTGCAGCACACACCAAGCCAAGTTTCAAACATGTCAGAACAATTGAACCAAGTCCAATATCAAAACATGACATCAAACCAAAAACATGTTCAAATTCCAGATACAACTATATCAAAACCTCGAAAGAAAGGTGGCTTTATTGCAATGCTCTTAAGGAAATTACCAAGTGAGTTCTTTGAAGAAGATCAAGATAATACACTTATGTCTAGCAATGCCTCATCCCCCCGCAAACAAATTGACTCTCCAGTGGCATCTATCCCTACACCTTTAGTAGTTTCACAAGAACCTTCCATATTGTCCTCATCAAACAATGCACCCAAGGATACAATTATCCAAGGACTATTCATTATTGATTGCCAAGATAATCCAATTCATGATGCACATCCTTGTCATGTTTCAGAAATACAAGACCCAATGCCACCATGCACTTTATTGCCATTACCTATTTTAGAGGACCCCATTCGAAGTCCCTCTTCCTCATGTTCAAGCATTGATTCCTTGCCAGAATCCATCACAAATGTTCAAAGTGCATCCCCTTCATGCCAAAGCATTTATACCTCCCCAAAATCCCCCATGCATGTCCAAAGTCTAACCCCATGTCAAGAGGATAATTTAGAGCATGAAGAAACGTGTCTTAAAACAGATCAAGATCAAGATCCCGAAACCTTATCATCCCATCCAATTGTTGACCAGGATCTCATCTTCCTAGACACTCACGATGATTCCCCTATTCTTGTCCATCCTATCCAAAGTCCTATTGACACTCCATTCCCCGAGCAAGATCAAGATATCTCAGTCCATCAAATCCCAAATGATCCCCTTCCATTTCATGAACACAATGTCCTTTCAAATCCCATTGACATTCCACTTCCCGAGAAAGATCAAGATATCCTTTCCATCCTTTATGATGATCCCATTGAAAGTCAAGAGCAAAGCACCTTTAAAGAGGATTCCAATGATCTTCCTCCTTGTCAAGATCAAATTATTTCTTTAAATCCTCCATAAGATCCTTTTGTTCCTCCATCTCCACGTCCTAATCCAGCATATCCACTCCAAGATCGCATTTCTTTTGATGATCCCATTATTTCTCCCATTCCATCTCTTGAAGAGCCTGTCATTGAACCATGTCCACTACACAATCCTAGTCCCCCTCATGATCCTAATCCACTTCATGATTCTAATGTGTTAGTGCAAGATGTTCATGAACCCTCGACATGCATAATGGGTTCTTCCACTTTGGTGAAATCTGATCCACTTCAAGATCTCATTATTTCTCTCATATCATATCCACCTCATAATGGACTTGCGTCTTCTTCCCAAGGAAAAGTGCATCCTACAAGTCAAGATATTCATAAAGGCAAAGGGGTAGATCTCCATAAGCAAGAATCCCTTCATGTGAAAGAAAATGTTAAGGGTCATGTCTACACAACTCACTCTCAAGATGTTGGTATCCCTCCATCAAAATCAAAACATACACCTTCCCCATCATACCTTCCATCCATCTTAGGTCCTTATATCCCTTCGTCCTCTATGCAAGGTCAGCAAAGGCACACATCCTTGAGTAAATTTCATCCATTCAAAAGAAGTCCATTTCATTCATATCCATCCATGCATTCCTTTCCCCCTCCAAGCAATTTGGATGCCAAGCATAAACGTCATAAGTCTAGCAATCTACATTTATTCAAGGATCAACATGTCCAATCTAATAAACATGTCAAAGCAAAGAAAAATATGATCCAAAAAGAAAAAGAAATATCCAAAAGGTCACAAAGGCCCACTGAGCAAAATAAAGCAAAGTCAAAATATATATGGGTTCCTAAATCCCTTGTGCAAGCAATGCACTCCAAGGAACCACAAAAGCATGAAAAATCAAAAACCATGTGGATCCCTAAGTGGCTCCTTGAAGCACAAAAGCCTAAAGAAAAATCCAACTTGGCATCCAAAGTTGCTATTCCTCCATCCAAACCTCTCAAATTTGTTCCTCTATCACTTCCTTCTTCCATTTTGGGTCCTTATGTCCCAAAATCTCAAGCTATTCCTCCATCCAAATCTCAATATCCAAAATACGTCTTTCCTCCATCAGTCCATCACCCCTCAAGGTGTGTGCCAATGTCGATCTTGCCAACATTTCCATCTACTCAAGCACAATTCTTCCAATACCCTATCCATTATCCAATGCATATTTTCCATCCTTCCATCCCTTGATCCAATCCTTTACATAAATCCTTGCCTTAGTTTCATCTCTTTTTCCATGTCCTTATCTTACCAATGTCTTTGAGCATACTTTTAAAGGTCATGGTCCATTTATTTCAAGGCTACTATCCAAACAAAAGAGATGTTTGAGTCCTTCTTCCATCCCCTATCATGTGTCCATCTTCTATTGAAAAAGTCAAAATACAAAAAAAATACAAAATCAAAAAAAGTGAAAAAAAAAAAAGTAAAGCAAAAATAATTCGTCCACTAGTGAAAACCTGGCAAACAGGTGCCTTGGGCAAGTACCGTGATGAAAACCTGGCAAACAGGCATCATGCGTAATTTATGAACTTCTTGCACACCATACTTGGGGGCAGGTTTCCTCCATATCCTTTTGCCCTTCACTATCCTATCATACCATGTCATACTCCTCCATTATCCTATTGTCCCTCATGCACATATCCCCTTTTCCACATTTGATCTTGACAAGGCTGACGATCGTCATGAGCATCACGCATCTTGTTTGCAGCTTTTAGTCCATCATAGCTTTTGGTCTTTATCCATTTGCTTATTTCAACCTTTCATCCATATTCCCTGGCTTATTGCAACTTTCTGCCACTGTCCCTTAGCCAATCCCGACCTTCAGTCCATGTCCCTTATCCATTCTTGGTCTTGCTTATCCTATCCATATCTTATCACTATCCATACACTCTTTTTCATTCCTTGATCTTGATTTGACATAAGGACGCAAAATTTAAACATGGTTTCAAACACCTCTTGACATGTCCCTCATGCCATGTTCCTGCTTTACATTGTCATATCCAGTCTCTTGTCCCATCACGCCATAGCCCTTGGAAATTGCATCCGTATTGTCTCCACGATGAAAGGCCTTTGTCTTCCCTCTATCCACCATCATTTCAGCAAACCTATTTATTCACCTGTCATATTCCTTGCCTTGCTAGACACTAGGGGCAAAGTCATTAAAAACTAAAAACAAAAAAATTTAAAATGTCCTGAAAATAAATCCAAAAAAATTGAAAAATGTCCTGAAAAAAATCTCGAAAAAATTGAAAAATGTCCTGAAAAAATCTCAAAAAAAAAAACTCGAATAAAGTCCTGAAAAAAGTATCTAAAAACTGAAAAAATGAAAATCCAAAAAAATTGAAAAATGTCCTGAAAAAAATCTCTAAAAAAATTGAAAAATGTCCTGAAATAATTCAAAAAAAAAAATTGAAAAATGTCCTGAAAAAATCTCTTAAAAATTGAAAAATGTCCTGAAAAAAGATCATAAAAATTGCAAAATGTCCTGAAAAAAGTCTCTTAAAAAAATTTAAAAATGTCCTGAAAAAATCATAAAAAAAAATCAAATAAAGTCCTGAAAAAAAATTCAAAAAAATTGAATAACGTCCTAAAAAAAAGTATCTAAAAATCAACAAATTGAAAATCCCTAAAAATCATAAAACATCCTGAAAAAAAAAAATGAACAAAAACATTTCAAAACATTAAAATCCAAAAAACAAGCATCTTGTCAATAAAGGATCTCTTTTTGTGCATAGACAGATCACTGAGCATCCATCCAATGATTCGCAATCAATCAAACACTGCGCTTTAATGAAATCATGCTTAAACAGATGAACTTTTCACTCAAACCAGACATTCAAACTGATCAACATTGTCATATCAATCAACCTCAAAATCATTTGTCCTTGTCTCTACTATCATGGGTCTTATACAGGGTGTGGTATACTTGAAACCAGACTATGTCTTGTCTTAGACGGGGTACCGCATGTCTTGAAACCAGACAGCATGATCGTCCTATCAGCACTTTCAACTTTTGACAATGAAGATCAAGATGTTTGTTTGATTTGCTTGAATTTGTGTGTCTTATCTTTTTATTGATTTATCTTTGGCTTCGATCATGTTCCTATGTTGCTCGATGATGTCACTGAGTGATTTAGAGTGACCGGGATGGCTCATGATCCCTTTCTTTTTTTATTGTGATTGTCGTTTGTCTATGATGTGTCTGTCTTTTGCAAAAAAGGGTTGCATTTCAGCTCTGGCCTTCAATGCCATGATGCTACGCATCCATTTTGCAACATAAAAATAAAGGTTCTCAACTACAAAGTGCATTACTGAAAGCAAGTTTTTCGTCATCTCTAACTGCTCTCTATCTCATTTCTTACTAACATTTCTTCCGTCAGTCCGGATAGTCAGTTCGGTCTAGTGTTCCGATAATCTCCGCACACATATACTACATCCTGCATCCATTTCGTTAGTACATTTGCATTACATTAAGCATCATATCAAGCATTTTATCCATTTCATACTATCAAGGCATCAAAAACACATAAACAAAAACATATCCATACATGTTCCACAATGGTACATCAACAGTGCATAAGTCATCCATACATGGAAAATAACATATGTCACAAGTCATCACACATTGCATCCCATCATATCGATGCATATCATATCATATGTCAAAATAATATCAGAGTACAAAATTGGACTGTCTGTCCTAAGTATGGCCCGCAGGCTGACTACAACATGTCAAACTACATAATGTCCACTGTCTATCATAAGGAGCACATGCCTCTGTCACTGGGTGCTCCCTCTTTCCTCCTCATCCTTGCCATGTCTCGCGGATGATGTCCCTCCTGGTCCTGGCTGTGGTGGTCTCATAGGTCCACTCACCCCCATGCTGCTCAATGACCTCCGAGAGCGTGACCTGCTCTCTGTCCTCGATCGTGCCCGATATGAAGGTGCTCTCTGCTTCGGTGGAACTGCACTTTCATATAGTGTCCTCCAATACAGTCTCTCCTCTCCGGTCTCTACCAGCATCTGTGCCATCTCCCGTGCACTGGCATCCCTAATCGACCCAATGAACTCAGTGACTCTCTGTCCCTCTCGCTGTGCCTGAGCTATGGCTGTATCTCGAGCCTCTGTGAGTCTGGCTATCTCCGCTCTGAACTACTCATGTTGTCTCTCCAATGTCGCAATATAGTCCTGCTGACTCGCTATAGTAGCCCTGCACATCTCCATCTCCTCTATCCTAGCTATCTCCGGCTCTATAGGAATATCTTGCAATGTCTCCTGATCCGCTGCGTTTGGCTCATCATCATCCTCCCCACCATCATCTCCATCATCGTCCTCCCCACCATCATCCCCATCTCCCTCATCCTCGTCTCCATCATCATCATCACCCTCGGCATCCTTCTCCCTCCTCTCCTGTGAGTGGGAAGTCCTCCTGTCTCCTCGGTACTGGAATATCAGGATCAGTCAAAGGCACTGGCCGTCGCTGTGCAAACCATCGCTCATACTCCTCTGTCATCCCAGCATCTACCACATCTGACCACCACTCCCACTGTCTCTGCTGTAGCTGTGTAAAGTCAGCATATGCTATGTGTGGCTAAATCATACTCCCCCACTGACTCGTCTCTCTGTGAGATCGGGCAAAGCATGCAATCCTCCTAGGTACATCTTGTGTCTCTCCAAATTGTCGTCTGACCCTCTCTGGTAGGTACAACTCAATCACTCTCTGGTGATTCACTGGTCGCCCAATTAGGTACCTCTCCTGTCTGCAATATGGTAGCTTCTCATGATCATCTGACCATCTGGGGCAATCTCAATATGGCCTCCATATGAACTCTCTCAGTCTGTCTAGCTCATGTCGCCAGTATAGTATGTATCCAAATGGACCCTGTCTCAGTGCTCCTCCATAGCTATACACATATGGTCGGTGTGGTACAATCTGTCTCTTTGTAATCGGTCGACATATGGCAATGTGCTCAAATGCCCATACCTGAAGCAATGTGACTCCACAGCTCAATGTCTGCACTCCCTGATATGCTATCTGATGCAGCTAAAAATATAGCATAGCAAGTACACATGGTCCCCATGCGTACACTGTACCCTCTGTCGCCATCCTCTCTAGCACTCTTCCCCATCCAATAGGGAATCCATGTCCTCGTCTGTCACCTACTAGTAGACATGCTATCATAACTGCTATCACCACATATTGTCAATCATACTCGGAAGCCATGCTCTCCCAGCCGATCTCCCTCTCGACAATGTCCAGATCATCTGTGTCGCACTCAAATAGCCTGCACAATGCATCTCTACCTATCATTGGGTCGTACTCTATCATCTCCCCATGTATCGGAATGCAGAGGATGCGCCATACATCCTCTAGAGTCACCATCGCCTCTCCAGTCACCAAATGGAAAGAGGAGGTCTCCGAATGCCATCGCTCTGCCAATGCGGTAAGCAATCCTGTGTTTGCCCTAATCTCGGGCATGTATGTGATGTAATATATCCCCACTCCTACTAATGTGTCTCTCTCTGTGCTCCTGAGTCTATGTCGTAGCATGAAACAGTCAGGTCGATTCTCTCACGTGATCAATGGATACTGTCGACTCTGCATCACAATCGGGGCATCATTTTGTCAGTTTTAGGGTTTGCTCCTACAGGTTGCATTTCCTCATTTTCATGTCCAAATCAGGGTGTTTTTCATCTACATTGACCTATCCTACCCTTCTCCCCCCTTTTTAGGTCATTTGGATGCAGTTTTGAATCAAAAGTGAGTTATTTATGCACAATTGCGCCTGTGTCAGAGAACCTGCGCCTGTGTCAGGTAACTTGCGCTTGTGTTTTCCTACACAAGCGCAGAACACCTGACACAAGCGCAGATTAGACCACACAAGCGCAGAAGTCATCTTTTGCACCCCCTGTGGGCTGCGCAATGTCCCGCAAACGAGTCAAATTCATGAAATTGAAAACATGGGTTTTCGAGATACATACCACTGCTCCTGCGTCGTCCGATCGTCTGAATGTGTGTACACATTCTCCAAGGTGATCCACCATTGGAATGTTCACCATCTCTCTGCAAGTGTTTTTGTCTAGAGCAACAAATCCTCCTCTTTGTCTAGTGCAAATGAGTTCTTTTCACCCTCGTGGTCCCATTTATAGCTCTTTGTCATTGCATAGATGGACGTGCGTCCTCTCCATCTTATGTTGGTCGCGGTCTTGTGCACCTTACATTGCTTGTCCTTCATGTGTCCAATCTCTGATTGTCAGTCCGTTCGATCCTATCATTCTTATCAATCAATTGGCCTCTTTTTTGCATGTTTCCGGCCAATTCCTCGAGGGGGCATGCATATGTCATTATCGTTGTCTGGGGCATTTTAGTTATTGTTCTTTGAAACAACGCTTAAAATCGCATTGTCTCAAAGAGGGGCAAAATGTAGACACCTAAAAATGGTCAAACGCTTGCGAGGTCATACTTTAACATTTGTGCATTGCCTCATTTTAGGTTTTTGCATCGCATTAACATTTCTCCTATGTCACGCACTTGATTTTTATCATTTGCGAACATCGAGTCATTCTTCTATATTCTTCATTCATCTCGCATTCGAATTTGGTCTTGTCGACAACACTATCCAGTCATGATTTGGATCGATTTTATCTTGTTGCATCAATGAGCGTGCTTATTTGTCATCATTTTGGACATCGTCAATCCTAATTAGGGTTTTGTCCTCTCATCAATCTTATCATTTTGGACATCGTCAATCCTAATTAGGGTTTTGTCTTCTTTTCAATCTTGTCATCATGCGATCGATTTGTCATCGATCGTTGTCATTGTTCGATCTTGTCATTTTGCGATCAATTTGTCATTGATCGTGGTCATTTTCAATCTTGTCGTCTTGCAATCTATTTTGTCGTCAATTCTTGTCCTCTTGTCGATCTTGTCATTTTACGATCAATTTTGCTATCGATCATTGTCTGTCTTAATTATGTCAATTTGGATCAATTTGTCATTGTTCCTCGTCAATTGGCACATTTTATCAATCAAATCATTTATCACATTGGTCATTTATCAATCCAAAATCAAATCAAATCGAGTCAATTATCTTTCAAGACCTAATTCGTCTTCCAGGGTTTTTGATTTAATCATTTAACCTTGTGTGTCATTTCTTCCTCTAGGATTAAATAATTTATTTATTTATCCTAGGTCTTCGTGTCGCAATTAAATGTTTCATTTAATTGGCTAATTAATTATTCCTCTTTTTGTGAATTAATTAATAAATGAAAAATTATTAATTGATTCACCTAATTTCCTAATCTTTCATCAATTCTCCCTCTTTGTGAATTAATTAATAAATGAAAAATTATTGATTAATTCACTAATTTCTAATTTTCATTAATTTCCTAATTTCTAATTTCTAATTCCTAAATTCCTCCTATTTTTCTAATTTTCCTAATTTCTTAATTCTTAAATTCAATTTCCTCCTATTTCTCTCCTAAAATTATGGAAATGACATAGAAATTTGTCATAAATTGTCATAGAATTTGTCTTGACATAGCAATTTGTCATAGAATTTGTCTTGACATAGCAATTTGTCATAAAATTGTCATAAATCTTTGCATAGCAACATGTCATAATTTTGCTATTCTTGATTTGAATTTCTATTCGAATCACTATCATGCTAATTTGTTCATTTCTCCAATTTTTTTGTAAATTGGATGAATTTCTTCACTCAAGGCCCTTGATTCTTAATTCCTAATCAGATTATCGAATTTCTAAACAATCACGCTTCGAGTACTTTTGAGCAATTTTCTTACCTACTTGCTTTCAATCATGTATGTGCACTTGTAGGTGAGATCCACAACCAAACTATTTGAAGAGGAAAGAAGAACAATGGAGCCGCATGAAGGAAGCATTCATATCTGCATATGGTTTGCATAATCTTTATATTTTGAATGTTTTGTCTTTATGTCTTCATTGAATGTGTTTAGGATAGATCATTGCAATTTTCTTTTGTGATTGGGCTAATGATTAGTATTTTGATATGTTTGTGATGATTTCCTATTTCCTATGCTACACACTGTAATTGCAGATTCTAGTCAATATTGCAATAATTTGAAGCCAACACAAGATACAAGAATTCCACATAACAGAGAATCAATATATCCTACCAAATAAATTCAAGCAAAGTTATGGGAAACTTTTCAGGAAAAGCTCAAATTAAATGATGAAGGAATGGGAAAATATTCTTTGCATGATTTTCCACTTTCCCCTAAGTCATATGGAAAGCCTACAGGTATTCAATCAAAGACATCAGAAAGATCAAAATATATGTTTAAAGAAACATTTGTTAGTGTTGGAACTCTTGAAGAAGAAAATGAAGATGAAGACATTCTTGGTTGGTTGTACAAGGATGAAGATAAAACTATAGCAATAGCAACAGAAGTCAATATTCCCATGGAACAATATGGAAAAGGTTATGAAATCATGCAAAAAATGGGATATGAAGAGAAAGGAACAATTGGTAAGCGACATCAAGGTATTTCAGAACCTATTTGTCCACACTCGCAATCCAAAGAAGATAAATCCGAGCTTGGTTATCTAAAATCCAATCAAAAGCAACATAATCATCAACAACAAAAGTGGAGAAAGAAATCAGTCTCTAAAGAAGAACAATGGCAAGAAAAGCTACATCAAGTGCCAGAAATAGTAATCAATAAACAAAAGAATAAAGAAGAACATGAAAAGAAAGAAGAGGAGATTGCCATCAAAGGTAAAGAACAATTTTGTCAACAAGTTCTGGAAATACAAAACAATGCAAAATCTAAACAAGATATTCCAGAAGCAGTGAAAATAGAGGTGGTAGAAATCAAGGAACTCTTTGCACCATAAAACATTCCTATATGGTATAGTGGAGTAATCCTAGATCATGATTCAAAGACAGATTCAAATGAGTATGAATGGAGTCTAGATGTCTTATCTACTACATCAAGTAAGGAACACAATAAATACCAAGCAGCTATCATGAAAGAAGACTTGTCTATTACAAAACAAAAGATGGAGTTAGAAAGAAGGCAAGAAAAACTCAGAATTCAGAGAAAAAAGGCATATGCAAAAAGGAAAGGGAATGACAAAGACAAAGAAGTAATGCCACATGAAGTACAAACAAGGATAGATCAAGCGTCTAGAAATATAATATTTTCATCAAAAGAGGAATAAGATGTATATAGATGTGGCATAACCATAGAAGAATTAAGAGATAGTCAAGATGGATTGACTATTAGTCCAGAAGAAGTTGAGTTCGAAAGGAGACAAAATATAGCAAAATAATCCTCTTTATCATATACATGAGTATGTCAACTCCAAAATGAAAATGAGGTCAATCAAGAAGAGATTTGTAGTATTAAAGATGTGTGTGTTGATATAATCCATTCGTTTTAGGGACAAATGTCAATTGAAGAACCACTTGAGTGTGAACTACAAAATACTAATATTGATTTTGTTAGATCCAATTGGGAGACACTTGGGAAAGACAATTCTCAAAAACATTTAATCTATGACAATACCTATTCTATGCCAAATTATGATCATTATGTCATGAACGTTGAAACACCTAATGATGACAATGATTATGATTTACCTCTTCTTCATCCTAAACTAATTGATTGGGATAATTTAGACAACCCTGAACTGAATATCTTTTCCAATGATCATGACTTAGCTGTGTACCTTAATGTTGTCGAACCCATCACACCTAAGATATCTTCCATTGCAGAATCAAGTAATTTTTCTTGTAGTCAAGAAAATGCCAAGCTTTCTTGTCGCAAAAGTGAAATAAAACAAGGAAAGAGACCTATTGTTGAAAACCATTTCATGGCAACACTAGATCAATCAAAAGAGAAAATAAAGGACATATTTGATGGCGAGAACCTCTTTGAGGCACCAAAAGATGGAAATTTTGACATTCTTCCTATATATTTTCAAGAGAGATTTGTTATCCTGATAGAACCAACAGAAGCATTAAACATTGGTACATCAAAGGATCCTAAAATACTTCATTATGCTGCCTCATTATCAAAAGAAGAGAGGAAAAAATACATGGAATTCTTTAAGCAAAGACAAATAAATTTTTCTTGGTCCTATGTAGATATGCCAGGACTTAATCCAGATCTTATCATACATCATCTTAATGTGGATTTAAAAGCAAAACTAGTTAAGAAGAAGATAAGAAAGATGCATCCACACATTGCTCTTCTTGTAAAAACCGAGCTGAAGAAACTATTAGAAGTGGGTTTTATAAGACCTATTGCTTATCCAGAATGGGTTTCAATTATTGTACCAGTGTCCAAACCAGATAAAAGCATAAGAGTTTGTACAGATTTTAGAGATCTGAATAAAGCATGTCCAAAAGATGATTTCTTGCTACCAAACATTGATATTATAGTGGACTTGTCAGCAGGGTATGAGATGTTTTCACTAATGGATGGCTTCTCAGGATATAATCAAATAAGAATCACACTTGAAGATCAAGAAAAAACAACTTTCATCTATGCATGGGGAACATATTGCTGGAACGTTATGCCATTTGGGCTTAAGAATGCAAGAGCAACTTATCAAAGGGCTATGACAATAATTTTCCACGATATGATGCATATATTTATGGAAGATTATGTCGATGACATACTTGAAAAACCTCATACAAGACAAGAACATTTGAACATCTTAAGCAAGATTTTTGATAGACTGAAAAGATATCAATTGAGATTAAATCCAAAGAAATGTGCATTTGGGGTAACCTCTAGAAAGCTCCTTGGGTACATAATATCCACTCATGGAATTGAAGTAGATCCTGAAAAGATCAAAGCCATCATGGAGATGTAGTCACCTAAGAACATAAGTCAATTGTGATCTTTACAAGGAAGATTGCAATCAATTAGGAGATTTGTCTCTCAGTTAGCAGATTGATGTATTTCATTCACCCATCTTCTACATAAAAATATTCCATTCAAATGGGATCTAAAATGTGAAGAAGCTTTTTTGCAAATAAAAGAATATCTTATGAGTCCTCCAGTACTGGTATCACCAACCAAAGGGAAACCATTGTTGCTCTATATTTCAGCAACAAATGTATCATTAGGAGCTCTCCTAGCTCAACATGATGAAGAAAGAAAAGAAAGAGTAGTTTATTATATCAGTAGAATGCTTGTTGGTTATGAATTAAATTATTCCTCAATAGAAAAGACATGGCTAGAAGTTGTATTTGCAACTCAGAAGCTGTGGCATTATATGTTGATTCATTTTGTAAAACTAATAGCGAAGATAGATCCCCTCAAATATTTGTTGAGCAAGTCAACCTTGATAGGGAGACTAACCAAATGGGTTATGATATTGAGTGAATTTGATATAGAGTATGTTGACCAAAAAGCTATCAAGGGACAAGTCATTACTGATCAATTAGCTGATGCACCTTTACAAAATGACATGCCTTTGCACATAGAATTTCCTGATGCAGATATCTTGACAGTAAGTACAAACTTTTGGGAATTGTACTTTGATGGTTCTTATACACAGCATGGATTAGGCACATGAATCTTTTTCATCACACCTCAGGGACACACAATTCTGAAATCATATAGATTGCGATTTCCATGCACCAATAATACTGCAGAGTATGAAGCATTGACTATTGGACTTAAAATGGCCATTGAATGGAACATTAAAGAACTACATGTCTATGGTGATTCACAACTTATCATCAATCAAATAAATTATGAATATCAAACTAAGGATGATAATATCATGCCATACAAACAACTAGTAGAGGAGTTTAAAGAACACTTTAAAGAAATATCTTTCACTCAGATTCCAAGAAATGAGAATAAAGCAGCAGATGCAATGGCTACAATAGCATCTGTCCTTGCAAAATAAGGAGAATAAACAACATTAAGAATTTCTCATGGAAAATATCTTAACCCCTACCATTCAATCCCAGCATACCTATCGAATTTTCCATATATCAGGAACCAGTCAATCCTCATACGATCAAACTTATCAGTATTTAAAAGAAAATATCCTTCCTCTTGACTTATCCTACAATCAGAGAAGGAATTTTATTCATCAATCATCTCACTATACCATTATTGTTGATATCCTATATAGGCATGGTTTAGATGGTACTTTGTTGAGATGTCTTGAACAAGAAGAATCTGAGAAAGTTATTAATGACATTCATGTAGATATTTGTGGCACACACTCAAGTGGTTTAACATTGGCTAAGAAACTTCTTCATATGGGTTACTATTTGCCTACTATGGAGAGGGATTCATTCACATATGCTAGAAAATGCAAACAATTTCAGATCCATGGAAATCTCATTCATGCACCAGCACCAGAGTTATATCCTATGACAGGATCATGGCCTTTTTCTCAATGGGGCCTTGATTTGGTAGGAAAGATAAATCCCTCATCTTCTAATGGTCATAAGTTTATTCTGATTGCTACTGAATATTTTACTAAATGGATTGAAGTAGTGCCTTTAACAAAAGTGATGGGAAAATAAATATCATCATTTATTTTGAGTTATATAATCTGTCACTATGGAGTTCTTATGACCATTATCATTGAAATGGAAGACCATTCAAAAACCAAGATGTGAAGGAGCTATGTGAACAATTTCATATCCAACATAGGTTTTCTACTCCATATTATCCACAGGGAAATGGTCAAGCTGAGGCATCAAACAAAACTATCTTGAAAATCTTGAAGAAAATAGTCAATGAAGCTAGAAAAGACTGGCACATTCAGCTAAATCCTTCTCTTTGGGCATACCGAACTAGCGTCCACACTCCAATAGGGGAAACTCCATATTGTTTGGTCTATGGATCAGAAGCCATATTACCTATAGAAGTAGAGATACCTTCTCTACGAGTATCCTTGCAAGGTCTTATACCAAAAGAAGAATAATGAGTCTCTCGACTCCAAAAACTTGAACTGATTCATGAACGTCGCCAAAATGCAATAGATCATTTAAAGGTATATCAACAAAGAATGGCAAGAAGTTATAACCACAGGGTCAAGCTACACATTTTTTAGATTGGTGATATAGTTCTAAGGGAGAATCCAAGAAATCAGCAAGACTGAGACAAGAAGGGAAAATTTGAACCAAATTGGCTAGGACCTTTTTTCATAGTAGTAGCATATAGATCAGGAGAATGCAAGTTATCTACCCCTGAAGGTGATTGGTTTGATGAACCTATCAATTCTATTCATCTCAAGAAATTCTATGCTTGAGATATAAAGTCCTGAAAAAATGAATAAAAAGCATATAAAGTCCTGAAAAAAATCAGTATACATCCAAAAAGCAAAAAAATCCCTAAAAAAATCAAAATATGGAAAAAATGCAATAAATATAGATGGTGAAAACTTGGTAAACATGCACTATCTACAAAGTAGGTTCCTCCATCTATGAGATTGCTTTGTGCACCTATCCACTTCATCATATCCAATCTATTGCTTCCATCATATCCTAGCTTATCCATTCCATCTTTCACATCCATTGCTCTAAACCATTAGTAGAAAATATGCAGCTTACCAATAGTTATCAATCTTTGACATACTTGTCATATTCACTATCTTAAATCTTATCAGAATTAATCAATCTGCATTTGTATCCCTCCATGGTTTGGATCTTGACCAATTTATACATCCATAATAAATTTTTGTTTCCACTGGGGGCAAAATCCTAATTCCTTTTGCTAAGGTGATCTCTTGAATCTTTGAAAAATCCAAAACATTCAAAAAACTTAGAAAAACCAAAAATGCCTAGGGTTTTGAAATAGATAACGAGCAACAAAGAAACAAAAAAGTCAAGGCATCTTATAACAAATGAATCATGAAACTCAGAAATCAAAGAATCAATCAACAAGTAATAAAGGATTATCAAAGATCATTCATCAAGATGATTATATCATTTAATGACCATAAGAACATGTGAATGACATACAAGATTCAATGTTTATATCTTGATTTTATTGCTAATCATGTACTCTATGTACCTCAAGGATGTCCATGACTAGAGAAGCTATGATGGGGCATGATTATTTTCTTTGATTGTTGTCTGTGGTTTATCTCTTACTACGGTATGTACTTGTCTTAGGATATGATCAGCAAAAGATTAAGGAGGATGTTCCAAGTCATGCATGAAAGGAGATAATCCTTGTATGTTCTGCAAGGAATACTCAAGTCAACTTGATCCATTATATCAAGTTCCTTGTATTAACTTGCTATATCAAAATCCATGTAAGAAATACTCCGGTCATCTTGAATCATTATGTCATGTTGCTTGTATTTTCTTACAACATTTTAAAGCTCAATGATGAAATCAAGTACTGTTACAAGATAACATATAAAGAATGGCAATATCATTTTTAGTTAGATAATTTCATTAGCTCATTATTCATCTGCATTATAAGCATTCAATGTCAGTTTCATTATAAGCATATCATTTAATTAACAGATCAAAGAATCGTTGTCGCTAGTGGGAAGTCTCCTTCTTGGCCTGAACTAATTCTCTAATAGTGTCAGCTAAGAGAGTACCTGATCCAACCTGTTGAATATGATCAAGAAGGCCCTGAGTATCCTGTTGTCTCCTAACAACTCTATCCCTCTTAGCCATGAAAGTCTGTACTTGTGCTTGAAGATGATCAATCTATTATCTAAGACTATCAATGGTCTCCTACTCTGGCATATCATGCTCTGGTGCAACCTGTTTTGGCATATCATGCTCTAGTGCAATCTACTCTGGAATGTCATGCTCTGGTGCATCCTGCTCTGGCAAATCCTGCTGTGGTACATGAACCCCAATCCCCTCCTCACCACCTCCATGTCCACCTACTGGCATCTCAGTTCAAGTAGCTCTCAGAACCTATCATCTAATAAGTGGAACATGATCCTCTGGATCCTCATCATCTCCACCATGAGCTGCAATAACTCTAGGGTTTGGCTGAATCTGACCAAAGTCAATGCCTCTCCCACAACCCCCATCCAATCTAGTCATCTTGCCTCCTCTTGTCAATGACAACCCTCTTGATTCTTTCATCCCTGCCCTTCCATGATCCCTCCCAATCCATCCAACATCCCTCCCACCCATAGGACATGGTCTTCTAATCCTGCCAACTGGTCAAAACGGTCCTCCACGGACTCTTAATCGACCTCCCCTTTGTCCAGGTCTCCTACCACCACCACCTCCATCTCCACCCTCATCTCCATCTCCCCTAGCCTCCTAAGAAGCTCTAAGCTCTCATCTTCCTCTCCGTCTCCTAAAAAATGGATCATTTGAATCATCATCCTCATCTCCTAAGCTGGGAGGAGGATCTATTGGATTAGTAATATGAGGAAATGGATGTGCTAGTATGTACTGAGCATACTCTGTAGTAACACCAGGATGAAGAATGTGCAATCTCATATCATAAGCCACTCTTGGAGTAGCAAGAAACTCTGCATGAGCAATCTCAAATGACAAAGGTCCCCAATCTCACCTATCTCTGTACCGTCAAGCATATATCGTCACACTAGTAGGCATAGGCTGGATGATACCAAATTGTCTAAGAATGTGACTAATCAACTATTGCTCAATAATGTAAGGAGTCTGGCCAATGAGATATCTACTCTGCATAATAAATGGTAATGTCCATGCATCATCCATCCATGGCTCACAATCAACATATGGTCTCCGTGTAATGCTATCAAATGAACCAAGAACCCAACACCAATACTCCATCTTACCCAACTTATGCTGAGTAAGGATACCTGCATAGAAGTACACATATGGCTGCCTCTCTCCATGAACTTTGTGATGGATAGGCCAAGTAATAGAAATGTGCTCCCAGCACCAGATCTGCAATAATGTGCATCCTGTAGACAAACTAGCACTCTCATCATACACCACCTAATGAAGATCATGATAGAAATGAGCAAGCATACAAACACCTCAAGAATATCAAGTATGATGATGCATCATACTCAGGAGAATCTCACCCCATCCAACAACAAAACCTCACAATCACCTATCAGGACAAATAAATCCTCCAATCAAACCAGCAAGAATCACAGGGAGAGTCTCGTAATACATCACCATATCCTCCCATCAGATCTCTCCTCTAGTGATGCTATTATCAACAAAAATGGCTCTGCAAGCCTCTATCCCAACACAATCCTGAAAATCATACTACACTAACTTGCCAGTCACTAGGATGTGCATAATCCTATAGACATCCTTGAGTGTCACACTAATCTCACCCATGGGCAAGTGGAAAGTGTTATGCTCACTGTGCCATCTCTTGGCTAACACCATCAACAATCCTCTATTATGCGTAATCTCTAGCATATACAACAGATGACGTAAACCACATGCATCTATATGTCTAACCTCTGCCTATGTCAGCTCTGGCACTAAATGATGTACTACCGATAATTTCTCTCGACACTGGAGAACATTAAGTTTCTCCTATTTTCCAAGAGAATTAGATCAATCATCACTTATCTATCTATCAAATCAAAGTGATCGCTAATCTATCAAATCTATCAAATCTAATTGAAGCAATTTACGCTATCAAATCTATCAAATCAAACTAAAGCAATTTATGCTATCAAATCTATCAAATTGAGGCAATTTACGCTATCAAATCTATCAAATCAAACTGAAGCAACTTAAGCTATCAAATCATTTTAAAACCTATCAATCATGGTTTTCTATCAATCACTGAGATCAATCAAAACTCTGCTAAGCTCTTGCATCAGAAACTAAATTGGTTTCTTAGAGCTAATCTATCAAAACAAATCAAATCGATCTATCCAACAACATCAATCAATCAATCAAGTCCCTATTCATCATACACGCGCATCAAACATGTTAAATCTAATCATCAAAGTGATTTTAGCTTTTGCATCTATCAAAAACATCAAATTTTGAGCATATGCACTATCCTATTGAACATAAGAGCTAAAAAAAGCATATGTGCTAACTTTTTCAACAAACGCGCTAACCCTATGCACGAATGCGTGAAACATGTAGAAGCGCTACAACACAATGGATATGTGCTAATAAACAATTCATAAGCGCTAACCTATGCATATGCGCTATCATCCTTAACATATGTGCTATCCTAATGAGCATATGCGCTATCCTAATGAGCATATGCGCTATCACATGCAAATGCGCTAAACCTAATGGCATATGCGCTAAATCTAAATGCAAAAGCGCTAACCTAATACCACAAATCGCAAAAAAAATCCAAAATTAAAAAACATGCCTAAAAACATGAAAAGTTGCACGACAAGTTGAAAGCAAAGCTCGGGATATGATACATACCGGATACCCATACTTAGGGGGTTGCTGATATCGTCGAACACACTCAAATCGATGGTTCTCCATAGGAATCACCATTTTGCCACCTCACCAAGAAAATTTTCTTCACAAGCTGATAAGGATAACAATGAAATTAAAATTAACCTTGGTTAATTTTATATTTACTATTTGAAGAGTAATTAATGCTATTAAATGGGGCAATTTAATTTGTTTTTTAAAAATGAATTTAATTGATGAGACTTTTTTATCAATTATCATGAGATCAATTGTTCAAACCAAAATTTTCAACAATTTCACGATCAATCTCCTGAGGGGGCACACAATCAGGATTTTTAATCTTCGCCAGGCACACTATCGAGACTTGATTTAATCTTTGAAACAATGTTGTCTTGACATTATTTCAAAGAGGTGCAAAATGTATACACATAAAAATGGCTATGAGCAATTAAATAAATATTTTATATTTATTTAATGATTATTATTCTATTAAATTGTTAATTTGAAAAGATTAATTTATTTAATTCATTTTGTGTGTTTCTATTAATTAATTTAATTGAAATATTTTATTAATTGATTCATCTATCCTATTCCTCTAATTAATTAAATATCCAATATTTAATTATTATTTTAACCAAAATAATTAAATATCTCCTCCAATCAATTAAATATCTAATATTTAATGGTTATTCTCCTATCCTATAGTCTCAAATATTAAATTATGTATTAAATTATTTAATCGCCCTTTTCCAACTCACCTTCCATCTCCACTTCATCTTCCCTTTGCCAACTCATCCATCATGTGGCTAAGGAAATTAATATTTCTTAAATATTAATTCCTCATTTATCTTCAACCTCCAAACTTAATGAATATTGTGTACGTACATATTTCATAACCATCTCTTGTATTCTCTCCAACACTCCCTACATCTTAGGAAGGACTTGAGTCCACTTGTCCTCTCATGCCTAAATCTTCTCCAACCATCCCTAGGTTCCCTCAGTCAGCAACTCAGTCAAGGTGAGATGAGTGACACTTGTCTTCTCCTTCCCCCTTTCTCTCAACCTTCACCTTTGCTCATAGCCATCCAAATCTATAGATCTGATCATGACCGTTGATCTAAGCCACATCATCTCATCCTCTTAAGGTCTATAAAATCAAGAGCTTCAGTTGTGAGAGAGTTAGACTTCAAGTGCATTTTCAAGCAAATCATTTGTAAAACTTATGCATCCATGAGTTTTAATCTTGAAGCAAATAGCAATAATCATTTAACATAATCATTTTAGCATAATCATGTAGTATTTCATATCATAGCATTTTGTTAACTACCAGTTATCAATCCATTCTTCATATGCCATCTTGGAAGCTATCGGTGCATTGTCTAAGAGCACACCATCTGCAACCAGGAACAGTGGAGTTAGGACACAATGAGACATAAACCATGAAGGTAATATTAGTATTTTTATTTCATATGTATTTCATGTAGTTTCATTGGTTGAGTTTGGATTTCCTGTAGCATTTCCATTGGTATTTTGTGAAACTAACTTGTTGTGGGTAGCATTCTGAGGATGAAATTCAAGTTGACACACTAATTATCCTAGCAATCAAATATCCTCACTGCTAGTTGTGGGGAAGATGTTGTCCATCATCTGCCCATCTGGGGCAATCCAAATAAGGTCTCCCAATGAAATGTTGTAAAACATCAATAGAATGGTGCCAGTATAAGGTGTTACCTTTACCTCTATATCAAATAGCACCTATGTACTTGTAAGCATAAGGCTCCTCAGCCTATAACCGAACATGAACTACTGGGTGGAAAGGCAAGATGATAAGCCATGGGACCAATCCTCTCCAAAACCTTAAATGGTCCAACAAAATGAGGTGCCAACTTAGAGCCTTTTCTGTAATGGATAGAACTCTTTCATAGATGAACCCTCAAAAATGCCTTGTCTCCCATGGAGAACTGTCAATCCATGCAATGAGCATCTATATATTTCTTTTACCTATCCTGTGCCGCCACCAAAATGCTCCTGAATATGAGTCACCTGTTGCTCCATTTCCTATAGCATCTTTAGCCCCAAAAGAACTCTATCGTCCAAATGATCCCAACTCAAAGGTGTATGACAAAGTCAACCTTATAGAGCCTGAAAAGGAGACATACCAATTGAACTATGATAACCATTATTATATGCAAACTTCACCAAATATAGGCAGTTGTCCCATCGTGACTGTTGATCCATAACATACATTCAAAGCATATCCTCAAGAACCCGATTAACTCTCTCAGTCTACCCATCTATCTCTAGGTGATATGTTGAACTGAAGTTCAACTGGGCTCATAAAGCATGTTGAAGAGAATTCCATAAAGCTAAAGTGAACCCAGGATCTTGATCTAATATAATTTGATGAGGAATCCCATGAAACCTTATGATATCCTTCATGAAAACTTGAGCCACTATTGTTGTCGTGTAAGAAGATCAAATCAGAGAAAAGTGTGCCACCTTGGGCAACCTATCAATGGTAACCATGATAGCATCATGTTGGCTTGAAGAAATTGAAAACCCAACAATGAACTCCATCGATATGATATCCCATTTCCAATCTAGAACCATGACAACTACAACAATCCAGTGAGATGCTAATGCTTGGCCTTCATTCTCTGGCATTCCAAACATTGAGACACAAAATCTTCTATGTTGCATCTCATACTAGACCAATGGTACAATTGTCAAAGATTCGAGTGCATCTTCTTGACACCTAGATGTGTCGAGTAAGGTGCATAATGTGCCTCTATCAAGATTAAAACATGAAGCCCATCTAAAGGTGGAACATAAATACATCCCAAATGGCAAAGAAGACCATCTGACTCCAAAGAATAGCCTACATATCTCCCCTCAAGAGCTCTACTTGAAGCAATCTGCACTCTCACCTCCTAGTACCAAGCATATAAAGGAAGTGCACTAAGGAGCCAATTCCTCAAATCCATGCTAAGAGTCATTGCTAATAACTTATGCCTCCTGTGACTCAACACATCTACCACAACATTATCCTTCCCTTGAATATACTTGACCTCAAAATAATACTCGCAAAGGAACTCTATCCATTGACACTGCTTGGCATTAAAGTTTGATTGGGTAAAGATATACTACAAGATATAATGATCATTATGCAACTCCAGCCAATGCCCAAGAAGAAAATACCTCCATGATAGGGAGATACTCAAGAATTGGCTCAATTTGTGTGTGTTTGCAATCAATTTTGGCTTGCAAGTTCCCTCAAAGGTAATTGTTGAAGGTTTTGTCACTTGTTTAGGTACTATTTCTTTGATTTTTTTCCTTCTCTGAGCTTCATAACAACCCTGAGATCTTCCTACCATGTCAGTTCTTGTTTTCACTCAAACTTGCTCTGAAGTCTCAAAAAAATGAAACTTAGCTTCTTAGATCCAAAGACTAAGATCACTCACCAAGAGTTGCAGGAGGTTTAGGAAATTGTCTAACATCCTTTTAGGCTTAATTAAACTTGGTTTGATGGTCTTTCAATTTGTCTTCTTACCCAATTTGAGGAAAAGCTCAAAACAGGGCTACAAGAAAAGAGCCCCAATTAGCCCTCCAAAACTGCTAAAATGCTTATAATTCCACAAACTACCAAAACACCTCATGAAACCTTTATATTTATGGATACCCTTTATGGAGATCTTTAAAATTTGTGCTATGAGGAGGTCTGACAAGACCGTACAATTGCTGCCCTATAAATGTGCCTAAAAACAAGGGTTTTAAGTCTTCAAACACATTATCACCATTCCAAACTCTTCTTCAAACCACCAAATATTTTGAGAAGGTCTATACCATCATTATTAATCCTTCCAAATTCCTTCCCTACAAGCATAAAGACAAACACTTGATGTGCAACCAAGTTTCAAGAGGGAAAGTGCTCAAAAACCATTGTATTTCAATACTATGGCTGCTCAAAATGCATTTCTCAACTAATTATTCATTGGAACACTCTTCCATATGGCTTACAAGATTTTATAAAACTTCATTCTACCTTGGGAAACCAAAATAAGGTTCACTTGGTGTGGGTTTGTAGAGCAACTTTGTTTTCACCATGAAAGTTCACTAGTTGGGCTATGGGAGCTCGCCTAGTTAGCAACAAAAACCACTTTCTTTTCCTTTGCCAATAAAAAATAAACTTGTATGTAAAAGAAGGATATGTAAAAAAACTTGAATCTTAGAGGCCATGGAGAAAGAGCCAAATAAAATCAAGTTACTTCCATTATTGAAGCCAAACCCTTACACAACCGAGAACAAGGTAAAACAAAATAATTTTGCTACAATGATAAAACTTCACACCAGCACACAAAACTAGGTGAAAGAGATTTAATAAAACATGGAACAACTTCCCAAATGAAACAGTATGGCCAAATGCTTAGGAAGTATAAACTGATATACCATTTGGAGCAAAAAGTGTGAGAAAAATGACAAAATCTTGAGTTTTTGTATTGAAATCTTCTTTTCTTCGAATGCCAACCTGATAAAAAGTTGTCTAAGGATTTAAATAGACACTCACCACCCAAATCATGCCTAGGTATGGACTAATAACCACCTTTTGCCTTATTTTTATAAATTTTCCAAAAATTGTCAAAATGTTGCTTGACAACTTTGACAATTTTTAATACAATGAGCATTTTTGACTTGTGAGCCAAATAGACTTAACTCCACCATGTGAAATGGTTTAATATAACCACATAAACATATTTAAATTACTAACAAGGCTTTATAAGTTGTTTTGACCATTTTTCCACATTTTGCCCATTCCAGGCTTGCAAAGCATAAAATGTCAAAAATAGACCAAAAACTCAACAAACAACAAAAATAAGACACAAAGGACACTTAAACACACTAAAAACACCCTTTGGACATACAAAAAGTCCATTATTCAATTGATACCAACATAGGCCATTTCCAACCAAAATTTGATGAAGTGCTCCATTAGCTTCACTAGGTGCTCCTGCACCACTCCACCTCACTAAAGCATGGACAACTATTGCTAACTCCAAATCATGAGTGGGATAATTCAACTCATGATACTTGAGTTTTAAATACTCATAGGCAACCACATGACCATCTTGCATAAGAACTGCTCTCAAACCCTCCAAAGAAGTATTAGTACACACAATAAAATATCCTACTCGATCTGGCATTGCTAAGATAGGTGTGCTAGTTAGACGTTCCTTAAGGATTTGGAAAGTTTTGTCACACTACTCTAACCAAACAAACTTCTTCCCTTTCCTCTGAAGAGAAGTAACAAGATGACCAATCCTCAAAAAATCCTGAACAAACCAACTATAATATCCTAAAAGGCCCATAAAACTAAAAAGCTTGCCCACATTTGTAGGTGTTGGCCAATCCACAATCACCTGAAGCTTAGAGGGATCCATTGCAATACCCTCTCCAAAAATAACATGGCCCAAATACTTCACCTCAATATGGAATAACTCACACTTAGCCAAATTGGTATATAGTTGATTATCTCGAAGACACTGCAACACCTACCGTTTATGCTCCTCATGCTCCTCCACAATCCTCGAATATATCTATATTTCATCAAGGCACACAAGAAAAAATATATTAAGGTAGTTCCTAAACACTGCATTCTAAGAACTCATGAAAACTGAGGGCACATTGGTAAGCCCAAAAGGAACCACTATAAACTCATAGTGTCCATAACGAGTGTGAAAATCCATCTGATGAATATTCGGCTCATGAATCCACAACTAATCATATCATAACTTAAGATATATCTTAGAGAAGACCTCAACATTCTTAATTTGATAAAAAAAGATTGTCAATCCTTGAAAAATAATAATGATTCTTCACCATCACCTTATTCAATTGTTGGTAATCTATACACAAGAGAAGAGATCTATCCTTCTTCTTAACAAACAAAATAGGTGCTCATCATGGAGAAACACTAGGACAAATGAATCCCTTAGCTAAAAAATCCTCCAATTTCAACCACCTCACTTAACTCCTGATTAGTCATCTGATACAGTGCCTTAGATATAAGCTCTGCTCTAGGAACTAGGTGTATTTGATAATCAATGTCACACTTAGGTGGCATACCCAAAATATCGTTGGGAAACACATCCAAAACCTCTTGAAGAATAGGATGATGATGAAAGAGATCATCTTGAATTTCTCCCTCATCCAAGTCATTCATTGTTACTGAAAATAATTGACATCACAACCACACACATCACTGCAAATGCATAGCAGAAATCATACAAAGAGAAATAGGTCAATGCACACCCACAATCTCTACTCTCTCTCTCTCTTTAAATATGCAGCTCTATCATGATGATTAAAATGATAAGAATATTCCTATTGATTCTCCTCCTACCTCAGTCCTAGATGAGCAAAAAAGATCCGAAAGAACATTAATCAATTGAGGGATTATGTCATAACCATTCTAACTCTCACCTTGGGCTCCCTCTTCCCAATGGTCATTCTATTGATCCTCCTAAAGTGATGCAGAGGGTTTGAAGTTAATGAGAAATTTCCTTGGCTTCTTCTATGGGCTAGCACTTGGCATCATCCAATGGTCCAATTCCTTCAACCTTACAAAGGTTCTTAATCTTGTCCTTGACCTCTCCCAAGGATCAGTCCACTTAGGACAACTTGGTTTCACAAGGAAACTCCTACTCCTATGTACTCAACCCCTAAACCAAGACACCTCACAACCCCAAGCCCCTTGCCAACATGACCTTTTGATCTAATGGTTAAATATGTCATGTATGGGTGTTTGAACATGTTTGACATGGTATTTGCATTTATTTAGACCTCTTTGGTATGTTCTTACAAGCCCCTTGTGCCTTTTGTTCTTAATAACCTAGGAGATAGGGCTACAAGCAATTAGGCCCCTATTTGGGATTTTTCCTCTTTATATACCAATACCTCCAAATAACCCCTTGAAAAAAATTGATATTCAGACACCCATTTGGATCCCCTAAAGGATTTCAAGCTTTTGCATATGGGTTTTGAATGTAAGTATTCAAACCCTACTGTGCCTATTTTGGCCTTGTTAGCCGGTATAGAGGTTTTGGGCTTCAAAGTCTTCACTAGTCATATGAGAATGAGGATTGGGCTTTAGGAAAAGGTTTGCACATATCTAAGGGTCCCCTCCATGCAAGGTTTGACCACTGTTTGGCCCACTGTACCAAGGATTCATTCAAACTGCTCAGACTTGCCACATGGGTAATGTCAAGTGTAGGGCATCACTCTAAAAATACAAGGTAAAATCTCATGCTTCCAAAGTCAAGCAAATAATTTAGTATAAATGGTGAACCAACTTTCCCCAAGGTTTCAGACCATTCCCATGGAGGAATGTTGAATGGTGGCACCTTTTGCATCCAAACCCTATTTTTTGGGTTTTCCCCAGGCAACAAGAAAAAAAATTCAATTACTTTGCAACCACAGAGTTTCTAGTCCTCAAACCTACATCAAATGAAAGATGATTCACTGTTACAACCTATTCAAGACATTATCCCTTCTATATTTACATACCAATCCATACCAAAGCCAAGAACATAAGAAACCGTAGTAAAAAATGATAGTTGTAGAATTGTAGGAAGCATAAATTTCATTCAAAGTCTCTATCTAACTTTGGGAATTGTTCCTCAAGCTTAGATAATGCCAAGGAACCCTTCTATCCACCTCCCAACATAAAATTTCAACCAACTAGCCGTTGGGTAACCACAACTCAAATTTTGACAAGATTACATATGACAACATGGCAACTTTGGAAAAAGTATTACATGACAAACTTGCCTTCACACCAAAGGTTACAAAGTGGACACACAACACCTCTAGGACCCCTAGACACCAAAAACATAAATAAAATTCCTATACAAGGCTTTTGACCAAGTACACACACCTTGGAGCCTTAGGGCTTATTACATAGCATTGGTAGAATTGGACCTACCACATCCATTTATGACCTACACAAGAAACCTTCAAGGCAACACATTATGTTGCATTTAAACACATGTTGAAAAGATGCTAGCACACCTTTGAGTTCCCCTACACCATACTCCCTGGGACAAGAAAAATCAAGTCCCTTGAGTTGCCAACTGGGTGACTGAGATTCCATACTTTATGATATCAATTTCTGACATCCAAGTACCTTCAGACTTAGGGAGGTCTTTCCACTTGACCAAGTAGTCCTTGTAGACCCCTCTTTTGGTTTGTTGGATCACCTTGGAATCAAGGATACTCTCCAAATCCAATGGTTTTCTAGGTGGAAAATCCTTCACCCAATCTACATCCTCTTCCACAAGAGATGAACTAAGTGCTGCATTAGGTAAAGGACCCTTGAAGGCTATCAAATCACACATATTTGAAAATTGGAGAGATCCCCAAATCTAGTAGAAGCTCAACCTCATAAGCATTGTTACCAAATTTATGAACCACTCGGAGAGGTCATATATTCTTCATGGGTAGCTTAGATGGTTGGCCCTTGGGTAGCCTTTCTTTCCTTAGGTAGGCCATCACCAAATCTCCTACCTTAAACTGAACATCCCTTCTCTTAACATCTTCCCCGAGTTTGTATTTTTCTGCACTTTTGTGAAGTGAAGTCTTGACTTGACCATGGATCTCCTTCATAGTGATGGCAAAGTCCTCTCCCTGGGCACTCCTTCTTTCCATATCTCCAAGGTCTCTAAGTTCAAGTATTATGATAACTCAATGATGAATGGATAGTACCAAACTCATACTAAGAGGGGGGGTGAATCAGTATAGACAAAAACACAATCCTAAACTGGTTTGTCAGCAGATACTGTGCTTTGGCAGACAAACAGTAACACCGGTCTTAAATAGAGTACAACTGGCAAAACCCAGAATAACTGAGACAAGCATAAACCGGTTGACACTTATCTTTTCATACAATCTAATACTTCATTTCCATTTCACCCTAGTGCATGAATAGGTAATCTATCATTAAAGATATATAAACAGCTAGATGAACATGATTTACCTTCAGACACAAATCACTTAAACCATCACATGAATAACACCACACATGACACATAGATTTTTCATGTGGAAACCCAACTGGGAAAAACCATGGTGGGGATGAATACCCACAAGTTGTTTTTGAACTCTTTAGAAGTCTGCTCTGTTAGGATCCTTGTCTGCTTAAAGATTGATACAATAGGTTCTGTTAGGAACCGATCCTATTAGGGATCACTCGGTTAAGGGATGGCTAGAATACCCGGTTAAGGGTTAAACCCTGTTAAAAGTTACCTTGTTAGAGGATTCCAAGAACTCAATGGTTTTGAGTCACTCTATTAAAGGATTTATAGTAAGCCAGTTAAAGCTACCCTGTTAAGGGATTTCCCACTTGTTGAAGTGGTTAGAGATCAACAGGTATGACAATGATCTGGTAACAACACTCAATGACAATACAGATCCGCTTTAGCTCCTTTTCACCTTCTGCACTTACACTCTATAGGTATCACTTCTCTCCTCTGGTTTGGCAAGAATCACGTATCCCTTCACTTGGATACACATAACTTTTTCCAACAACCTCAGAAAGAAACACAACATCGACCTTATAGGAAATAGATAGGCCGATAGCATAAACCCTAAACCCTAAACCTATTAGGTTAAGCAATTCAAATGGTTCAATCCTTACCATTGAGCACATTGCATTAAATGCAATAGTCTTGAACTAATCTCAAGACGTTCTCCATCATTCGTTTTCCACCGCTTTCATGGCGGCTAATAACCCATCACACATTTTCACTGTTTACAAACTTCGCACATTCCTAAGGTAGATAGGAACAATCTCCTTCATGCAAGATCCTTCACGTGCACAAGGTTGATGTGGCAACATGATCTGTTCTTCATTACAATGCTAACTCTTCACACAAAGTCACTAGTTGAGTCACACAGGCTTGAAGTACTTCAATCGGAAACCTTGAAGTTGAGACTACTAACCGGTAGTCATACAAAGCTTCCATGTACCGGGTCCCATAGCCACATGTCGGTTCACCTTGAACAACCACACCACTTCACTTTGGCACATATACCGGTTCTCACATATACTGGTTCTTGGTAACATACTGGTTCTCTCTTCTTCAGCATATTGACATCAATGACAACATACAATGTCGTCATGTCCTCATATTGGTTCACATAATGTCAACAATCTCCCTCTTTGGCATTGATGGCAATATACAAAGATATCTCTTCGCTTCACATCTTCTCCCCCAATTTCTACAGATATCTTCTTTGCTTCACTTCTTCTCTCCCTTTGATAACAATGCCAAAGTGGAGTCACAAGCTTCCCTGTTCCATTATGTTGCTCCCCCTGAGGAGTAGCATCCTTCAACACATCAATCCTGAAGAAAAATTTGACAATGCAATACTTGACTGATATGGATCATATACCTTTAGTCTACCTCCTAAAGGGGCAGCACCCCTAATTCATCTCTTAAGTACATAAATGTATCCTTTGGGAGAGGTTTGGTGAATATGTCTGCTAACTGCTCCTTACTGGAAACATGTTCCAATGCAATCTCTTTGTTCTGAACCTTTTCCCTCAAGAAATGATACTTGAGCTCAAAGTGCTTGGTTCTAGAATGTAAAACTGGATTCTTGGAGATGTTAATTGCATTAGTATTGTCACAAAATATACTTACCAGTTCAAATACAAGAACTTTGAAGCCATTTAATACATGCTTCATCCAAATTGTCTAAGTGCAGTTCATGAAAGCTGCAACATACTCTACTTTCGTTGTAGACTGAGAGATACAACTCTTCTTCTTACTCATCCATGAGACCAGTCTACCACCGAGAAAGAATGCACCACCGGTTGTGCTCTTTCGGTCGTCCACATTACCTGCCCAATCAGCATCTGTGAATACTTTCAAGTTGAAATCCTTGCTATATGGATACCACAATCCATAATCAATAGTTCCCTTCAGATACCTAAGAATCTACTTGACTGCAACCAAGTGCGATTCTCTTGGACTTTTCTGGAACCTTGCAATAATGCCAAATGCATATGCAATATCTGGTTTGCTATGCACTACATAATGCAACCTACCAATCATTGATCGGTATTCCTTGTCTTTAACCAATGTTGAGTCATCCTCTTAGGATAGTTTACAACCGGTCACCATCGATGTACCAACCAGTTTGCTATCTTCCATGCCAAAGGTCTTCAACACCTCTTTGACATACTTGGACTGAGTGATAAAGATTCAATCTTTCATCTGCCGAATCTGTAGTCCAATGAAGAACTTAATCTCCGCTATGAGTGACATCTCAAACTCTTTCTTCATCTCATCTGCAAACTCATGACTCATCTTGTCATCTCCACCAAAGATAATGTCATCAACAAATACCTCACAAATCAGGATCTGATCTCCTTTAGACTTCAAGTAGATATTGCTATCTTCTCTTGTTCTCTCGAATCCAATCTTCACAAGATGGGAGCGCAGGCATTCATACCATGCTCTAGGTGCCTGCTTTAGACCATATAGGGCTTTATGTAGCCTACACACCATGTCAGTGTCTTCAGATAGGGCAAACTCATCCAATTTCTCTATATACACCTCCTCTTAAAGTACACCATTTAGGAATGCAAATTTTACATCCATTTGATATACTTTGAATCCTTTAAAAGATGCATATGCAAGAAGCATACGAACTCCTTCCAATCTGGCTACAGGAGCAAAGGTTTCTCCATAGTCTTCTCCTTCTTCTTGGGCATATCCTTTACACACCAGTCTGGCTTTGTTTCTAATCACTGTGCCAACCTCATTCATCTTATTTCTAAAAACCCATTTGGTACCAATGACATTTTTATGCTCCGGTCTGGGTACCAAAGACCATGTACCATTTCTCTCTATCTGGTCAAGTTCCTCTTCCATTGCCTTGAACCAGTCTTCATCTTTATGTACCTCTTTGAATGATTTAGGCTCAAATTTAGAGATCATACATGAGTTTTCTCTAACCTTTCTTCTTGTAAGGATTCCTGCATCCTTATCTCCTATGATCTTCGTAGGATCATGATTCAGCTTGACATACTGAGGAATGGTCTTAATAGATTCCTCTTGCTTTTCTTCTTCATCCTCATCTCCATCGGTATCAACATCTACATCTACCGGTGTAGGAACACTGTTATTGGTACTTGGTTGACTGGCAACCGATTCCTAGAAGGTTACAACCAGTTCATTTACTGCTTTCTCACTATCGGTTTCCTCAGTTTTCTCAGAGGTTTCATCAACTCTTACATTGATGTTTTCCATAATTCTCTGAGTCCTATTATTGAAACACTTGAGAGCTTTGCTCTTGGTGGAATACCCTAGGAATATTCCCTCATCACATTTTGCATCAAATTTTCTCTAGTGTTTGCTCCTCTTGATGTAACATTTGCTACCAAACACTCTAAAGTAGCTAACCATAAGTGTCTTACCAGTCCAATACTCATAAGGAGTTTTATCCTTACGTTTCTTGATGAGTACCCGGTTCATTGTGTAGACTGCAGTGCTCACCGCTTCTCTCCAAAAGGTGTGAGCAACCTTTCCTTGAATCAACATTGTTCTTGCTACTTCAACCGTAGTCCAATTATTCCTCTCTACTAGGCCATACTGCTGTGGAGTCCGGGGGGTAGACAGTTGCCTCTTGATGCCATGTTCTTCATAGTACTTGTTGAATTCACTGGAAGTGAATTCCCCTCCTTGATCAGTTCTCAAGCACTTGATCCTTTTACCACTTTCCTTCTCCACTAGTGCTTTGAAAACTTTGAACTTTACAAAAGCTTCAGACTTATCTTTCAAGAATGTGACCCACATCATTCTTGAGCAGTCATCAGTGAGAATCATGAAGTACCTATCACCCTGCACACTCCTAGTTTTCATAGGACCACACAAATTAGTATGCACAAGATCAAGCACATTGTCAGCAATGAAAGGTTTACCTTTAAAGGTTGAGGAGGACATTTTCCCTAGTTGACACTCTCTGCACAAGGTATTTTCTAGTTTTCTTAGCACCAGCAACCTTCTAACTACCTTGATCTTACTGGCCTTCACAATGTTATCAAAGTTTACCTAGCAGAGTCTCCTATGCCATATCCAGTTGTCATCGAATTTAGCCATAAGACGTACTTATATTTGCATTCAGCTGAAATAGGTTACCTTTGGTCTGCATACTAGTGCCCACCAATTCACCATTCTTTCCTTTGATTCTGCACACTCCATTCTTGAATTCTAGAGTGAGACCACTATGATTCAGCTAGGCAACAATTAGAAGGTTGTGTCTAAGACCATCAACCCAATACACATTGTCAGCACTACTCTTTCCATTCAGAGAGATGGATCCTCTGCCTTTGACCATACATGTTGCATCATTACCAAAGTGAACCACACCACCACCATACTCTTCCAAGGATAGAAACTTGCTCTGGTCACCAGTCATATGGTGAGAACAACCACTGTCAATAATCCACTCATTGGAATTATCAAAGCAGGAGACAAGAGCCTTCTTATCTGACACATCTTCCTTGACAACAACAAACACAATATCTTCGTTTTCTTCATCTTCTGACTCCTCATCTGTGACACCTTCATCAACTGCCACAAAACAGTTTCTTCGGTTTCCTCCTTTGAATTTCTTGAACCTTTCCATTTTGTCCTTGTTGTCACCATTAGGATAGTTTACAACAATATGTCCTATCCAGTTACAAGAAAAGCATTTCAAAGAGAGCTTACCTCTGTATTTACTAGTTCCTTTAGGAAGTTTCCTAGCAAGAAGAGCTTCAAATGCCATCAGAATCTCCTCATCATCCATTTCTCTGCTCTGTCTTGGTTCACCACTAGTGCTAGCTTCTTTTCCTTTTCTAGATGGTACAATAGAAGCTTTAAAAGATGATTCAGTCTTTTGAACACTGCCATCAAAACTATTTAGCTCATAGGTTTTCAAATTTGCAATGACGGAGTCTAGGGGTACCTTATTCTTGTCTATTGCTCTCAACTCCTGAATAGCAACAACCCTTATTGCATAGACCAGTAATAAGGATCTTAGAACTTTTCTTACCATAGTGGAATCTTCCATTTTACCACCTGCACTCTTGATATCTCTGACAATAGTTTTGATTCTTATTCCATATTGTTGAATGGTCTCACCTTCAACCATCCGCATGTCTTCAAACTTCCCTCTAAGGCTTCCTTCCTTAGCTTGTTTTACATGCTCATCACTACCATAGATATTTTCAAGAGTATCCCATACTTCTTTGGGATTTACTTTATCTTGGACATCAATAAACTCAATGTCAGATAAACTACTAATTAGGGCTTCCATGACTTGCCCATTCTCCTGCATCTCTCTCTTTTGGTCATAGGTGAGAGTACCGGTAGGGGCAACATAAGCATTCTCAACATAGCTCCAATGTTGAGCACCCATGCTTCTAATGTATATCTTCATTCTGTCTTTCCATATACTAAAATTATCTCTGTTGAACTTTGGACCTTCCCTCTTCATCATTAGACTGGGATCTTTTCCTCAAGCGGTTAAGCTTATAACATAGAGAACCAGGAGGACGCTCTGATACCAATTGATAACTCAATGATGAATGGATAGTACCAAACCAGTACTGAGAGGGGGGGGTGAATCAGTATAGACAAAAACATAATCCTAAACTAGTTTGTCAGTAGACACTGTGCTTTGGCAGACAAATAGTAACAACGGTCTTAAACAGAGTACAACCAGCAAAACCCAGAATAACTGAGACAAGCATAAACTGATTGACACTTATCTTTTCATACAATCTAATACTTCATTTCCATTTCACCCTAGTGCATGAACAGGTAATCTATCATCAAAGATATATAAATAGCTAGATCAACATGATTTACCTTAAGACACAAATCACTTAAACCATCACATGAATAACACCAGACATGACACAAAGATTTTTCACGTGGAAACCCAACTGGGAAAAACCACGGTGGGGATGAATACCCACAAGCTATTTTTGAACTCTTTAGAAGTCTGCTCTATTACGAGCCTTGTCTGGTTAAAGACTGATACAATAGGTTATGTTAGGAACCGATCTTGTTAGGGATCACTTAGTTAAGGGATGGCTAGAATACCCAGTTAAGGGTTAAACCCTGTTAAAGGTTATCTTGTTAGAGGATTTCAAGAACTCAATGGTTTTGAGTCACCCTGTTAAAGGATTTATAGTAAGTCGGTTAAAGCTACCCTATTAAGGGATTTCCCAACTATTGAAGTGGTTAGAGATCAATAGGTATTACAATGATTTGGTAACAACACTCAATGCCAATGCAGATCCACTTTAGCTCCTCTTCACCTTCTGCACTTACACTCTGTAGGTATCACTTCTCTCCTCTAGTTTGGCAAGAATCACGTATCCCTTCACTTGGATACGCACACACAACTTTTGCTAACAACCTCAGAAAGAAACACAACATTGACCTTATAGGAAATAGATAGGTCGGTAGCATAAACCCTAAACCCTAAACCTGTTAGGTTAGGCAATTCAAATGGTTCAATCTTGACCGTTGAGCACATTGCATTAAATGCAACAGTCTTGAACTAATCTCAAGACATTCTCCATCATTCATTTTCCACTGCTTTCATGGCAACTGATAACCCATCATGCATTTTCATCATTTACAGACTTCGCACATTCCTGAGGTAGATAGGAACAATCTCCTTCATGCAAGATCCTTCACACACACAAGGCTAACATGGCAACATGATTTGTTCTTTGTTACAATGCTAACTCATCACACAAAGTCACCGATTGAGTCACACAGACTTGAATTACTTCAACCAGAAACCCTAAAGTTGAGACTACCAACCGGTAGTCATACAAAGCTTTCATGTACCGGTTCCCATAACCACATGCCAGTTCACCTTGAACAACCACACCACTTCACTTTGGCACATATACCAATTCTCACATATACCAGTTCTTGGTAACATACCGGTTCTCTCTTCTTCAGCATATTGACATCAATGACAACATACAATGGCATCATGTCCTCATACCGGTTCACAAAATGGCAACATATTCCTCTAGGATGTAAGCCATACACAACCTCAAATGGGCTTCTCCCTGTACTTCTATTAACTAAATTTATTATATGCATATTCAGCTTGTCCAATCACCAAATCCTAACTTTGTCCATGTTGCTTGGTAAGACATATAAGAATATTGCCAAGAGATCTATTAACCACCTCAGTTTAGCCATCAATTTGAGGGTGGTATGTTGAAGAAAATGACAAATTGGTACCCAATTTCTTCCAGAGAGTCCTCCAAAATTGACCCACAAACTTGGAGTCTCTATCAGTGACAATATTGAGAGGTAGACCATGTATCCTTAAAACTTCTTTGAAGAAGAGACCTGCAATATGAGATGCATCATTTGTGTATTTGCATGGCACAAAATGAGCCATCTTGATGAACCTATCAACAATTAAAATGACACTATCAAACCCCCTAGGATTTTTGGGCAAACCAAGTACAAAATCCATATTAAGGCTTTCCCAAGGTCTAGTAGGAACCAGTAAAGGTTGATACAACCCAGCATTAGTAGAAACTCCTTTTTCCCTTTGACAAATGGGACAATGCACCACAAATATTCTTACCTCTACTTGCATCTTAGGCCAAAAGTAAAACCTTGATACCTGCTCCAAAGTTTTATCTAAACCAAAATGACCGCCAAGGCTACCATTGTGCTTTTCCCTAGTGATATTCTCCCTCATAGAGCATTGAGTAATACATAGTTGATGCCTCTTAAAGAGAAATCCATCCTACAACATGAAATCAGGGAATTCAACATGAAAAGAATCAGAAAAATTAGTACATACATCATAAGAATCCTTAAAATCTTTATCCTCCTTATACAAGGTTTTAAGAGAATCAACACCAACACTTTTCCATTGGATTTATTGGATAGTGAGGAATCTTCTACTTAAGGAATCTTCAACCTTATTAGACACACCCTTCTTATGCATGATAGTAAAAGTGTAAGGTTGGATTTGTTCAACCCACTTGATATGCCTTTGATTCAACTTCTCCTGCCCATTAAGAAAACTCAATGCATGGTTATCTGTATAAACATTGAACTCTTTTGGAAGAAGGTAATGGTGCCACTTTTTGAGTGCTTGCACCATAGCATAGAGCTCTAAATCATAGGTTGAGTACATTTTCTTAGCCTCATTCAACTTCTCTAAAAAGAATGTCATTGGATGCCCTTCTTGATTAAGAACTTCACCTATTTCCTGCTTGCTTGCATCACATTCAATTGTAAAAAGTTGATCAAAGTTAGGGAGCCTCAAGGTAGGAAGTTTTGCAACCTTCCTCTTCAAAATTTCAAAGCTTTGGGCTGCCCTCTCTGTCCATTCAAACTTGTATTTGATTCCTCCTTTTATAGTGTCAAGAATTGGATCATAAATATGACTAAAACCCTTGATGAATTTTCTATAAAAAGAATCCAATCCATGAAAACTCCTAACATCACCTACTTTCCTAGGTGTAGGCCAATTGACAATAGCCTCAACCTTTAAAGGATCCATCTTTAAACATCCCTTAGAAACCACAAATCCTAGATACACCAACTCAGTTTTCATGAATTCACACTTCTCAAGGTTGATTACTAGTTTCTCCTCATGAAGCTTCCTCAAAACTTGATCCAAATGATTCAAATGCTCCTCCTTGGACCTGTTAAACACCAATATGTCATCAAGATAAACAATAACAAATTTTCCAATAAATTCAACCAATACCTCATTCATGAGGCTAATAAAGGTACTAGGTGCATTTGTGAGCCCAAAAGGAATCACCAACCACTCATATAAGCCCTCATTTGTCTTAAAGGTTGTCTTCCACTCATCACCAAGTCTGATTCTGATATGATGGTAACTAGATTTCAAATCAATCTTTGAGAAGTAGCAAGATCCCCCAAGATAGTCCATTAGGTCTTCAATCCTAGGCATAGGAAACTAATACCTAATTGTGATCTTGTTAATGGTTGTAGAATTAGTACACATTCTCCATGTTCCATATTTTTTGGGTGCCAACATAGTAGGTACAACACATGGGCTTAAACTCTTCCTAATCAACCCCTTGTCCAATAGTTCTTGCACTTGTCTTGATATCTCCTCATTCTGTTTGGGAGTCATCTTGTAAGTAGCTTTGTTGGGCAAGTTTACACCTGGGATCAAATCAATTTGATGACTAGTTTCTCTTATTGGAGGCAAGTTATCAGGCATGTCTTTGGCCACAACTCCTTCATACCTATCCAACATGGCTTGTACTTCACAAGGAACTTCCCTTTTTGCACCATTCACTTGTTGAGGTTTACCCTTTGGGTATAAGACTAAAGCATAGCATTAGGTCTCCTCTTGCTTAAGGACATTTGAAAACTCTTTCCCACTAATCATCATGACACTTAGACTAACAATCTTCTCTTCCCATTGATCAGGTAAAGGTTCCATCCTAAACTGCTTACCATTCTTGGAGATGACATACACATTCTTTTCCCCATCATGTTGGGCTTTGACATCATACTGCCAAGGGCAGCCTAGCAAAAAGTGACAAGCATCCATAGGAAGTATATCACACAAGATCCTATCCTTATAGTCTCCTAGTTCAAAATCCACCCAAGTTTGTTCATCTACTACTAGATGCTGCCCCTTGTTAAGCCAAGACACCCTATAAGGACTCACGTGTGGTAACCTTTTCAATTTTTACTTCTCTATTGTCGTGCCTATGAAGTGTACTTGTACCTATAAACACAAAACACTCAATAGATCATTACAAGCATGGTTAATGAATTTAAAGAAAAGAAAGATAAAACCATAACTAAGCGATCTATCGCCTCCTAGTAAATGCGAGTGTGAATTTTGCTCTCAGATCTGGTTATGCAAATTCCAGTGACTTGACTACACTTAAATGGAGGACTTAAATGATGAAGATGCATGATCTATATGAGATAATTATTTAAGCTATAGGATTCTATGACATTGCTAATGATAATGATTAAGCTACATGATAAGTAAATTAAGCTAGAAATAAGTTAGATTTAAGCTAAAATTGGTCATGATAACAATGCTAAAATGATAAACTAAGATTGCATATGCCTATATTAACAATGCATGAATGCAAAATGAGATGGGATTCGGGATCCTTTTAACTCCAAAATGTGGTCTATTTATAGGACTTCTAAGGCTAGGGGTGAGGTGACAGGATTCAATGGTCAAGATTAAGTCTGAAGATATCAATGGTGAAATTGGAGGAGGTTGGCAAAGATGTTGGATTGAAGGGAACATTTGGAGGTTGGTAGGAGAAGGGGTTGGATGAAAGGGGACAATGTCATCTCCATGGTGACAAGTATCAAGAGGCTTCTAGAAGAGGTTGGATGAAAGGGAACACTTTGCTCATGAGATGACAAAGTGTTCAAGGAAAGGGGACATGGTGGTTAGGATGGTTAATTAAACCCGAGGTTAGATTGAATGAGTTAGGTTTAGAAGGGGTTAGGTTAGGTGGTTAGAAGTTAGGAGCATTTGAATTTAAAAATTCAAATAATAGGAAAAGGCTAATTAATCTCAACAACTCATTATTGATTTGTTTTAATTAATTAGGGGATTTAGAAGAAATGAATTTTGATGGGGGGAATTAATTAATTAAAGGGGATTACTGAAATGAACTTATTAAATAAATCCTTAGATTTATTAATAAGTAGATGAAAGGGGGAATTTAATCAAATTTCTTAGTGAATTCAATTAAATTGGGAAGGGGGATTAATTAAATAATTGCTTATTTAATTAACTATCTTCAGACCATTTTTAGGTGTATACATTTTGCCCCTCTTTGAAGCGAGGTGTGATGACATGTTGATTCAAAGAATAATCTTATTTTGATGATGATATTGGTTCGATAGGATGCCCCAGCTATTGGTTGATAAATTATGATACGATGATGCCCCCTCAGGAGATCAATCGAGATAATTGATCTTTAAGTTTTTGAATTTTTGCAAAATTGATGTCCTGATTAGAAATGATTTGATTTTTGCAACTGTGGTTGATGAAAATGTGAGTTCTATGATCACGGTGATGTGGTTCTTGATGATTGATAAATCTTGATTGATTAGATTGATAAGATCAAGATTCAGTCTTGTTTCAGGAATGATACCTCCTGTATAAGACAAAGATGATCAAAGCATCTGGTTTCAGGAATGATATATCCTATATAAGACATGATCAAAACATCTAGTTTTAGGAAAGATACATCCTGTATAAGACATGAGAAAATCAATTTAGATGTGACTGATTGATAGAATTGATAAGATTGATTGGATAAAGAACTGACAGTTTGTTGATATCAAGTTGCAACTGATGTTGGTTCTGTTGAGAGGGTAGCATAATATAAGATTTTCATTGGGTCAACAATATCTAGAGAGATATGAGTCATCAGTCTAATTATGTATACACTTGTGATGATACCTTGATAATTCCTGTGATAGATTGAACCTTGGATAAAAGGAACATGCGGGATCCCATGCAAGAATGAAATGCAAGCTAAATGTAAATGCCAATGCAAATGAAATGCAAAGCTACGACCAGACCAATCATTGGATCATTGTGTTTTGTCATCATTGAGCTTTTGAAATGTGGGAAGTGAGTGCAAACATCGATGGTATAATTGAACCATGATGGCCTGAGCACTATTTTCCTATATTTTTATATAGCAAGTTAGCACAAGCATCAAGGTATAATTAAACCAAGATGACCTGAGTGTTGCCTGCATAAAATGGGCAGTATTAACCATTTCAATATGCAAATCAGAAATGTCTTTGATGATACTCTAATGATAATGTCTTGAGACAAATTTGCACATATTAATGATTAATTTTCAGACAATAGACAAGAAAAATATCACATTCCTTCCTTGTTCCTCTAGTCAAAGACATCCTGGAGTCACTCGGAAATCATGATAGCGAAAATCAATATAGAAAAGTTGAACAATCATGTTAAAAATCATTATCCAAAAGATATCATCCATGCGTTTAGACTGACTTTGTGATAGGTTGATGGTTGATAATTTGATCTCGTGTTCAATGTTGGATATGTTACAGTTTTCGCTTGATAAGAGTTGTCTAACCGTTTGTTCTACTTGTTTGATTAAGCTCAGAATTGATCCAAAGTTTTGCCCCTAGCTAAGTGCAGGATTTTTCCCCAAGTCTAGAAACAAATTCAGTATGATATACCCAATGATCTAAACCATGGCGAGAATCCACTCGGGATGTCTATGTATGTACAAAGGCTTTATGATGCATATGAACAATGCTAATGAAAAATGAATGAATGCAAGCGGAAAGATGCATGAACTAATAGATGGAAGAGCTAGCTGATAGATAGTGCCTATTTGCCAGATTTTCACGATCTGTTTTTATTGCACTTTCTCTCATATTTTTTTTTTCTTCTACTTTTTCACTTCTTTTTTTTCCTGATTTTTCACTTTTTTTTTCACTATTTTTGATTTTTCTGCTTTTTCAAACATAAAAATTCTTCATATGCATGCTATTGATGGGTTCCTCAAGCTGATCTCCATCCTGTGTTGATAGATGACATGCTTGTGATCCAAATACTATTGTGATCACAAATGGACCTAACCAGTTTGGTTCAAACTTTCCTTTCTTTTCTTGATCTGCCTGGTTTCATGGATTTTATTTTAGTACTAGTTCCCCTACTTGAAAGATTCATGGTTTGACCCTGTGATTATAGCTCCAGCACATTATTTGCTGATATACCTTTAAATGATCAAAGGCATTTTGTCTTCATTCATGGATCAATTCTAATTCTTGCAGTCTAGATACTCATTGTTCCCAATCTAGGATGATACCTTTTAATGATACTTGTAGAGAAGGTATCTCTACATCTATTGGCAATATTGCTTCTGATCCATAAATAAGAGAGAAAGGTGTGGCACATGTTGGTGTGTGGATACTGGTATAGTAGGCCAATAGAGCAGAGTTCAATTGAATATGCCAATCTTTTCCAGCATCGTTCACTGTCTTTTTGAGGATTTTGACAAAAGTTTTGTTTGATGCTTCTACTTGCCCATTCCCTTGTAGATAGTAGGGTGTGGATAATCTGTGTTGAATCTTGAATTTCTCGCATAGCTCTTGTACATCCTATTTCTTGAATGGTCACCGATTATCAGTGATAATGGTCATTGGTATTCCATAGCGATAGATGATGTAATTCAAGATAAATGCAGCAATTTTTTTTCCTATGATATTTATAAGAGGTACTGCCTCAATCCATTTTGTGAAATATTCTATAGCTACAAGGATGAATTTGTGACCATTAGATGAAGAAGGATTTATCTTTCCTACTAGATCAAGACCCCATTGACAAAAAGACCAAGATGTTGCCAAATCATGAAGTTCTTGTGCTGGTGCATGAATCAAATTCCCATGGATCTGACATTGTTTACATGTTCTAGCTATCTGAAAAGAATCTCGTTCCATGGTTGGCCAATAATAGCCCAAGCGTATGAGTTTTTTTTGAAAGGGTAAGACCACTTGAATGAGTGCCACAAATTCCATTATGGACTTCATGTAAGGCCTTCTTAGATTCTTCTTGTTCGAGACATCTTAAAAGAGCATCATCCAAATCTCATTTAAACAGGGTATCCACGACGAGAGTAAAAGGGGTGGATTGGCGAATAAAGTTTCTCTTTTGGTTCTTCAATAAATCGGGAGGTAAGGTGTTATCTTTCAGGTATGTGTAAGTTTGGTCATAACATGAGGAATCATGCCCTACAAGTTGATAGATAGTTCAAGAATTAAGACAATTATAGGCAGGGTAAAACAACTCTTCCACCAGGAATTCATAACGTTGTTGATTTTCTTGTGTCTAAAGTAGAGAATCAAGTGTAGCCATGGTGTTTGCTGCTTTGTTGTCATTCCTTGGAATTTGCTGGAAAGTTATTTCTACAAAGTATTTCTTGATATCATCAACCATCATTTTATAAGGCATTAGATTTTTGTTCTTTGTTTGATAGTCATCATTAATTTGATTTATGATGAGCTGAGAGTCTCCAAAGACTTGAAGTTGTGTAATATTCCATTCTATTGCCATTTTGATACCTATAACCAAACCTTCACATTCTACTGTATTGTTGGTGCATGGAAAGCTTAATTTGTATGCTTTTGGGATTGTATGACCTTATGGTGTGATGAATAAAATGCCTGCTCCTGATCCATGTTGTGTATATGAACCATCAAAGTATAATTGCCATGTTTTTGTTGTGACTGTTAGGATATTAGCATCAAGAAATTCAATCTATAAAGGATGATCATCTTGAAGTGGTGACTCAGCTAGTTGATCTGCAATGACTTGTCCTTTTATAGCTTTTTTGTCAACATACTCAATATCAAACTCGCTCAGAATCATGATCCATTTTGCTAGTCTTCCTGTTAATGTTGCTTTGTTGAGTAAATATTTCAGAGGATCAATTTTAGCTATCAACTTGATGGAGTGAGATAGTAGATAGTGTCGTAATTTTTGAGAAGCAAAAACTACTGCCAAGCATGCTTTTTTTGTTGGTGAATAGTTGATCTCGTATCCTACTAGTGTTTTGCTGATGTAGTAGATGGCTCGTTCTTTTCCTTCATTATCCTGCTATGCAAGAAAAACTCCTAATGATGCTTCGGTGGTTGATACATAGAGTAACAATGACTTTCTTGGAATTGGTGACATTAGTACGGGTGGTTGTATGAGATATGCCTTGATCTTATTGAATGCATCCTCACATTGATGGTCCCACTTGAAATGAACATTTTTGTGCAATAGATGAGTAAATGGTTGACATTTATCTACTAGTTGAGCAACAAATCTTCTGATTGACTGGAGTCTTCCTCGGAGTGATCTTAGTTGATTGATATTTTTGGGAGATATCATTTCCATGATTGCTTTTACCTTAGCTGGATCCACTTCGATACCTCTAGCTAAAACAATGTATCCCAATAGCTTTCCTAAAGTAACACCAAAGACACATTTCTTAGGATTTAGCCTTAGCTTGTATTGTTCTAACCTGTCAAAGATCTTTTCCAGTATCTCTATATGTTCTTCTCTGTTGTATTATTTAGCCAATATGTCATCCACATATTCTTCCATGAATGTATGCATCATGTCATGAAATATAGTTGTCATAGCTCTTTGATATGTAGTACCTGCGTTCTTTAATCCAAAAGGCATGACGTTCCAGCAAAAAGTACCCCATGGACATGTGAAAGCTATCTTTTCTTGATCTTCGAGTGTTATTTTGATCTGATTGTATCTAGAGAAACCATCCATTAAAGAAAACATGGAGTGTCCAGCAGTTAAATCTACAATGATGTCAATGTTAGGCAAAGGAAAGACATCCTTTGGACATGCATTATTAAGATCTTTGAAGTCTGTGCATATTCTGATACTTTTATCTGGTTTTGAAATAGGAACAATGTTGGATACTCATTGAGGATATGCTACAGGTTTGATGAATCCTACATCTAGTAATTTCTTTAGTTCTGCTTTGACTAGAAGAGTGATATGCGGATACATTTTCCTTAGCTTTGGTTTGACCGGTTTGGCTCCTGGACTAACATTTAAGTGATGCATAATAAGCTTTGGATCTAACCCTGGCATGTCTGCATAGGACTAGGCAAAATTGATTTGTCATTGTTTGAAGAATTCTACATATTGTTGCATTTCTTCTTCTGATAGAGAAGTCGTTGGATGAAGAATCTTTGGTTGATCTATTATGCCAATGTTAACTGCCTCTGTTGGTTCGATCAAAATGGATGACCTTTCTTGATAGTGCTCAGGTAAAGTGTCAAATCTCCCATCTTCTGGCGCCTCAAGGAGGTTTTCACCATTAGATGTGTCCTTTCTTTTTACTTTTTCCTGATCTAATGTTGCCAATAAATGACTTTCAACATTAGACTTGATATTGTTTTCTTTATTTTCACTTTTGCGACTAGGAGATTTGGCACCCACTAGACTGGAAGATGTGTTGCTGAAATTCTTGGTGAGAGTTGTTATGGGTTCGATTGCATTAATATATATAGATAATGCATGGTCATTTGGAAAGGTATCAATGGTGGTATGTCCTTCATTTTCCCAATCAATAAGCTCGAGGTGGATTACAGGTAGGGGATCTTCAAGTTGGGATGTTTCAAGGATTTCAAGGGTCATGATGAATGTATCAAAGTTTTCAATATGTATGTCGACATCTAGAATGGTACTCTCATCAGAATGACCTCATGTAATAAATTTCTGATCATCCTCAGTTAAGTCCAAGTCATCCGAATGTGATTCTAATTCAAGTGAACTAGTTCTTGACGTTTGTCTTGCATACGTGTGAACTACATCGACTCCTACATCTCCTTCAAAGCAATTCTCTTTAGTTGATTCTTCAAAGTGATAGGAATCCCATTCCCATTCATTAGAATCTATATCACTTGCAGCCTGCAACCTACAGATTTGTTCATATAGCATTTCTTCTTCTTTTCTAGCTATATTTTTCCTTCTTTCATATTCAACTTCTTCAGGACTGAGATTAAGTTCTGTGAACTTTGCTATGATCTCTCCTAGACTTATAGTAGCTTCTTTCTTTTTTGATTAAGATTTAATGCTTCTTGAGAGGTTCTTTTAGTTTGTTTTTCTTGTTGGTTTGAAGCTTGCTTCTTTTCCCATTTCATGTTTTCTTGTGTTTGGTGCTTAGCTGATATTTCTTCTCTTTCAATTGCTAGTTGTTCTTGACTGTTTTCATATTCCTCTTGTTGTTGACTAAAAGATGTGTCTTCCAGTAGAGTGACTTATCCATACCCTAAGCCTGTTTTGTCTATAGTTTGCTAAGTGTAAGGTTGGATAGGTTCTGAGATACCTTCTTTTCTTTCTCCCATAGGACTTGTTCCAGTGTATCCCATTCTTCTGAGAATGTTAAATCTTTTTCTGTACTTTTCTGTAGGTATTCTGACATTGTTGATCTTTTGTTGACATTCTTCATCCTTGTATAGCCACTGTAGCACATCTTTGTCTTTTGTTTCCTCTGATAAGGTTCTAGCACTAACAAATGCTTCATCAAATATCGGAAGATGTTTTACAATTGGTTGTTGTTTATAGTTCGATGGTTTTCCAAAGGATTTAGGAGAAAGTGGTAATTGTGATATTGAATATTCTTCATTCCCTCGATCTCTTAGCTGCATTTGTTTTTCCATACTTTATAAAATAGAGGCAAATGATTGTTCCTTGGATTGTGTGCTCGAAGATGATGCGTCTCTATTATGAGGAACAATGACTTCTTGGGCCATTTTTAGATTGCTACAGTATTAAAATGGATTTGAATCTGCAGATATTGTGATTTCCTGCCCATTGTAGGGAAATTTTACACACTGATGATATGTTGATGGGACAGCTTGCAAGTCATGTATACAGGTTCTTCCCAAGAGTACATTATATGATAAGTCCAAGTCGAGAACTTGGCATGATATGTCTTTCTGCAAAGGTCCCACTTTGATGGGTAGTATCACAATTCCCTTGGAGGAACGTTCTTCTTCATCATAGGCTTTTACGGTGATATTTTTATGTACATCAACTGCATCTTCTGAATATCCTAAGGCATGAACAAGACTCAATGAACAGATATTTAGGCTAGCTCCACCATCTATTAGAACACATTTAATGTGCGTTTTGTGAATGAGGACTTCAATATGCAAAGGAGCGTTGTGGGGATGTTGTAAGGACATGTCATTTTCTTCCGTGAATGATAAGTAGTGAGGGGTTGTGAGGTGCCCCACCATAGTTTGGAATTGATCGATATCAAGATCTTTGGATACTATTGTATCCATTAATGCTTTTTCAAGAATTTATTTGTGTGCAGGTGAAAGCTTTAATAATTCTAAGATGGATATTTGTGCGGGTGTTTTCTGTAATTGATCCACTAGGTTTTATTGTTTTGTAGTGGATGATGTGTTTGTTGTAGGACCCAACAAAACAACTTTAGCTTTGCTTCTTGTGATAGCATGAGCATGTTCTTGATTTTTCTTTTCTTTAACTACAATCACATTTACCACATTGTCATATGTATGAGCATAGTTTCCCTTTGCTTTACCCTTACCATTGTTTGTTGTTGATGATTCACCTTTCTCATAGTTTGGAAATGGAGTTTTAAAAATTGTGTGAGATTTGTTTGTTGTATGTCCATCTACAATTATTACTCCATTATCAATCATATCTTGTATGATATGTTTCAACTTCTGACAACTATCTGTGTGATGTCCCTTGTTTTGATGGAAATCGCAATAATGGTTATCATTCCACCAAGGTGGTTTAATTTGAGGTTCGTAGTTCCTTTCTTCTGGTAAAGTGATCAATTTTTTTGTGAGAAGTGTCTTTAGTGCTGACCCAAGGGGTTCACCAGTGTTTGTAAATTGTCTGCGAAAGAAAGTTTTGATAGTTTCTCTTTGGTGATTGTTGTTTTGTTGAGTCGCTGCTGAGTTAGAGGATAAATTAAAAATCGGTTTTTTTGGTTTCACATTGATGTTATCGACTATTCCAAAACTTTGGTTTATCATTGTGGTTGTTGTTATTGTTGTTGTTAGGAGGATGGACTCCATCTTTGTATATTTTCAATTCACCTTTCTTTATCATGGATTCCTCCATTCTGATTCAATTATCAATCATTTTTCCAACACTTTGATTTCCTTGCATTTTTAAGTAATAACTCATTTGATCATTTAAGTTGTCGATGAATATGTCCATTTTTTTGTATTCTAGCACTGTACGAGGATACCACGAAGCTAACCATCTCCATCATTGTAAAAATGTCATGAAAGGTTCTCCAGCCTTTTGTTTGGCATTACATAGGTCTAGCATTGTTACTTCATGTTGTATGTTGTAAGAGTATTGTGAAACACAATTATCCACCAATTCTAAGATTGATTTGATTCCAGGTGGAAGTTTGGAGAACCATTCCATAGCTAGTCCAGTTAAGCTTTTCGAAAATAATCTCATTAAGTAGGTATCCTCATGCACAAACTCCATACTCATTGTGCAAAATTCTCATATATGATCTTGAGGGTCAGTGCTTCCATCATATTTTTTGTATCTGGGAGTTTGAAAACCTATAGGAAACGGTATCATGTTTAGGTTTCTGTCGAATGGATAAGGACAAATTTCTTGTAGTGTGTATCATCTAATTTTTCCTCTCTACATATCTTGAATTTGTGTTTGCATTTCTTGTAATTGTTGTGTGAGAGTTGTGATAGGATTATCAACATGATTTTTTCTTATATGACTATGATTTTGTATTCTAGGAGGATCTGGATCTCTTCTGGTGTCATCTCTAGTCCTTCTTGTATCTTCATTGGATTGAATGTTATTCAGAATTTCCACTTCATCTCTTTTGGGTATGTAAGTTTCTTCAGTGGTTCTGGTGTTATTAGGAATTGATGTGTCATTCATGCGGAAACCAAAAATATCCTCATATTGTTCGTTATTGGGGGGAGGGCCACTTTTCGTTTGTGTCAATTTGTTCACATCAAAATCTTGGGGGAGTGTAGCACTAGATTTGGCTAACATTAGGAAATATTTTTCTTTTTCTCCCTCCAATAATTTCTGCATAAATTTGTCGAGTTGAGGATCTTTCTTGATGTCTCTGATATTTTGTTCTGTTATTTCTCCTTCAACTTGTATTTCCTCTTCATGTTCCATGGTTATATGCTCTTCAGTTGTTTCCAATGTTTTGATTTTCATCTCTGCGATCCTTCATCTCTGAGCTCTAGTTAGAACGGGCATACACGTGTGTTATTTTGCTAGGATTCGATTGTCTAAAAGTTGGTTTTGATAAGTGATCAATTGTCAAGGTAAATGTGATAGCACTATATGACATGAATAGATGGTTCAAGTGTTTAAAGGTTTGCAAGTTTTTTGACCTTTGGTTTTGGAGTGCAATGATGATGATTTGATAAGAACCAAGTCCAGTAGGAACGATATATCCTATGATGTGGGACAAGATTATCCTGACCAAACGTTTCAGTTTCATGATAGAGGATGATAGATCCTGATGAGAAACTATGTTTGAGTGATCAGTTTACCAAAGAGGGTGATAATGCACTTTGAGATGTTTAGATCTTGAACTTGTTGAGGGTGAGCACTTGAAAATCTTGAGGTGTTTATGTTCTAAAGTCTGATTTTGATGGATGATAACTTGACCAAGCCAACAAAGGAAACAATCCAAGCACAAAGCGATAGATAACAGATGTTTATGATTATTGTAAACTGATCAAGCAAAATGATAGACCTGAAAAAGGAATGCAAAGTGGTAGCTTTGGACTGATAAAAACAGAGACTTGTATGACAGATTATAGCCCCAAATGACAAGAGATATAAGACCAAATGACAAATCAGAAATTTCATTCAAAAAGCTTAGTTTCATATGACATTTCTTTCTGAACCAGATGACAAAAGATTAACTTCACATGACAAATCACCAGATAGTACAACAAATAACTTGACTCGTATGACAGATAATAGAGCAAAGATAACAAAATGTATGTTTTTCCGAATTTGGATTGATGAATTTTAATGTTTTGCTTATGTTTTCCAATTTTAGATGTTTGATTTTTCAATTTAGGGATGAATACAAAGCAAACACATGATGTGATAAGTGACTCCAAGCATGCTAAACCCTAAGGAATTTGGCTAAGAAGAGAAAACCTTTTCTTGCAATCTTAGATACACACCCAATAGCTAATCAGAATACAACCGCTGAGTCTCATGCAATAGATTCTCAACGTCGTATTATCTGACTCCAAATGATAATGGGGGAACGATATGGTAAGTATCTTGGGAGAGTTACTATCTCTCTTGCACAAATATTATCACCCTTTCGGAGGTGAATCGGGTAGCTGCTAATTTAACCGGAACTAGTAAGGGATCCGTTTAGCATGTCAAGGTATAATACTCAATTAAGAGGTCTCCCAACCTTGAAAACCAAGGTTTTCTATACCCAAAGGTATGGAGGAGAGCTATTCTCGAGCACTGCAGTTGACTTGATTTTCATCAAATCACATTTATTTTATAGTGGGTTGGATTATTTGGCGTTAGCCATTCCCACTTAGGTCGTTCCCCTCACACTGGTCGTAATGACTTTAAGAGTTATTAACTCCTTGGGAGGGCAAGCATGCTAAAGAAATGCACTAATGAAAGAAAAAGATGAGTCTGGCTTTCTGATCACCTAAGAAAGGTGAGAGCTTACTTGCCTATCATCAAAGACAAAAAATACATGATTGTTCATTCCTTTAGCAAAATCAAGTGTGCCTAAGAAAAATTTAAGGAATACACAAAGTTTTGTTGAATTCTTTTAGGCAACCTACAAAATAGATCCATTAGTAGTCATTGATGCATTTTGAATTTGGTCTTTGACAAGCGTATCTTCATCAATCATCATGAAAAAAAGAGTTAGACTACCAAAAATCTCATAAACAGAACAAAGTTAGCATTAGTCATAATCAAACTGAAGTATGAAACTTGAAATGCAATTTTCTCTCAGAACACAGAAGCAGAATTTCATACGAAAAACTTTACTTGATCGTATGAGCCACTTTCTAATACCGTACGAGTCAGGATGAGAGCTCGTACGACATTGTAATTTTCCTAAAGGCTTGTACGATATAGGATCTCTTGTCGTTTCAGCTCATAAAGCATGTCATACTAGGCTAGAAATGAGTTCATACATCATTATGATTCAAACCCGACGAAGATGAATGTTGATGAAGCTTGAGAGGCCAAAAATGATGATTTCGGCCCCACGATGGGTGCCAAAATGTCATGCCTATGAAGTGTACCTGTACTTGCAAACACAAAACACTCAATAGATCATTACAAGCATGGTTAATGAATTTAAAGAAAAGAAACATAAAACCATAACTAAGCGATCTATCGCCTCCTAGTAAATGTGAGTGTGAATTTTTCTCTCAGATCTGGTTATGCAAATTCCAGTGACTTGAATACACTTAAATGGAGGATTTAAAAGATGAAGATGCATGATCTATATGAGATAATGATTTAAGCTATAGGATTTTATGACATTGCTAATGATAATGATTAAGCTACACGATAAGCAAATTAAGCTAGAAATAAGCTAGATTTAAGATAAAATTGGTCATGATAACAATGCTAAAATGATAAACTAAGATTGCATATGCCTATATTAACAATGCTTGAATGAAAAATGAGATGGGATTCGGGATCCTTTGAACTCCAAAATGGGGTCTATTTATAGGATTTCCAAGGCCAGGGGTGAGGTGGCATGAATCAACGATCAAGATTAAGTCTGAAGATATCAATGGTGAAATTGGAGGATGTTGGCAAAGAGGTTGGATTAAAGGGAACATTTTGAGGTTGGTAGGAAAAGGGGTTGGATGAAAGGGGACAATGTCATCTCCATGGTGACAAGTGTCAAGAGGCTTCTAGAAGAGGTTGGATGAAAGGGAACACTTAGTGACAAGTGTCACAAAGCTTTGGTCATGAGAGGGCAAAGTGTTCAAGGAAAGTGGACATGGTGGTTATGATGTGTAAGCTAGGATGGTTAATTAAACCTGAGGTTAGATTGAATGAGTTAGGCTTAGAAGGGGCTAGGTTAGGTGGTTAGAAGTTAGGAGCATTTGAATTTAAAAACTCAAATAATAGGAAAAGGCTAATTAATCTCAACAACTCATTATTGATTTGTTTTAATTAATTAGGGGATTTAGAAGAAATGAATTTTGATGGGGGGAATTAATTAATTTGAATTAATTAATTAAAGGGGATTACTGAAATGAACTTATTAAATAAATCCTTAGATTTATTAATAAGTAGATGAAAGGGGGAATTTAATCAAATTGCTTAGTGAATTCAATTAAATTGGGAAGGGAGATTAATTAAATAATTGCTTATTTAATTAATTATCTTCAGACCATTTTTAGGTGTATACATCTACCATTTCCAAAGCAAGAATATTCTCAGTGGATCCAAAATCTACATCACCTTCCAAACCTTACCATGAGACTTACAACTAGTTTTGAATAGTAACTTTCTTTGTGGTGGCTCCTTATGTTGGGGTACCTTCAGTAATGTCCTCCTTAGCATGAGGATTTCTTCATCCAAGGTAGGACCTGCATTTCCCATGGGTAAATTGACACTTTGTCCATCATCCTATTGCACAAGTTGATTCCTTCTTTCTAGTCCATGCGAACTAGAAGCTTTCTCTGGGCATCTACTCATGGCATGAACCACTTGGTTTCAACTGTAACACTTGGCAGTAAAAACACCAGGACCTCTGCCTTGACTTCCTTGCCTACCCCTACCAAAAGGTCTTCTTCCTCCTCTAAAGCCTTCATTCTTATTGTTGAACTCTCCATTGGACTTTTGCTGGTTATAGTCACCATTTTTAAAAGGAGTACTTCTTCCTCCATAGCCACCTCTACCTCTGAAATTCCTACCTCCCCTTCCTCTATTGTTTTTCTCTCCTCTTCTCCTTATCTTATCTTCCACTCTTAATGCCAAATGGAAATATTTGTGCATAGTGTCCAGAGCCATGATGCTGATCTCATCTTGAATGTTTTTCCTTAACCCATTCATGTATCTAGCCACCTTCTCTGCCTCTTCTTCATTCTTCCTTGACCTAAGACTTAGTTTGTGAAATTCTTCAGTATATGCATTCACATCTAACTCCCTTTGTCTGATATTTTGTAGCTTTTTGTACATCTAAACCTCATAGTCTATTGGTAGGAATCGATCTTTGATTTTATTCTTCATCCCCTCCCAAGAGGATATCTTCTTCTTCCCTGTATTCATCCTTTCTTCTTGCAACACTGTCCACCACAACAAGGTAGACCTCTTGAGTCTAGACTTTGCCAAACTCACTCTTTTCTCCTTAGGAACTTCTTTGTAATCAAAGTGGTTGTTATGTGCTTCTATCCATTGAAGCACCTCTTCTCCATTCAAGCTACCTCCATAGATAGGTAAAATTTCCACATTATCTCTATTTATTGATTTCAAAGTATCTAAGAACATCTTTTGATTAGGTGTCATATTCTGAGAAATGGCCTCTTGCTCTTCATTCTCCTCCTCTAATTCATCATCACAAGTTTTATCCTTTCCCTTGGTCTGTCTGGTCTCTTTGAGTTTCTCTTCAAGATACTCCTCTACCATCTTCTTGATGGCCCCTAGGTTCATTACCTTAGGAGGCATTGTATTAGCCTCTTTTCCAAATTATGTGTCAGACATACACTATTCCACCCTTTGTATAGCTCTGATACCACTATGATGCAGAGGGTTTGAAGTTAATGAGCAATTTCCTTGGCTTCTTCTATGGGTTAGGACTTGGCACCATCCAATGGTCCAATTCCTTCAACCTTCCAAAGGTTATTAAGCTTGTCCTTGATCCCTCCCAAGGATCAATCCACTCAAGACAACTTGGTTTCACAAGGAGACTCCTACTCCTATGTAATCAACCCCTAAACCAAGACACCTCACAACCCTAAGCCCCTTGCCAACAAGACCTTTTGATCAATGTTGGCATTGTGTTTTCATTGATGTCAACCGATATGAGAGATGTATGTGCAACACTGTCAAGGAGGAAGTGTAGGCTGAGATATCCTTGATATCACCTTATGTGGCAGATCACCGGCAAGGAAAGGATGTCAACTAGTAAGTGATGTTTTGACTTAGGAAGTCAGACCAACAAGAAAGTGGATGTTAGCTTGCAACGGTCATGACCAAATTTCAAGAAGGATGAGAAAGATGTTTGAGCTGGTGCTTATGATGACGAGGCAGAATGTTATCAGAATCACATCAACACTGGAAGAGAAGAATGAACTGGTGTGCTGTGAGGTTGCAAAACTACAGGACGCTAATCGGTTGAAGATACAGTTATCATGAGAAGCAATGACTAACAGTGAGTGTGTACACACCAGATCACATGTGCCTATTTGAAGATATGCTACACAAACAAGGAACTCACATGAGTAGATGACAAGGTGTTACTCCATTGAGTAAGTGGAGCTTATCTTCTATATGCATTGAGTGCATTATAGTTTGGTGAGATAAGAGTAAAGAGGTAAAGGAAAGTACTTGAAGGATCACACTAGATCCTACAATGAATTGAGGGAATGTCTTAAGTGCATGAGATCAAGGTTATGCACTAGATTGACTGAGTTCAAGGAGAATGGCTTGACCAATGAAGGAGTCTAGTGAAGGCTGATGATTGGTGTCATCAAGAGTGGTAACCGTTATGTAAGACCACTGGTAATGTGAGCGAGGTATAGATGCAGACAACTCCCAACATTGTGGAAATGAGCATGCTCAAGAAAGACATGTCTGATGACCAGTCAAGGTGTTCCACCCATAGTTCAGTAGAATGCAAACATGATGAGGTTACTAGTATAGTGTGTGATACCAACAGGGTTAGCAAACCGGCAGGAAAGAGGAACCGGTAGGGTGGCTGGTCGGTGATCGTATATGGACCAACATGAAGTGCCAAGCTAGTAGTTGGTCGATATGGATGCCACATGGAGTCAACGAGGTGAACCTGTGTTTGGATAAAGATGGAATGTACATCGATAGGGTTGTTGTAGGATTGGTCGACTTTCATGAAAGGTCACACAAATCATGGGACATGTTGCAGAGCTATTGAAGGGGTTTGAGGCTCAAGGTCTGGAAGACAACTATGAGTCAGCTAAGAGTGATTGAGAAGATTGAGGCAATGGAGAAAACAACATGACAGATCTTTCATGTTTGACCAAGGGATCAACTATTAGGGTAAAAAGAAAGTCACTAGAAATGAAAGGCGTGATCTAGGAGATGCATAAATGATGGAGTCTGAAAGAATGGATCAGACAAGATTCTATAGGATCTGATTGGATTTGACTTTCCTCAAGGATGGTGAAGAAACCCTAACCTCCTAGAATTTGAATTCTCCTTTGGTGGGAAATCAATATATAAATAAGAAGGGCAAAGGCATTGTTAAGTGCTGCTATAGAGAAGATCAGTGTGCAACTGTGAAGTAAGTTACTTCTGCAGGTGAGAGAAAATCAGCCAAGTTCTTAGAGAGTATCTAAGAAAAGAGGGATAGTAAAGAGTAAAACTGGTAGTGGATATACTGGCATAGAAAAGGTGAAGGGAGCTGAAGAGAAGGCAGATAGTGGACTGGTAGATTTGAGCACTGGTAAAGTACTGAGCTGTGAGAAGGTGATCCAACAAAGAAAGAGAAGTGGAAGAGGTGTATCGATAGTATTTACCAACCAAGTAGCAGTAGGAGAAGTGAGTCGATGTTGCAGATAAGATATCTCACCGGTAGGGAAGTTTGTATTGAGTTTTTACAAGATTCACTTGTAACTAGATTACTACTTTTGTATTTAAGATTACTTTGTGAAAGCTGAGTTATAGCTCGATGTAGGAGTTGTAGCTCCTTTGGGATGTAGCCCATAAATTAGGTAGGGGTTGTAGCTCCTTGGGTTGGTGCCTTGAATTAGGGACTATAGTTCCTTTGGGTTGCAACCCATAAATCAAGAAGGGGTCATAGCTCCCTGGGTTGGTGCCCTAAACATTGTAATAGAGGTTTTTGACTATGAGGCTGGATTGGAGCAGCAGACTCTAGCAACATCATTCACCAAGGTTTTTCCCATCTTGGGTTTTCCTCGTACATGCTAGTGTTATGGGATGTCCCCTTGTGTATGTTTGTATTTGAGTTTAGTCTCCTCACTAATTGGTAAGTCTGTTCATAGTTAGATCTAATAACCAGTATGCTTGGATTGGATAGCTAAAGAGAAAAGTTAGAGAACCACTTATTCACCCCCTCCCCCTCTCATTGGTGCATTGTGTCTAACAATCAAATGGTGAAATATGTCATGTGTGGGTGTTTGAACATGTTTGACATGGTATTTTCATTGATTTAGACCTCTTTGGTCTGTTCTTACAAGCCCCTTGTGCCTTTTGTTCTTAATGACCTAGGAGATAGGGCTACAAGCAATTAGGCCTTTGTTTGGGCTTTTTCCTCTTTATCTACCAATCCCCCCGAATAACCCCGTGAAAATAATTTATATTCAGACACCAATCTAGATCCCCTCAAGGATTTAAAGCTTTTGCATCTTGGTTTTGAATGTAAGTATTCAAACCCTATTGTACCTATTTTGGTCTTGTTAGTCGCTATAGAGGTTTTGGGATTCAAAGTCTTCACCAGTCATATGAGAATGAGGATTGTGATTTAGGAAAAGGTCTGCACATATCTAAGGGTCCCCTCCATGCAAGGTTTGACCATTGTTTGGCCCACTATACCATGGATTCATTCAATCCTTCACTGCTCAGACTTGCCACATGGGTAATGTCAAGTCTAGGGAATCACTCCACAAATGCAAGGTGAAATCTCCAGCTTCCAAAGTCAATAAAATAATTTAGTATACATGTTGAACCAACATTCCCCAGGGTTTTAGACCATTCCCATGGAGGAATGTTGAATGGTGGCACCTTTTGCATCCAAACTTTGATTTTTGGGTTTTCCCCAGGCAACTAGAAAGAAAATTCAATTACTTTGCAACCACAGAGTTTCAAGTCCTCAAACCTACATGGAATGAAAGATGATTCACTGTTATAACCTATTCAAGAACACAAGAAAATGCAGTAAAAAATGACAGTTGCAGAATTGTAGGAAGCATAAATTTCATTCAAAGTCTCTATCTAACCTTTGGGAATTGTTCCTCAAGCTTAAATAATGCCAAGGAACCCTTCTAACCACCTCCCAATGTACAAGTTCAACCAACTAGCCGTTGGGTAACCACAATTCAAATTTTGACAAGATTGCCTATGACAACATGGAAACTTTGGACAAAGTATTACATGATAAACTTGCCTTCACACCAAAGGTTACAAATTTGACACACAAAACCTCTAGGATCCCTAGACACCAAAAACATAAATAAAATTCCCATAGAAGACTTTTGACCAAGTACACACACCTTGGAGCCTTAGGGATTATTACATAGCATTGGTAAAATTGGTAGCATTGGACCTACCACATCCATTTAGGACCTACACAAGAAACCTTCAAGGAAACACATTATTTTGCATTTAGAAACATCTTGAAAAGATGCTAGCACACCTTTGAGTGCTCCTGCATTCAAATAGGTAACGTCAAATAGATTTTGTATTCCCTAGGGTATCTCAACATCATTAATTTACACAACATTAAGATATGAACAACATCTGTAACAATACTGATATATACAATTCCTTACTTATCCATTTATTCAATTCATCTAATAGTATATAGGAAAATAACCATTTAACTAAACCACTATGCATACATGAAATATATCCCATGAACGATATTCTTTGATCACATTATGATTTGCTCTTGAATTTAAGACATAATAATACTATCAATAAGATAGTTTCCTTTTAATGCACCAAATCCAAATGTTCCTAACCTTTAATTCCACCATTAATAAATTCCTACAATGCTAGAATATTATTTACCATTTCCTTAATAGAAGTATCCACACTAGTCTTTTCATATTACACAACTCATAATATAATTAATACAAGAATATACCATCTATTCCAACAAGAAACCATAATCTATTACTTACAAGAATAATAATCCAAATTACATATCATGCCTCAGAAAAGAAGATCATTTCCAATATACCACATGTACAAGATCTTCTACAACCATGGATCTTAAACTCAAACTACAAATATATTTATCCAAATTAAATAATTACAATGAAGTCTTCCAATCACAAGGAATACATGATAACTATTCCAAGAATCTAAACACAAGATGAAGAGATAAACAATCCTCATCCATGCACTTGAACACTCAATGAAGAAGATCCCAATGGAAGAAGGCATCAAACCAATCGACCATGTGGAACCACAAAGTCCACCCCCTCATGATCCAAAGAATGACATAAGGTCCCACACACACTCTAAACCTAGGTTGACACCTAACATACAAGGAACATAAAATAATGGACTCTTACAATAAGAATCAACATCATAAGACATAACATAATGCACAACAAGGCTTAACCATGGACCACTAGACCACTAGAGGTTAACAAAGGATAAGGTACTAGGACACATATAGGGTAGAGTTTCATCACATGCTATCACAACAAGAAGGGGTTTCCCAGTGTTCTCTATACCCTAGTGCCTGTGATACCCATGTGAAACTATATCAACCTTTGATAGAACATAGGGAGTTCAATCATGCCAACACAAGGACTTCCCAATCTCATCCCGAGCCTAAAAGAAAGGCCATGAGTGGGGTTCCACAAATCATATTATTATCTTATTAATGTGAAAGATACCACCCAAACCTTCTAGATTTATTAAATTAGGATTTCACTTGTTTACAAAACAAACTCCAATGAGATATGTTGGTAGTCTAGACTTCGACACCCATCACAAGAGATCTCTTGGTGGTCTATCTCTCATGACCCAAACAGCCACCTGGAAGCCACTCTTCCTATCATGTTCCTATACCTAGGGTATAAACATGAGCATACATACAAGGATCACCAAAAGAATCACATAACATATCTATCCAAAGGTTGCATATCCAAATCTGGTTCATAATCATAATTGATCCCATAAATCAATATTCCAATAGCCTCATGTATAATCCAAATCATGGAACTAACTCTCAAGCATCCATATATTTCCTCAATGATATTTCATCAATTCAATTACATGATATATCCAATGCCAAAAGCCATAATGCAACAAAAATCCAACTCTATAAAAAGTCAATCAATATTGGAACAACACAAGGGATTCATAGAAAAACTTGAAACATGCCTCTGGTTTGACAAAATTCATCACAGACTACAAAAATTAATTGGCAAGATCAAAATTGTAGAATGACACCTTTGCAGACTAAACTAGCGCATACACAAAATCTCCTAGCGCCTCTATGACTCAAAGCAATGCTTTCATGACACATGGTGGCACATATATTAACCAGATTAGCGTGTAAAAACAATAGTATGACACATATACTCCTTACAATGGAATATATAATCATTAGATCAATACATATGCTTAATTGTACAATGCATATAGAGCACAAAATGGTGCATTCGACCATTATACTAGCACATACAACTAAAACAATAGTGCATATGACAAATACATTAAAACATTAATTCATTAGAATGACACATTTACAATGGAGGGTCAAATTTGTCTCAGACACAACGAAAAGTAAAATAATTAAGACTAGAATAAATTCAGAAACAAGTTATGACATCATCAAAAGATCACAAAGGTATTTTTACAACCCAAGTATAAGATTGCAACATGAAATGGAAGATCAATACATTGGATCAAGGTAAATAAATTCCTAATATCATAAAGGAAACTCTTTCTTGATGATCCAAAATATTGAAATCAAAGCATATAGATGCAAAATAAATAAAGTCCTCAAGGAAAAGTATACAAATCTTCAAGCCAAAATCACACTCACACCCTTATAGAAAGACAATATGCTCCCTTCCGCTCAATAGCAGATTCAAGAAATAAAATCACAGACAACTCTTGACAACCCTACAAATCTAAAAATAAAAGAACCAAAACCACAACATTTCATAATGTACAAAAACGTTCCTCCAACACTCGGCAATAAAAATTTCTCCCTTTAAAAAAATTCATGGTGCATACAATCTTTTCATAAAATCAAAATACATAAGGAGTGATTCAAATCCACCGACCTGGAAATGAAGAAATGAACAAAGGAAATTGAAAAAGAATTTTTAAGTTGCCAACCAAAAATCTAGCAAACTCTTCCCACACAATGCAACAACAAAGAAAATCCAAAACCAAGATCCAATCCTCAAGCATTCACAAGAAAATCCATCCTGAAACCAAATTCAGAAAATACGATAATTTCTAGCCAAAAATATCTTACGGCAATATAAAAAATCTATATTTAAAATATATTCCAAAAATCATACCTTATTACAATCCAAATAAAAAATAATGAAAATAATAATAAACTTACCAATCATTCACAAAAATCAAGATAAAATATTATTAACTAATATTAATCTCCAAAAAACAACTCCCAAAAGCCAATAGTAAAAAAGACTGAGTAGATAAACAATAAATCAAATAGGTAAAAGGGTTAAAACAATAAAATAACCAATAAATCAATAAATGTAATGCCAAAATAATATAAATTCTCAATCAAATATAAACCTTACAAAATAAACATAAAAAATTATTATAAACTCTTAATAATTGAATATATTTATATTAAATATGAAAACCAATCATAATAATTAATTAACACCATTAAAATATATAGATCAGTTAATTAATATTTTAATTAACAACCACAACTTCACAAAACATCCCAACATAGGACTAAATAAAATACCACATAATAGCTAACAAGGCAACTCTAGCCAAACCATTAGGATTGACAAGGTACCAACTAAGCCTAGAGTGTGATAGGGTCTCGTATCACCTCGGATCAACTTGCCAATGGTATTAGAGACACACTCAAACTTGTGAACCCAAGTGGAGTTTATGTCTAGTACTTGCAATCTTGCACAACACCATGTCTATACAACAACATATACATCACATAAAACATGAAATAATGAAATAGGTGAAAGAGAGTTGTGACATCATACCATGCTTGTAAACGAGTGGTATCACATCATCTCACAACAATAACACAATCATGGAAACATGACATCATTAATATCCTCATCATATCCAATATAAGAATGAAGTAAGGTTATCACATAACATGATATCTCCATAAGTAAATATAAACCACCATGTGCATATAATGAGTTCTCATAAATAACCAAACATATGTCCAACCAACATAATAGTCTTGGATATATCATTATCCACATAAAACCATAATATATCAACTGTCAATATGAAATGTCTAGCATAAAACTATAAGTATCCAAAATATTTAATAAAGCCATATGTATAAAAAATATATAATAAAGTCATAAGTATCAATCAAAAGCATCATAAAAAGTTTAAACCAAGTCCATAAAGTCTATTTATGCATAAAAAGAATGATGAATTAGGGAGGGGCACTACATGCACTAGTATAAGGTGTTTCATATACCTCTATGTCGAATAGCATCTATGTACCTATAAGCACAAGGCTCCTCAACCTATAATTGAATATGAACTACTAGTTTGAACACAACAATATGCTCCCATGCCCAGACCTATAGGAGTGTGATCCCACAACTCATCGATATCCCAAGTACACAATTGAATGCCTCTGGTAATATAACATAGCTAAAACACAAGGGCCCCAAGCATACACCTGACCCTCACCAAGCATACTCGTAACAACCAACATCCATGATTCCATCAATCTAAAACCAATAACCCTCCTATCAAGTTTCACATCGTAATGGTCAAATCATCGTACTCCCAAACCAAATGATCCTAATTGATCTCATACAATGCCTCAATCCAAAGCTCATTCTGCTCACAATCATAGAAGTCATAGAGAGCTGCAATCCCTAAATTATGATCATAAAAGATCTGCTCACCATCAATCAGAATGTATAAGATCCTCCATATGTCCTCTAGAAAAATGGATGCCTCACCTATCGATAAATGAAATGAACAAGTCTTTGTATGCCACCTCTCAACAAGGGCAGTGATCCAACCCCTATTGGTTGTAACCTTAGGGAGATATGTAAGATATGATACAAACCAACTCGGCGAAACAAAGATCGATCCCCATCCGTCAACTCGTCACACAAAGAAAGGTCCTTAGGCCTATTCTATCAAGAACCAAGAATTGGAAGCATATCCTACAATTACAAGTCAAATTAAGCATGAGTTTATACAAAAACACTATATGCCTGATTACATGATCAAATTTCAAAGAAACAATGTAAAATTTTGCCAAACTCGCAAATCCAAACAATTAACAATCCTGCAATCGAATGCGAAAGGCTAACTATTTTGCAATAGTAATAGTCATTTTGTGAGATAGTAATAACTTATGTGAAAATGTTAATGTTTGTGAATTTATAATTCAAATGTGAAATTCATAAAGCAAATATGAAAGGGTTCTAGTTATATGCGAAACATTTATCTGATGCAACAATGAAACCACTAATGCGAAAAAAATAGTCATGCATGCAAAAAACACGATAGGTGTTTGTGAAATTGATAAGTTTGGAATTTTCAACAAAATTTGGAAATCGAATGAAAACAATCAAAATTTGGAAACTAGTATGAGGGTACTAACCATGTTGCACGTGCCCTTTGGATGTTGGTATGACCTGACTCACTTAGATAAGTGTTGGTGTGCTGCAATACCTACCATCACGCTCAAAATATGCTCAGATTTTATTCTGAATGCTCTAATCACCAAGAAAAAAATGAGGCAAATGAACCTAGAATTTTCTATTTATAGGAAAAATTAGGGTTTTCCCACCAAAATGTTCACTGTCAAATTCAACTTTGTCCAAATTGTATGTCAGTCAAACAAGCTTGAAACTTTACGAAACTAGAGACTAGTGTTTCAGGTCACATTATCATTAAATTGGTCTCAATTTCCTGAGGGGGCATAATTACACCCTACTATTGTCAGGGCACGTTGGCGCAGTAATTTTTCACTTTTCTTTGAAACAAGGTTGTTCCAATACTGTCTCAAAGAGGGGCAAAATGTACACACTTAAAAATATCCTATTTTTGGCATCACTAGTTATTCTACTTTATTAATTAAATAATTCTTAAAATATTTAATTAATCTAATTTTATTCTTCTAAATTAATGCTCCATCATTTGCATCATGAACTAACTATTCAATTTCCTTTTAATCACTTAATCATTAAACCTTTCTCTATAAAAAACTAATTAAATAATTTATTATTTAATTAGTTACTATTATTTACCTTAATTAAATAATCTTTGTTATTTAATTAAGTTTGATTTCTATTTCCCTATAATTAAATAATTTCTTTAAATTATTTGATTATGTAATTTATTTCCTCCAAATGAAATTAAATTTATGTCTCTCCATTTTCTAATTAGTTCAAATCTCCCAAATTCTGAATTCAATTAATTTCAAATAAATATGCATGTCATTTCATATTTTAAAAAATCTAAATTCAAATTAAATTTTAAATCAAATGCAAATTCATGCCAAATTTCGTACAACACATGCCTAAATTCTAGCTGCCATTAACTTCAAGTTTAGCTGTTAATCACCTTTTTCTGACTAGGCAATCAAATCAGTCAACTAATTAGTTAACTCAATTAAGTCTTCATTCACCTTTTCTAACTCTCAATCAACTTTTTCAAATAGCTCCATAAATCCAATTATCTCTCAATCAATTCAGTCATGCAACTAATTCTCATCGTAATCATCTCCAATCAATTTTGTCTCAATCAATCCCAAGCATTGATCAGATTGGTTTGCATATGAATCTTGATCATTTGAATTTACTTCCAAATTCTATAAATTCAACATAATTCTCCTTTTTCAACAATCATGATCTTCAAATTTTGGTTGTTTTCATGTAGGTTAGCAACACAACTCTGAGAGCCAACATTCTGTAGGAAAGAGAAGAACAATGAAAGCAACACACATCAAATCGAGAGGGAATTTCATTTAATTGTTTAATTTTTTATTCTATTGATTTGCATGTGTACTTTTATTGTGTTATATTGGAATTTGTTAATTAGGATTTGGGTTTCATGATAACCCTTTTTAATTCTAATTAACTCAATCTTTGATGATTTCAAGAATCCAATACTTACTACTCTAATATCGAGATAAAAAGGACAATATATGAAACAGAAAGAGCATGACTATATTGGCCTAGTAAGATTTGTTCTTACTTGTGTAAGGGAAATAATGAGACTAAGAAAACAATCCCTAATCCCACTCTCATGTACACACTATGGAATACAAAAGAGTCTAGGGAGGTAACACACATTGGCTACTTCTTGTAAGGAAGAGAGAGGCAGGGATTACCTCTTAGGGTTTCTATTCCTTTGTTGTGAATGAGGGGAATAAGTGATGCAAAAGTGCAGATTTTAATAACTTAGCCTAGAATGCAAGTGTACACAAGTAACCCTAATATCAGAATACAAAACTAAGAACAACTAATATGCTGCTGGAAAGTACAAATTAGGAGACAAATTCAAAGGTACACATGTGCCAGAAATCTGAGCCAAAATGTCTGGGACTGGAGTGCTGAGCCCCTATCCTGATTCTGCGGACTGTAAGTTGTACCTGGCAGGCTGGAAGATGAGGGTTCTGAACTGTTGTCTTATGAAATTATGCTGAAAATAGGGAGGACCAAGGAACCACACCCCTGTCCTAGGTAGGACCATGGTTCCACACCCATATCCCAGGGTTTTTTCCTGAAATCTAAGCCCTAGAACTATCTTTGTGTGCTTTGTCAATCTTGAAATTCCCAGTGACACTCGGATCTCAAATCTACACTTGTAGCTGAAAATAGGGTTTTGGGTGGCTATATGGGGTTTTGCCTTAGTTGAACCCCTATTTTAGTGATTTTCACCTCAACAAATAGCTGATTTGTATAGTAAAATAGTGTGTGCAAGAACCTTGTGTGTGTGTGTGTGCAATATTCTAAGATGAGAGTAAACAATCTAGAGAAACCCTAAAGAGTAAACCTAATTGCTTGTAATTGACAAAGTAAATTACCTAAATCAATGATGCAAAGTGATCTAAAGCATGAATACAAATCTATGTAATGAAGCTCATACAAAGATATAGAAACAACATGAAACCATACCCAACCCCAAGGGAGAGGTACAAGCCAATCTTCAGTTGGTGATATCCTATTGCTTTCCTATATCTTCAAAAGCCCCCAATTGATGAAAGAATGATTGATGAATGGTTGATGAATGATTGATAGGTGTTGTTGAATGTTGTTGAACACTCAAAATATATTTTCCTTCACTACATAGAAGGCTCCTTGTAATCGCTCCAAAAACATTTTCCTAGATTCGATTCCTTATCCAAAAACTTCTAGGCCTTGAAATGAAGAAAGAGAGCTCTTATGTATAAAAGCTTCGATCTTAATTTAATATTTAGGCTGACCTAGGATTTGAATTTCCTACTAATCGTTCAGGGTTAAGCATTATATATCATAGAATCGTGCTCTCAAAATTTCAAAAAAAATGTCAGGGACCGTGTTGCACTTGCACATGGTCCGACCAACTTTTCATCAAATTTTTAGAGCCGTTAGATATGATGATATTAGAGTGAACATTATAGCTAATTTCAAGATGTTTAGATATGCGACATAGGGCCTTAAAGATCAAAATAGGACATAATTAGGGTTTATGATTTAATGATTAATTGAAGGAATAAGATGAAAAGGGGCAAAGTTAGGGCAAAGGGCCCAACTTTATAATGTGTGAGATGATGAAATATGAATTTAGATTAAATTAAATCAATTAATTAAATGCTTAAAGGAATTAGAAATGCAAGATGCAAAACACACTAAGGGTGCTAAACCAAGCATGGAATTGTACCAACCTAGCAAGGGTTTACAATTTATGACATTACATTTAGCCCCCACTTTAGTGGTCATATGACACTACATGTATATGCAAGCTAAAGTACATCAAAGTAAACATCGTTTTGAAAAAGGATATATCCATAAGTTGTTGGACGAAGCCCCCAATGGTATCTACAGTACACAATTAGGAACTGCACCCTAGAAAACCACATGTTAGATCACAAAATCACCTAATTCTTACTAAGGAAAGTGATGAAATTCATGGGTAGCTATATGCCCCCCTATTTTGGCTTGCCTATTAGTGAGGTGAAACAGGGTATCATGTTTACCACAATGAATTGTGATAAAGACCTTGATGAAAACATGTTCTCAACAAGGCTCAATTATACTTCCAAGTGCTTTATGGAACAAATGTGGAGAAAGAGAGCAAATTCATGATTCTGACACTACCAACGATGTAAAAAACAGAGCTCCCTAGTTCAAGTTATGATAGATTAAGTGAAAAGGGCGAGATTAGGATATTTACTTAAACTCATAAAATGAAAAAGTGCATACCTCATAAATATGAAAGTGACACTTTCATTTGTCACTTTTTGAATTTCAAAACTACTCACTGCAGAGGATCCCACGCATCATTCATCATGCCTAGACATTGACCCGATCGATGTATGTGGATGGAGATCCTACACCAGGTCATGTTGACTAGGAGCCCACTCGATGAGGTGAGTTAACTGACCATTGACTCATCCAAGACTTTCCTTGTTTATATTGGTTTTTCTATTGATGATATCAGCATCTGATCATGCATGTGCTCCCTTGTCTAGGATCTATGGTCCCCTAGGGCGCCTTGGTCCCACAAGGGTTCCCTGGACCTCCCAAGGCACTCTAGTCCCACCTGGGTGCCTTGGTCCTCCCAAGGCACCTTGGTCCTAGAGGGGCACCTTGGTCCCTACTCGAAGTGACCGAGGGTTACACGGGATCAAGTGTTAGATGCGTAGAATAGATGAAATGATGTTTTTGATTGGATGATGATGATTGATGAGTGATTACTGATGGTTTGATGGTTTCACTTTGTAGATTCTTCCCTACATCTGCGCGCACACTACTAGCCACACCTTTTGGAGCCTCTGAAGTCAGATTCTAAGGCTTTTTCTAGAGGGTAGGGAGTTTCTACATTTAGTAGGTTTATGGTATGTGATGACCATGACTAGCATCAACTTCCATCTTGTGATGCTGATGGTACTGATAGAGAGATGGGACATGGAGACCTCCACCTTTCTTCTACTTGTGGGAAGGATGACAATCACACTCGTGGATGTATATCGCATACTTTTGCTTCTCATAAGAGGAGAGATAGTGAGATACCAAGCAGAGTGCACCACCACCGATTATAGGAGGGAGCATGTCTACTGCATTGGGAGAGAGATACCTAGTGAGATTAGGGGCCACATCATGATTAGTTGGCTCTTGCATCCCATTGGTGAGGTTCTTCTAGTGAGATGGTTGATTATTTCTACCATTGCATTAGCCATGTGCCCTAATGGGCATGACACTCACATGCATGGAGTTCTTGCTTATGCAGTTAGAGCTATGGAGAGACATCAGATGGTATTCTCCTGAGGGTGGAGCATGCTAGCCCACCTCTTTCATGACCTAGGAGAGTATGTGTTTGGACAAGGATGCAGCCTGATGACCTACACACTACTACAGATCTAGATATTCAAGTAGATTATGTTTATTAGACATGCTAGAGTACCCATTGATTCGGTTCCAGAGAGGCCTAGGGTGTTTGCATATCCTCTCACCCATGAGTGGCAGTTCAGAGATCTACTACATTTAAAGAATGACATTTAATAGATTGACAACAGAGGTTATCAGATGGAGACCCTACCTCAGGATGTACATGTGGGCGAGTATACATAGGTAGTTGTTTTGCATGCAGAGGAACTATCTACTAGAGGGATGGTACAACCACATTGTAGTCCCATTCTACATTGATCGAGTTTGGTGATAGTCTGGGTTTGAGAAGTGTGTCCCTACAAATGTGCCTATCTATATCTGGCACTCACATGTGACTCCTAGGCCGAGAACCATTCTAAGGCCTACTAATGATGAGATTGATATCACAGTTTCAGATGGGTTAGATCAAGATATGATGACTGACTATAGAGATGATGTGGGCGCACACCAACGATATGTCACATGGTTGGTTAGGACATACCTTGGAGACATCTTTCCAGCAGACTTCCCTAAAGGAAACCCCAGACCATGGAGAGATGTGGGTGATGAGGAGGATCCTGATACATCCCAGGACTTTGGTGAGGAGGACACAGATGATCAGGATGATGATGCAGAAGTGCATGAGCTTGGTGGTGATGGGGATGGTCTTGATATAGGAGAGGGAGATCATGATGGTGATGATGAGGAGGATTGAGAGGAGGAGGAGGAGGAGGATGAAGAGGGTGAGGAGGATGAGGAGGCCAAGGAGGATGAGCCAGATGCAGTTCCTCACCACTCTGAGGATGACACCATAACCCTAGATCCACCAAGAATTCCATTGTGAGTGAAGAAGGACCCTGTAAGGGGTCTTGATCCTAGTCCCCACCATCTTGTGCCCACTATGTAGAGATATTATGAGCGTGAAGAGCCTAGTGGGTCCCAGTCACAAGAGGTCCCTTTCCACAACCCTTATTGGCAAGAGGGAGATCCTGGTAAAGTGTTTTTATGATTATTTAATTTATGCATCTCAATTATTAGATTTGATGATATAGAATGTTACTGATGAAAAACCTCTTTCTATCTCTGCAGTTGGCATCTAGGAATGGCGCTCCCTTATCTAGAATGTAGTGACATGTCTCATCATGACTACACATATTTTGAGCTCCTCACATATAGTGCATAGACCATAGGGGAGTTTCATGCAGCATGGGGACCTATTCACCCCCATTCGAGTTGAGATGGAGGTCTGGAGAGAGAGAGAACTTTGTTAGAGAGGCTACAATAGACACAACAAGATCTAGCAGTGGTTCAGATAGAGGCAGCCGCATATCATGGGATCATGATGGAGAGGGATCGTAGGAGATCCTTGTGGAATCACTCACGCTCTAGATCACAATACACAACCATGGGTCCACCCCCATGGCCAGATTAGGAGGGGACATCTAGTCACCATCCTCCAGCTACTAGTCTTAGGAGATGATCGTATTGTGATACTTTTATGATGTACAAGGATATACATGTTATGACATTTATGCTTATGTTTTATCTCAAACATGTTATTTTAATACTTGAAACAATGTATGCATTTCCTTGATTAAAAGTAACATATTTGGTAATGAACATGTATGTCTAATTTTTATTTCCATGTGATTGATTTCTGGATGCTTCATGAATAAATTGATATATTTGTGATTTAATTAAATGTTACCTTGATGATGTAGAATAAAAAATGTGTTAAGATTAAGAATTATATGACTAATATGATTTAATTAAACCCAATTAAACACAACATGATTTAATCCTACTCAGCACATATGAAATCGTATAACATGCTAGTACATAAAAATATGTAAATCTATTACAATTTACATAAATGAATCCAAGACAAACTATCAAGTGAAGAAACATGCTTGTCAAGAATGAAGTAATGTAGACTAAAGAATATAATATCATCTAATACCACATACTTTAATGAAGATATGCTAACATATTATCCAATTTGAAGAAAGAAAAGGCGCAAGGAGAGAGAATAAACTATAAAGAGAGAGAAAAAGACAGAGAGAAGAGGACTAGGCATAGTATCTACGAAGATGAATAGCATTTATGGGTTCCTTGAGAGGTATACCTTCCACATCTTCTATCTTGTAAGAACCCGTTCCATAGACTTTGATAACAATGTATGGTCCAAGCTAATTAAGACTCAATTTTCCTTTTTCCTTAGGTAAGGCGTTCATGTTGTGCTGATTTTCATAGAGTACTAAATCACCTATTGAGAAGGAACATTGAATGACCTTCTCATTATAGCTTCATTGTATAGTTTTATGATATGCTTGAATATTCTCAAGAGAATCTATATGTCATTCATCAAGAATCTCAAGTTGTTAGAGCCTCTGTTCTCTATAAGAATCATCATCCACTATACCTTTAAGAGAAACCCTTAAAGATGGAATTTCTGACTCCAAAGGCATAATAAAATCAACACCATACACAAGATTATAAGGAGTACAACCCATAGCAATATTTACACTCATCCGGTAAGCCAAAAGAGAATAGATCAACTGAGTATTCCAATCCTTACCATGCTTGTTCATGGTCTTATGAAGGATTTGTTCGATTATTCTATTTGAAGATTTGGCTTGACCATTTGATTGAGGATAGTAGGGTGTAGAAAATTTATGTTGAATATGATATTTCTGGAGAAATCTACCCAAACAGCAAATTATGCAAATACTGGTTATAACAATGTCATTAATTGTTTTTGAGCATCAAATGAGTATGTTTCCACCATAAGAATAAAGGGACAAGATCCTTCTTGCGCAGTCACCACTCATCGATCCAAAATAGTCCTGAAAGGAGCTCCTGCAGTTCCTCCCAAATCAACTCCTACGAGTCAATATAATCTCCTAGATCATCTGGGAAAGACACCTGCACAAATATCAATTCTTGAGTTGTTGAAAATGTCCCCTATGCGTCGCGCAGTCCTAGATAAAGCTTTAATTGAGTCCATTGTCTCGACAGACATTGATGTTGACCAGTTTCAAGCCTGAATTGGACATCTAGTTGTTTCCCAACACGCCACCTTTTCTGATAATGATATTTCTCCTAATAAGCTCCCGCATAATGATCCTTTACATCTTGAAGTCTTTGTCCATAATTGCAAGATCCGATGAGTCTTGATAGATGGCGGAGCAAGTCTTAACATTTGTACCCTGAGAGTGGTCATTGGTCTTGGATATACACAAGATTATAAGGAGTACAACCCCTAGCAATATTCACACTCATCTGGTAAGCCAAAAGAGCATAGATCAACTGAGTATTCCAATCCTTACCATGCTTGTTCATGGTCTTATGAAGGATTTGTTTGATTATTCTATTTGAAGATTTGGCTTGACCATTTGATTGAGGATAGTAGGGTGTAGAAAATTTATGTTGAATATGATATTTCTCGAGAAATCTACCCAAACAGCAAATTATGCAAATACTGGTTATAACAATGTCATCAATTGTTTTCGAGTGTCAAATGAGTATGTTTCCACCATAAGAATAAAGGGACAAGATCCTTCTTGCATAGTCACCACTCGTCGATCCAAAATAGTCCTGAAAGGAGCTCCTACAGTTCCTCCCAAATCAACTCCTACGAGTTAATATAATCTCCTAGATCATCTGGGAAAGACACCTGCACAAATATCAATTCTTGAGTTGTTGAAAATGTCCCCTATGCAGATATCTCCTTCATAATTCTCCATTGTCCTTCTTTCTCCTTCAAATTGCTTTGTTTGTGGATCTCACCTACAAGTGCATAAGCATAATATGAAAGCAAGATTGACAAGACAACATAAGGATACTAGAAGCATGATTGATTGATCGATCAGGGGGCGGGGGCTTGATTGAAGAAATTCATCCAATTTATAGATAAATTGGAGAAAAGACAAGATTATCATGAAGAGATTTGAAAGGAAATTTCAAATCAAGAATGACAAATATGACAAATTATGACAAAATTGACACTTTCCATGCAAGATTGATTGATTGACAAATTATGACAAATTGACAAGGTTGCTATGCAAAATCGATTGATTGACAAATTATGACAAGATTGCTATGTCATTCCCATGAAATTAGGAGAAATATTAGAAAAATAGGAGAAAATAGAAAATTAGGTGAATTAGAAATTAGGAAATTAGAAAATTGATGAAAATTAGAAAATTAGGAATTAGGAGAAATTAGTAAATTGGAAAATTAGGTAAATTAATTAATAATTTTTCATTCATTAATTACTTCACAAAAAGAGGGAGGAATTAATTAGTCAATTAAATAAATATTTAATTATGACAAGAAGACTTAGGATAAATAAATAAATTATTTAACCTAGAGGGAAAATGACAAACAAGATTAAATGAATAAATCATAAAACCTTAGAAGATGAATTAGAAATGAAATGACAACAATTAGGTCTTGACAAAAGATAATTGATATCGACTCGATTTGATCATGATTCTGACTAATAAAGGACCAATGCTAATAAATGATTTGATTGATAAATGTGCCAATTGATGAGGAACAATGACTAATTGATCCAAATTGACATTATTGAGAAGGATGACGATCGATGACAAATCGATCACAAAATGACAAGATTGAAAATGACAACGATCGATGACAAATCGATCGCAAAATGAAAAGATTGAAAATGACAACGATTGATGAGAAATTGATCACAAAATTGATGAGATTGGAAAGAGGACAACGATCGATGACAAATCGATCGCAAAATTGATGAGATTGAAAAGAGGACAAAACCCTAATTCTAGCATCAATTAGGATTGACGATGTCCAAAATGAAATCAAATTGAAGATGTCAAAATATGCCAAATGAGCACGCACATTGATGTGGCAGGATAAGATCGACCAAAATCATGACTGAAGATTGTTATCGACAAGACCAAATTCAAAAGCGAGACAAATGAAGAATGCAGAAGAAGGACTCGATGTTTGCAAATAATAAAGACCAAGTGCGCAACATGGAAGAAATGTTAATGCGATGCAAAAACCCTAAAATAAGGCAATGCGCCAATGTTAAAGTATGACTCCACAAGCGTTAACCATTTTTAGATGTCTACATTTTGCCCCTCTTTGAGACAATGCGATTTTAAGCGTTGTTTCAAAGAACAATAATGAAAATACCCCAGACAATGACAATGACATATGCATGCCCCCTTGAGGAATTGGCCGGAAACATCCAGAAAAGAGGCCAATTGATTGATAAGAATGATAGAAAATGATAGGATCAAACGGATCAAGAATTGAAGGTCGGATGCACAAATTACAAACAATAGAAGGTGCAACTGCCAAGACTGACGGAAGAAATGTTAGTAAGCAGAAATTAGATAGAGGACAGTTAGAGATGAAGGAAAACTTGCTTTCACCAATGCACATAAGTAGGTGAGAACCTTTATTTAATGTAGCAAAGCGGATGTAGAGCATCATGGCATTGAAGGCCAGAGCTGAAACGCAACCCCTTTTGCAAAAGATAGACACATCGCACACAAGGAATGAGTGAAGCATCCTAGGGTGCATACATCAAGGGTCAAGGTATGTGTGACGTTCACAAAGTGAATGTACTTATCAAAGACACCGAATGATATAGTTGCCCTAGTTTGTGACAAACATTCCACAAACAACAAACACAACAAAAAAGGAAAGGGACCATGAACCATCCCGATCACTCTAAATCACTCAGTGACATCATCGAGCAACATAGGAACATGATCGAAGCCAAAGATAAATCAGTAAAAAGATAAGATGCACAAATTCAACCAAGTCAAACAAACAATCTAATTGTCATTGTCAAAAGTGGAAAACAAGAATGATCATGCTGTCTGGTTTCAGGGAATGCGGTACCCTGTCTAAGACAGGACATAGTTTGGTTTTGAGTATACCACACCCTGTATAAGACCCATGATAGTAGTGACAAGGACAAATGATATTGATGTTGATTGATTGATATGACAATTTTAATCAGTTTGAATGTCTGGTTTGATCGAAAAGTTCATTTGTTAATGCATGATTTCATTAAAGCACAATGTGTGATTGAGTGCCGTTGGATGTATGCTCAACAATCTATCTATGCACAAAGGGGATATTTTTGTTTTGTTTTTTGAGTTTTTACAATTTTTTTGTTCATTTTTTTCAGGACTTTATTTGACTTTTTAGGGATTTTTTTCAGGACATTATTTGATTTTTATGATTTTGCCCCCAGTGTCTAGCAAGGCAAGGAGTATGATAGGTGAATAAATAGGCTTTCTGAAATGTTGGTGGATAGAGGGAAGAGAAAGGCCTTTTATCATGGAGACAATACGGATGCAATTTTCAAGGGCTATTGCGTGATGGGACAAGAGACTAAATATGACAATGTAAAGCAGTGACATGGCATGAGAGACATGTCAAGAGGTGTTTGAAACCATGTTTAAATTTTGCGTCCTTATGTCAGATCAAGATCAAGGAATGAAAAAGAGTGTATGGATAGTGATAAGATATGGATAGGATAAGCAAGACCAAGAATGGATAAGGGACATGGACTGAAGGTCAGGATTGGCTAAGGGATAGTGGCAGAAAGTTTCAATAAGCTAGGGAATATGGATGAAAGGTTATAATAAGCAAATGGATAAAGACCAAAAGCTATGATGGACTAAAAGCTACAAATAAGATGCATGATGCTCATGACGATCCTTAGTCTTGTCAAGATCAAAGGTGGAAAGAGGAAATGGACATGAGGGACAATAGGATAATGGAGGGTAATGATAGGGGTGCGATAGGGTAATGGAACAATGAAGGACAAAAGTATATGATAGGATAAAACCTGTCCCCAAGTAAGGTATGAAAGAAGTTCATAGATTACACATGATGCCTGTTTTCCAGGTTTTCATCACGGTACTTGCCCAAGGTGCCTATTTGCCAGGTTTTCACTAGTGGATGAATTATTTTTTGCGTTACGTTTTTTTTTCTTCTTTTTTTTTTTTTTTGTATTTTGACTTTTTCAATAGAAGATGGACACATGATAGGGGATGGAAGAAGGACTCAAGCATCTTTTTGTTTGGATAGTAGCCTTGAAAAAAATGGACCATGACCTTTAAAAGTATGCTCAAAGATGTTGGTAGGATAAGGACATGGAAAAAGAGATGAAATTAAGGCAAGGATTTATGCAAAAGATGGGATCAAAGGGATCGAAGGATGAAAAATATGCATTGGATAATGGATAGGGTATTGGAAGAATTGGGCTTCACTGGATGGAAATGTTGGCAAGATTGACATTGGCACACACCTTGAGGGGTGACAGACTGATGGAGGAAAAATGTATTTTGGATATTGAGATTTTGATGAAGGAAAGGCTATAGATTTTGGGACATAAGGGCCCAAAATGGATGAAGAAGGTGGTGGAGGAATAGACTTGGAAAGTTTAGATGGAGGAATAGCAATTTTGGATGCCAAATTTGATGTTTCTTTAGGCTTTTGTGCTTCAAGGAGTCGCTTAGGGATCCACATGGTTTTTGATTTTTCATGCTTTTGTGGTTCCTTGGAGTGCATTGCTTGCATAAGGGATTTAGGAACCCATATATATTTTGAATTTTGTTTTTGAGCAATGGGCCTTTGTGGCCTTTTGGATATTTCTTTTTCTTTATAGATCATATTGTTCTTTGTTTTGACATGTTGATTAGATTGGACATGTTGATCCTTGAATACATGTGGATTGCTAGACTTATGACATTTATACTTGGCATCCAAATTGCTTGGAGGAGGAAAGGAATGCATGGATGGATATGAATGAAATGGAGTATTTTGGATTGATGAAATTTACTCAAGGATGTGTGCCTTTGCTGACCTTGCATAGAGAATGAAGGAATATAAGGACCTAAGATGGATGGAAAGTATGATGGGGAAGGTGTATGTTTTGATTTTGATGGAGGGATGTTGGATTTAGTAGGGGTACCCACATCTTGAGGAATTTCATTGAGGCCATGACCCTTAATATTTTCTTTAACATGAAGGGATTCTTTCTTATGAAGATCTACTCCTTTTCCTTTATGAATATCTTGACTTGTAGGATACTCTTTTCTTTGGGAAGAAGACGTGAGTCGATTATGAGGTGGATATGATATGAGAGAAATAATGAGATCTTGAAGTGGATTGGATTGCACCAAAGTAGAAGAACCCATTATGCATGTTGAGGGTTCATGAACATCTTGCACTGACACATTAGAATCATGAGGGGGATTAGGATCATGAGGGGGACTAGGATTATGTAGTGGACATGGTTCAATGATAGGCTCATCAAAAGAAATGATATCTTGGAGTGTATATGGAGCATTAAGACAAGGAGATGGAGGAACAAAAGGATCTTGTGGAGGATTTAAAGGAATAATTTGATCTTGACAAGGAGGAAGATCATTAGAATCCTCTTTAAAGGTGCTTTTCTCTTGACTTTTAATGGGATCATCGGAAAGGATGGAAAGGATATCTTGATCTTTCTTAGCAAGTGGAATGCCGATGGGATTTGAAAGGATATTGTGTTCTTGGATAGAATTGACAAGAATAAGTGAATCATCGTGAGTGTCTAGGAACATGGGGTCCTAGTCAACAATTGGATGGGATGATTTGGTTTCAGGATCTTGATCTTCATCTATTTTAAGACACGTTTCTTCATGCTCTAAATTATCCTTTTGAAATGAGATTGGAATTTGGATATGCATGGGGGATTCTGACAAGGAATCAATGTTTTGGCATGAAAGAAATGCACTTTGAACATTTGTGATGGATTCTGGCAAGAAATCAATGCTTGAACATGAGGAAGAGGGATTTCGAATGGGGTCCTCTAAAATAGGTAATGGCAATAAAGTGCATGGTGGCATTGGGTCTTGTATTTCTGAAACATGACAAGGATGTGCATCATGAATTGGATTATCTTGGCAATCAATTATGGATAGCTCTTGGATAATTTCATCCTTAGGTGTATTGTTTGATGAGGACAATATGGAAGGCTCTTGTGAAACTTATAAAGGTGTAGGGATAGATGCCACTGGAGAGTCAATTTGTTTGTGGGGAGATGAGGCATTGCTAGACATAAGTGTATTATCTTGATCTTCCTCAAAGAACTCACTTGGTAATTTTCTTAAGAGCCTTGCAATAAAGCCACCTTTCTTTCGAGGTTTTGACATGGTTGTATCTGGAATTTGAACTTGTTTGGAAAGGAGTTGGTTCTAGTTTGATGTCATGTTTTTATTTCAAACTAGATGTTGATCAAATTGGTTTGACATGTTCAAAATTTGGCTTGGTGTGTGCTGCAAGTTTTGTTTTTGAATGTTTGGTTGTAGTTGTTGACATTGATATTCCACCATTGGTTGAACCATTTGTTGACATTGTATAGTTGGTTGGACATATTGTTGAAATTGGACCATTGATTGTGTTGGTTGGAAATGTTGGAACTGTTGAACAATTGGTTGTGATGGTTGAAAATCTAATTGATAGTAAACACCTTCTTGTTCTTTTTGTGAAGGCACATAATGTTGAAATCTTTGTTGTCTCTTTTCTTGAAATTGTTTCATCATCTCTTTTGTGAGAGGAGAGCTGGTATGTCTAATCGTTTGATAAGAGATCTTACATCAATTGGCTCAATCTTTGGATTTCGACCTAGAAATTTTTGAAACATTTTGGACATTTGTGATCTATTCTTCTCAATGTTTTTCACTCTTTGTTCCAATATCTCCTTTTCTTGAGCTAGTTTCTCCTTTAGTTTTTGTATTTGGACATATACATCATCATGATAAGTTTGATCCAAGTTCTGAGATATGTAGAGATTGGATTGACATGATTGATTTCTCAATTGTGATGACATGGCTTCGTAAGAAGGTTGAGACCTCATTTCAACAAACATGTCACTATGAAATGCAACTAATGAGATTGACAAATGCAACCTAAAAGGATGACAATGCAACTTAATGTTTTTGGACCTTTTGAATTTTTGGAGACAAACTTTTGAAATGCAAAGCTAAAGACACAACCTTGGGAAATTGAAATAAAGCCAAGACCTTAAAGGACAAAGGATAAAATGACAATGTCTCCCCTATATGCTAGGATACTAAGCTAGGTTTGACCAAATGACATTGATGACAAAAAGACAAAAGTTTGATAAGGTCTAGACTTCCAAGCAATGAATTAGGGTTTATTCAAAGATTTTGATTACTCAAGTATGACAAAACCTAGTATTTGAGACTACACACAAGAAAGCAATTATTATGACAATGACTTAGGATATGATATGAAAATGATCTAAAAGATATGATATGACAATGCAATGATAAGGTTATATGGAAACCAATGACTTGGAATATGCGAAATGCAACCTATGCAACCTAAATGGAAGTATGACTTGAATATGACAATGAAATGCAAACCTAGGGAAAATGATCTTGGACCTAAGTGCAAAATGAGGACGCTTGCAATGAAAAGGACTAAAATGAACAGAGATGACAATATTCCTTAGGACCTAAGTAGGACTATGCAAAACCTAACCTAAAGTGACATGAATTTTGAAACAAAGACATTTAATGTGTTGACGACCATGTTTAAATGTTGAATGAATACTTAGACAAACTTGGACCTTCGTTTGGATTGTGTTTTGAGTTGAATGTTGTTGATTCCTAAAATCCAAGTTGATTATGAGCACCTTTTGAAGACTTGTTTTTTTTGTTTTTGATTTAACCTTTGACAATCATAGAAGACAAATGTTTGTTTGACTTTGACTCAAAACAATCATTCTCATTCACACATTTCCTATGGTAGGTAAGGACAATAGGTACTTGAGAGGTAGACTCGTTATGAGATTCAAGGAGAATACATAGATGCTTGACCCCACGGGCTCCCCTCCATGACACTCACTTCTTAGGGTAGCCAAGCATCAGTCCCCATGGAAATCTCCCCACGGCGAACTTAGTATCTCTTCCAGGTATCCAAACTCCTCCTTCTCAAGCAACTAGAAGGATTTTGGCTTCTAAATACAAGGTATTTAATAAGGATTTATGTTAAGCGCTACTCCTTGGTGTCACACAAGAGTGATTGAGACATAGGCCCACCAAGATACCAAACAAATCTAGTCACGCAAGCACAATTTAGACCATGAGGCCCTACTTAGATGCTGATATGAGAAAGAGTTCAAGGGTCATCACTTCCCAAGTAACTACAATTCCCACGTAACCCTTCCTTCAAAGCTTTCGCCCATCAGGTATTTATTTATAGTGAGTTAGAATGCCAAGGTACTCTAGCTGTGCTCACTTTGGGTCTGTAATGCCCTGCCAGGAAACCCCTAAGGGTTTAAGTTAAAAACACTCAATTAGAGTGTAAAATTTCTATTTTTTTTTTAAATAATGATTAAGAGCGTTAATGAAAAGTTACAACATTAAGATAGTTTGAAGTTATCTCAGTTCATAATTAGACACAACATTAAGATACATTGGAGTTACCTGACAACTTCGATATCACAGCAGAAGGCTAAAACGATCCTAAGGAGTTTCCCAACACGATTACATAACCTTACACCTGACTCAACTTGCGTCATTAGATCCATTAAACTGGATATCATAATTGCGAGATAATGCATAGATCTTGATTATATATGTGTTCAATGGTTTGACATCTTATAACTTTATGAAGCGTTCAATTACTTTGGTTGGTGAGGAGGCCATCGAGAGGTTCAAGCATTTTAAATATAACAAAGTTCATTCATTAGGGTTTTAGGATAACCATCCACACTTGACATCATTCTTTAATGCTATAAATGTGCCTAACGAGATTTATTCGTTTAGGGTTAAACCACGATTAGTACAACGAGGGTTCCATCAATTGATTTTAAAATATTCACCCACATTTGATGTATATTTCTTAAATATTAAAAGATATGGTCAATAGGAAGAATTCATTCCTTAAGGATTAACTACAATTAATAGAGTGAGGTCTCTTCATTTGTTTTCCATGCATAGCCAACTGATGAGTTGAAGTTCTTTTATGAAAGGTATAATGTGAGTAGTCATGGAATTCATTTGAAGTTTTAATAATGCAAATAAATGGACTAATTTTTCATTAAGATGGATATGCATTAGGACACACAAGAGCATCCTTTAAATTAAATTATCGTTAACTAGATGACATTCATCATTTCAAGATTAGAGTAGTAAGATCATAATGACGTTCTTCTATTAGGATTTAAAATACAATTATCTTATTGCATATCTCTTTTTTTTGTTACATGAAATTAATAGGAGAGAGATACTTTTACTAAGATTTAATGTATAAACAACTAATCAATTATTTCCCATTCTAGTTCAATTTTAGCAAACATGAGGGATTCCTTTTATAAGGATTAACATATGGGTTTCCTAGTTGAGTTCACCCAATTATAGGAATAATCTGGTGAGGGTTATTGATTACAATTACAACATAAATTACTAAGTATATTCATCCAATATACAACATGAATACCTAATTGAGTCCACACGATTATCAAATTAATCTGGTGAGAATTATTGTTAAGATTAAAACATGAAATAACTCAACAAATTCATCCTGTGTAATGAAACATAATTGACATGGCGTGATTCAATTTCTAAGGTAAAAAGATAGTTATTTATATGCTGTTCATCTTCTAGATTTCAATCTAAGAATTGTGACATAAATTTTAACTTTGTTTCCTTTTTACATTCATTCCATTTATATACTTAATATCAAGTTAATCCAATAAAGTATTCTAGCAAGATTCTTTCCACTATTACAATTTAAATTAACATTATCAAATTACTTTTTCCACAACTTTAATTTCAATATTTAAATACTTTGCCATCATCATAATTTACGATGTTTTATGAACCTAAATAACTACATTCCTCAAGATGTCTGATTTTGTGCATTTGATTTAAATTCGTTAATTTTCCATCATACACTTATGAATAGCAACCATACATGAATAACTTAAAGCATGAAAAAAGGGAAACTAAAACATCGCATAACACAGATATGATCTCGGAGTTCACCCCTAAAGGGGCTACGTCTCCGGGTCTGCTCAACTGCAAGACCCCTTTGGTATTATATCGTTAGGAATACATGATCTATAAGTCTTTTACATCTTGCCACTTAGGCGAATAAAATCAATATACAACAGACAATTCGGTCGGAATTTACATAATGATCCCTTTTGAAGTGGGTCCAACTGAACACTTCAAGCAAATTACAAGTACTAAGGACTGACGAAACTTTGACTAGGAACGTAACTGGCTATGACCAACACAAGTAAACAAATGACAGAGTCCAACAACAAACCTAACAAGAACTTGCCAACACTTAACACCAACGAAAAACATAAAATGAACTTGCCATCTTTACCATTATATATATTTCACATCATCGAGGGAGGAATGACTAAACTATTTGTTTTACTAAAAGAAGGTATCATCTACTTCCGAACCTCAAATTGACACATTATTAAGTTTCTGATGATCTCGTTAGCGTATCAGTTGAGTTCTTCAAAATTTTCATGACGAACTTAAAATACTTTAACATTTAGATTCCTATTTCTAAGTTCACGGATTGATCAGATCAAATCACAAGTTGCTGCTGAATATCGGAATATTTTAAAAAGTGAAGTCACCAATTGTTAAAACGCTATTCAATATATACATATAAAATTTCCTTCAATTATATATATATATATATATATATATATATATATATATATATATATATATATATATATATATATATATATATATATATATATATATATATATATATATATATATATATATTAATCATATTATTTAATAACATTCGAATTTCAAATCTATTATTTATTAATACATATAACAATCTCCACATGAAAGATCTATATTAATAAAAATTAATTATTATTTAAAAACTTTATAAAAAAAGAACTATTAATAAAACCCAAATTAACTATTTTAATATATCGTGGAATTTATTTATTTCATTTTTTTAAATTAAAATAAATTTAAAACAAATACAAAAAAAAAAAACTAACTTTACATTGGGGTGGGGGTTCCACGTGGACTCCACGCGGCCCCCAAGGCAGCTCACGCTACCATGGGTAGCGGCTGCTACCAAAGGGTAGCAAGCGGCTGCCATGGCAGTGCTGCTACCATTTGGTAGCAGTCCACTACCATGGTAGCAGACGCTACCCACACACCCCGTGGTGGGGTTTAAACCCGCCATGGGGTTTCTGCATTTTTTTTTGTTTTGTTTTATTTTTTTTTGGAAATTTTTCGTTTAAAACAATTTTTTTTTTCTGCTGTCACAAATAAAAACGGGTCACACAGCAAAAAAATGAAATACAGTCTGTAAAAATTTCATTTTCCAACAGCTTCTCTTCTTTTTTTTTTTTTTAAATTTTGAAATAAACCAAAAGAAATGACAAATGGAATGTAAAAACCCCATACCCATTTTTTTAACAGCCATAAAATGAATTTCCAGATTTACCCAAAAACTCCATTATGGGAGAAAATTTTCCTAACAAGTTTAAAATCACAAAATCCATCAAGAATGAGGGTTTGATTCAAGAACAACCAAGATTGGGAGAAAACTGAAACTAAGCCTCAAAACATTCATGGGTGATACTATTTTTTTTTTGTATTCAACAACAAATATAGGAGTAGATTCCAATCCTACCTCACAATGCAATTCTGGGCATGAATCTTGATGAAGAGCTTCCCCAATCTGTTGCTCCAATGCAAATCCCCCATTTTTTTCCAAAAAAAAAACTCCCCAAAACAAAAGAACCCCCAAAATGTTTTCAAAACTAGGTTAAAAGAGAAACCCTAATTTTGCCCTAATTTTCAATTTCAAAATTAGGCATTTATTTTTAAAATAAAATGAATGAAAATGAAAATGGAAATCATTCATTTACATTATTTAATACATCTTATTCGCTTTCCTTATTAAAATTAAAATACTTCTATTTCTTATTGCGTTTTAAATTTTAATTTCTCAATATAAATTTTAGGCCTACTTCTTATTTCGAAACTATTGACCCGGGTAAGGCATTTGATTAATTTAATTTTCTAAAAATCAAACTTTTATACTATATCGACTTTACAAGTAAAGAGAAAATAATTTCGTTTAAATAATAATAATTTACCCCTTTTTCCTCCAAAATGCGAAAATGAGTAATTTATTTCTATCTCCCAAATGACTTTAAAATTTTCCTTTCTAAAACGCATAACTCAATAATTTCGTTATTTTAAAATTAGCTATTAAATTAACTCACTATAACATAATAAAGTGACATTTTTAAATAAATGACTAATCTAATGCAAGAGTCTTATTTATTCTAATTTCCCAACTACATATGCGTAAATGTTACAAATGTGTAAATGAGCACGCTAACCCCAGTTAAATACCTTAAGCTTGCCACGATAATAATTTAAAGCAATCTCTTAAATTAATGATTAATCGTATAAAGGAAGCTACCCATTTAAATTTCTAAATTACCAATGTGCACGCCTACTTATAAATTTGAATTTTAATACATAGGACAACAACCTCCACTTACCTCGTGCAAGGCACGCAAAACGAGAAAGTCCTCCAAATCTCTTGACATGCATCCCAATGAAAAGCAAGCCCCACGAATCCACACACGATGCTCACCTAACCATGGTTAAGGCAAGACGAGAGTTATATGACCACCAAATCCGAATTCTAAAGATGAAAGAGGCATACTCAACCTTGCAAATCCCAAAAGAGATGAACCTTGCCCTAAGCGGAGTTGTACCTGCAATCTCCTGCACTCATGAATTTATACAAGCATGCATATACAAATACATATTCAATGAATGCGTTAGCTCAAGATTTATCTCAAGGGTTAGGAAATAATTACATTTACATGAGAATCGATGCAAAAGCACAATAATAAGTATGCACAATTTATTTATATTATTTAAACTACACATTGCATTCACAGTTAACCTACCATTCAAAGATGCCACATAGGAAGTCAATCAAGGTCAAACAGGTTTTACAAGTCTAACTAGGGTATGGGCATTACAGGGTCGTTCCCTTCTCACGATTGTCACTTGCTTGCAAAAGAAAGCAAATGGTCGGGAAGGCAGGCCCTCTAAAGGTAACAAACAATCCAAAACATGAGAATGGAATCAAAGATTTGGATTTCTGATCACCCTAAGAAGGATGAGAGCATACTCTCCTACTCCAATGTCAAACTCAACAAGAAAAGTGAACGCATGTTCATTCCATCCTACTTAGCAAACATACTAGGTGCCTAATTATGAATCACAAACACAAAGTTTGGTTGGAATATAAAGCAACCTGCAAAATCACTAAGTTAGAAGTTTGATTTGTTTGGTCTTTGACTAGCGAACTTGCATAAGATTTGTTAGTAGTTTCATTCTTAGTCTTCATCACACGTAATGCCAAGGTGCTGCACAAAGAATTAGTACCAAAGAAAACTAGAATACAAGAACAAAATGCAAAACAAATTAATTTGCAAATAAAAACACTGATTTTCACCTCTGTTTCTGGCCTTACACAGGCGCAGAATGTCTTAACACAGGCGTAGAATGCATTGATATAGGCACAAATCCCTTTGACATAGGTGCATAATGCCTTGACACAGGTGCAGATCCCTTGACACAGGTGCATATTCCTCCTACACAGGCGCAGAAGTGCCCAGAAAGGTCTGAGTTGCCCTATTTCTTGAGTTTTTCACCTGCAAATAGCTCAAAAGGCACTCAAAACATGGTTAAATGGTTAGTTCACATTGGGTTCACCAATTAATGTAGATAGGAATCTGGAAATCATCAAAGAAATATAAACATTAAACTAGCTCAATCATGAAAACTAAATTGCAATGATAAATCCTAATTACATTCAATAGAGAACATGAAGACAAGATATTCAAAATGAAATTAAAGCAAACCAAATGCAGATATCTCCTTCACAATTCTCCATTGTCCTTCTTTCTCCTTCAAATTGCTTTGTTTGTGGATCTCACCTACAAGTGCATAAGCATAATATGAAAGCAAGATTGACAAGACAACATAAGGATACTAGAAGCGTGATTGATTGATCGATCGGGGGGGAGGGGGGGGGGGGGGCTGATTGAAGAAATTAATCCAATTTATAGATAAATTGGAGAAAAGACAAGATTAGCATGAAGAGATTTGAAAGGAAATTTCAAATCAAGAATGACAAATATGACAAATTATGACAAAATTGACACTTTCTATGCAAGATTGATTGATTGACAAATTATGACAAATTGACAAGGTTGCTATGCAAAATCGATTGATTGACAAATTATGACAAGATTGCTATGTCATTCCTATGAAATTAGGAGAAATATTAGAAAAATAGGAGAAAATAGAAAATTAGATGAATTAGAAATTAGGAAATTAGAAAATTGATGAAAATTAGAAAATTAGGAATTAGGAGAAATTAGTAAATTGGAAAATTAGGTAAATTAATTAATAATTTTTCATTCATTAATTACTTCACAAAAAGAGGGAGGAATTAATTAGTCAATTAAATAAATATTTAATTATGACAAGAAGACTTAGGATAAATAAATAAATTATTTAACCTAGAGGGAAAATGACAAACAAGATTAAATGAATAAATCATAAAACCTTAGAAGATGAATTAGAAATGCAATGACGACAATTAGGTCTTGACAAAAGATAATTGATATCAATTCAATTTGATCATGATTCTGACTAACAAAGGACCAATGCTGATAAATGATTTGATTGATAAATGTGCCAATTGATGAGGAACAATGACTAATTGATCCAAATTGACATGATTGAGAAGGACGACGATCGATGACAAATCGATCACAAAATGACAAGATTGAAAATGACAACGATCGATGATAAATCGATCGCAAAATGATAAGATTGAAAATGACAATGATCGATGAGAAATTGATAGCAAAATCGATGAGATTGGAAAGAGGATAACGATCGATGACAAATCGATCGCAAAATTGATGAGATTAAAAAGAGGACAAAACCCTAATTCTATCATCAATTAGGATTGACGATGTCCAAAATGAAATCGAATTGACGATGTCAAAATATGCCAAATGAGCATGCACATTGATGCGACAGGATAAGATCGACCAAAATCATGACTAAAGATTGTTATCGACAAGACCAAATTCAAAAGCGAGACAAATGAAGAATGCAGAAGAAGGACTCAATGTTCGCAAATAATAAAGACCAAGTGCACAACATGGAAGAAATGTCAATGTGATGCAAAAACCCTAAAATAAGGCAATGCGCCAATGTTAAAGTATGACTCCGCAAGCATTGACCATTTTTAGATGTCTATAGTTAGAGCCTCTGTTCTCTATAAGAATCATCATCCACTATACCTTTAAGAGAAACCCTTAAAGATGGAATTTCTGACTCCAAAGGCATAATAACATCAACACCATACACAAGATTATAAGGAGTACAACCCATAGCAATATTCACACTCATCCGGTAAGCCAAAAGAGCATAGATCAACTGAGTATTCCAATCCTTACCATGCTTGTTCATGGTCTTATGAAGGATTTGTTCGATTATTCTATTTGAAGATTCGGCTTGACCATTTGATTGAGGATAGTAGGGTGTAGAAAATTTATGTTGAATATGACATTTCTCGAGAAACCTCTTCACATATTTTTTTTAAATGATGTTCCATTATTTGAAACCAAAGCGAAAGGTATTCTCAATCGTGAAATAATGTTATCTAAGATGAATTGACAGATTACTTCGGTAGTAGTGGATTGATGAGGAACTACCTCTACCCACTTCGTAAAGTAATTAGTGGCAGTTATGATGAAAGTATGTCCTTGAGATGAGGGAGGAGATATTTTACCAATGAGATCCAAACCCCATGTAGAAAAGGGCCAAGATGCTACTTGAGATCAAAGTTCTTGGGCGGGAGCATGGATCAGATTACTATGTTTCTGACACTAATGAATTTTCTTAATAAAAGCAAAGGAATCATTTTCCATGATTTGCCAATAATATCCCATTCAGAGCAATCTCTGAAGTAAAGATCTACCCCCAAAATGCCCCCCACAAGCACCTGAATGTGCTTCCTCAAGAGAAATGGAGATTTCAGCTTTGTGAAGACATCGAAGGAGAAGACCATTATAACCCATCCTATAAAGAACATTAGAAAGGATAATGTATCTAGTGGCTAACTTGCGAATCCTAGCCTTAGTATTCTTGTTCGTAGAGTCGGGAAAGGTACCATCACTCATATATCTCATGATATGCAAGTAGCACTCATCAAAATCCATTATGCAACAATATGCCACATCACTAGAATTATCAACGATAGCCGGGGTAGTAAGGTTGTGAATACTGAATTTTAGATCTACTAAGGGGTCCTCTAAAGACACAAGAGAGGCTACACATTCCATTGCATCAGCATGTCAATTATCTTTTCGAGGAACATGCTCCATGGTATAAGAATCAAACTTTTGCAACAAGGATATAGATAAATCTCTATATTGTGATAGTTTATCTTGTTTAGCTTGATAAATCCCTGTCACTTGCCTTATGATTAACTATGAATATCCATAGATATGTAGATGTTTTATATTTAATACCAGGGCTTCTTTAATTATAGATATAAGAGCCTCATATTCAACAATGTTATTGGTACGCAAGAAATTGAGACGATATGATAAAGGGATGAGTTTCTTTTTAGGATAAATTAAGACAACCCCTGCCCCCAATCCTGTACAACACCTAGATCCATCGAAATATAACTCCCGAGTCTCATCAACCTCAGTAGAGAGAATTCCTTCATTGGGAAAAGACTCTAGGTTAGGTAGGGAGAAGGGTGATGGGGCCTCAACTAAGTGATCGGTCAACACTTGACCCTTTATTGCCTTCTATGAGATAAACTTAAGGTCAAATTCAGTCAACATCATAAACCACTTGGCTAAGTGTCCTAAAAGATCAATTTTGGACAAAAGATGTTTTAGTGGATCAAATTTAATGATAACATGGACTTCAGCATTCAAAAGATAATGCCTTAATTTTTGGGTTGCAAAGACCAAAGCTAGGCACTGTCTTTCTATTGCAGAATATTGGACTTCATAATCGAGCAGAGTGTGACTTATATAATACACTGGATATTCTCTACCATCCTTATCATGTTGTCCCAATAATGCTACAAGAGCATGAAGGGAAGCAACTGTGTATAAAAGAAAGGGTTTAGAAGGGTCAACAGATTGGAGAATAGGAGGATTGGCCAAATATGTTTTGAAGTCTTCAAATGCTTGATGCCAATCCAAATTCCACTAAAAGGTGATATTCTTTTTAGGCAATTGAGTAAAAGGAAAGGTACAATCCACAAGTTGAGAAATAAACCTATGAATAGCTTGAATCTTTCCTTGTGAACTTTTTAGTTGGGAAATATTTTTAGGAGACAACATGTTGACAATGGCATCTATTATCTTTGTATCCACCTCAATTCCATGATGTGAAACTATGAATCCTAATAGTTTTCCATTATGCACACCGAAAACACACTTTTGGGGATTCAAGTGCATGTTGTACTTGCAAATTCTTTCAAAGACTTGATGAAGGATCTTAAAATTATCTATTCAAAGGATGGATTTAGCTAAGATATCATCAATGTAATCTTCTAAGATTTTATGCATGTAATCATGGAATATAAGGGTCATAGCACATTGATAGGTAGTGCCTATATTTTTCAATCCAAAAGGTCTCATAATTTAACAAAAACCCTAAGGGGTGGTGAAAGTAGTTTTGAATTGATCTTCAGGGTTATTCAAGATTTGATTATATCTTGAGAAACCATCCATGAAGGATAACAAAGCATGGCCTATTATGTAATCTACTATCATATCGATATGTGGAAGAGGGAAATCATCTTTCAAAGAGGCTTTATTAAGATCTCAAAAATCTGTACACATCCTAATCTTGTTATCAGATTTAGCCATGAGCACAATGTTTGAAATCCAGGGGGAATAATCGATAGTACAAATGAATCCAACCTCCAATAAATTTTCAATCTCAGCCTTGACAAGCAATGCTACCTTGGGATTCATCTTTCAAATCTTTTTCTTCATTGGTTTAACATCAGGAACTAAGATAATGTTATGAGTGACAATCTTAGGATCAATGTCAAGCATGTTAGAATATATCCAAGAAATATTTCAGGGAATTCATGTAACAATTTAGAATATTGGTTTTGTTCTTCTTCATCCAAGCATTTCCCTATCTTAAGAACTTTATCTTATGAGGAGATTATTTTGTTGAGGAGCGTCTTTCAACTGAGGAAATTCTTTAACTATCTCATGGTTATATATTTCTTTCCCAAAGTAAGCTTCTATATTTAAACAATAGGGAAGACCATGATTATGATGATAATGAGGAAGGTTGTCATAGACTCCTAGGATTTCAGCTAAGGAATCATCAATGGGAGAAATATCCAAAGCAAAGACACTAGAAAGTCATAGTCAATATACTCTAGATATTTTAGTGAAAGAGAAGTAGTAATGATATGAACACTAATAGATTGTCTCTTAGAATCTTTAGTACGCTCAAAAGATCATAGCCAAGTCCAAATGTTGTGTCACAAAATTAATTATCCAAGGGAACCTTTATCCCTTGTTATTGGGCACCGCAACCATTACCATTATATCCACACCTATCTAGGATGTGAAAACCAGGACCATAAAGGTTAGCCATTTCTTAAAGAGAAGGAGGATTCTCATAACGTGAAGGATCAAAATCCTCTAGATCAGAAACCATGGGAGATGAAGTCTAAGAAGCTGCCACAAAGTTATTACTCAATTGCCTAGATAAAGTAGATTGCTTTTTGGGTTCTTCTTCTTCTTTCTTCTTTTCGACCTTGGGTTCTCTAGGGGAAATTTTATATTCTCCTATGAAAGTAGGATTAAAGTTAAGGGATCTCCAATCATCTTCTGCAAGAATTTCTTTAGGAGAAAATACATCTTTAGTGGTAGAACTAGGTTGAGAAGTCTTTTCTTCAGGAACCTTAGGTTCATTTGAGGAATAACTGGGAGATGAACTTGAGGTAGGAGATAGAGTGAAGGAAATAGACACACTAGTAGGAGTAGAAGTTTTGGAAGAATCATCTAAGATAGTTGGGGAAGAAGCAATTGAAGAGGATTTGGATGTTGATGTTTGGAGACAAGCTTGGAGATTGGTATCACCTAGCAAGGTATATGTCTTATTGGTGTAAATGAATTTAACTTGCCTATGCAATGTAGAGGGGACATGTTGCATGTTATGAATCCAAGGTCTCCCTAATAACAAATTATATTTCAGATTTCTAGGCATGACATGAATAGGTGTAGGAAAAGTAACATGACCTAACTTAACAGGGAAGGTGATGATACCTAATGAAGATTTAGAAGCAGTATCAAAGCCTCAGATAGTGAGAGAATCAGACTTAATGAGAGATGTATCGACATTGATTTTATGCAACAAGTTAATGCTACAAACATTAAGGCCAAACCAATTCTCCACTAGTTTTCATCTTATTGCACTATTGTTTATGATAACTACAATCATTAAAGGATCATATTAATGTTGGATCTCACTAGTGGGTAATTCATCTTGGGTAAACACAATTTGAGCCTTAGGAGATGTTATATATTCGATCAAGGAAGGCATATTATTGAATGCCACTATAGGTGGGACATTCAAAGTTTTCAAGGCATCTTGTGACGTTCCATGATGGGTTGCAGAAGTTTGAATCAAGTCCCAAAAGGGTATCTTGGCAGGAGTAGCTTTGAGTTGTTCAATAAGATCATATTCCTTACCAAGAGTTTATAAAATGTGAGGTTCTTGGGGAAGAATAGGTTGTGGATCAGGAAGAGAAGTGGGAATAACCATTGTCCCACTCTCATGTACACATTGTGGAATATGGAAGAGTCTAGGGAGGTAACACACTTTGGCTACTTCTTTTAAGGAAGAGAGAGCCAGGGATTACCTCTTAGGGTTTCTATTCCTTTGTTGTGAATGAGGGGAAGAAGTGATGCAAAAGTGCAGATTTTAATAACTTAGCCTAGAATGCAAGTGTACACAAGTAGCCCTAATCTAAGAATACAAAACTGAGAACAATTGACATGCTACTGGAAAGTATAGATTAGGAGACAAATTCAAAGGTGCACATGTGCTATAAATCTGAGCCAAAATTTTTGGGATTGGAGTGTTGCGCCCCTATCTTGATTCTACAATCTGTAAGTGGTACTTGGCAGGCTGGAATATGAGGGTTCTGAACTATTGTCTTGTGAAATTTTGCTGAAAATAGGGAGGACTAGGGAACCACACCCCTATCCTAGGTAGGACCATGGTGCCATGCCCATATCCTAGGGGTTTTTGCTATGATCTAAGCCCTAGAACTATCTCTGTGAGCTTTGTCAATCTTGAAATTCACAATGACACTCGGATCTCAAATCTACACCTGTAGTTGAAAATAAGGTTTTGGGTGTGTATATGGGGTTTTTACTTAGTCGAACCCCTATTTTAGTGATTTTAATCTCAACAAATAGCCGATTTGTATAGTAAAATAGTGTGTGAAAGAACCTTGTGTGTGTGTAAGATCCTACGATGAGAGTAAACAATCTAGAGCAACCCTAAAGAGTAAACCTAATTGCTTGTAATTGACAAAGTAAATTACCTAAATCAATGATGCAAAGTGATATAAAGCATGAATACAAATCTATGTAATGAAGCTCATACAAATATATAGAAACAACATGAAACCATTCCCAGCCCCAAGGGAGAGGTACAAGCCAATCTTCAGGAGGTTATATCCTATTGCTTTCCTATATCTTCAAAATCCCCCAATTGATGAAAGAATGATTGATGAATGCTTGATGAATGATTGATAGGTGTTGTTGAATGTTGTTGAACACTCAAAATATCTTCTCTTTTTCTACATAGAAGGCTCCTTGTAATCGCTCCAAAAGCTTTTTCCTAGATTCGATTCCTTAGCCAAAAACGTCTAGGCCTTCAAATGAAGAAAGAGAGCTCTTATGTATAAAAGCTTAGATCTTAATTTAATACTTAGGCCGACCTAGGATTTGAATTTCCCGCTAATCATTTGGGGTTAAGCATTATAATATCATAGAATTGTGCTCTCAAAATTTCAAAAAAAATGTCGAGGACCGTGTTGCACTTGCACACGGTCCAACCAACTTTTCACCAAATTTTTAGGGCCGTTAGATATGATGATATTAGAGCAAACATTAAAGCTAATTTTGAGATGTTTTGATATGCGACATAGGGCCTTAAAGATCAAAATAAGATATAATTAGGGTTAATGATTTAATGATTAATTAAAGGAATAAGATGAAAAGGGGAAAACTTAGGGCAAAGGGCCCAACTTTATAATGTGTGAAGTGATGAAATATAAATTTAGATTAAATTAAATTAATTAATTAAATTCTTAAAGGAATTAGAAATGCAAGATGAAAAACACACTAAGGTAGGTGCTAAACCAAGCATGGAATTGTACCAACCTAGCAAGGGTGTGCAATTTACAATGTTACATTCAGCCCCCACTTTAGTGGTCATATGGCACTATGTGCATATGCAAGCTAAAGTACATCAAAGTAAACATTATTTTGAAAAAGGATATATCCATAAGTTGTCAGACGAAGCCCCCAATGGTATCTATAGTACACAATTAGGAACCGCACCCTAAAAAACCACATGTTACATCACAAAATCACCTAATTCTTACTAAGGAAAGTAATGAAATTCATGGGTAGCTATATGCCCCCCTATTTTGGTTTGCCTATTAGTGAGGTGAAACAGGGTATCATGTTTACCACAACAAATTGTGATAAAGACCTTAATGAAAACAAGTTCTCAACAAGGCTCAATTATACTTCCAAGCACTTTATGGAACAAATTTTGAGAAAGAGAGCGAATTCACAATTTTGACACCACCAACGACGTGAAAATCAGAGCTCCCTATTTCAAGTTATGATAGTTTAAGTGAAAAGGGTGAGATTAGGATATTTAACTTAAAATCATAAAATGAAAAAGTGCATACCTCATAAATATGAAAGTGACACTTTCATTTGTCACTTTTTGAATTTCAAAACTACTCACTGTAGAGGATCCCATACATCATTCATCAAGCCTATACAGTGACCCGACCGATCTATGTGGATGGAGATCCTGCACCAAGTCGTGTTGATCGGGAGACCGCTTGATGAGGTGAGTTAACCGACCATTGACTCGTCCTTGACTTTCCTTGTTTGTATAGGTTTTTGTGTTGATGGTATCAACGTTTGATTGTGCACATGCTCCCTTGTCTAGGATCCATGGTCCCCTAGGGCACCTTGGTCCCATAAGGGTTCCCTGGACCTCCCAGGGTGCTCTAGTCCCACCTGGGTGCCCTGGTCCTCCCAATGCACCTTCATCCTAGAGGGTTGCCCTGCTCCACTCAAGGCGCCCTGGTCCCTACTCAAAGTGACCGAGGGTTACACGGGATCAGGCGTCAGATGCATAAAATAGATGTAATGATGTTTTTGATTATATGATGATGATCGATGAGTGATTACTGATGATTTGATGGTTTCTCTTTGTAGATTCTTCCCTACATCCGTGAGCACACTGTTGGCCACACCTTTTGGAGCCTCTAGAGTCAGATTCTGAGGCTTTTTCCAGAGGATAGGGAGTTGCTACATTTAGTAGGTTTATGGTATGTGATGACCATGACCACTATCAAGTTCCATCCTGTGATGCTGATGGTATTGATGGAGAGATGGGACATGGATACCTCCACCTTTCTTCTACTTGTGGGAAGGATGACAGTCACACTCGAGGATGTATATTGCATACTTTGTCTTCTCATAAGAGGAGAGATAGTGAGATACCAAGCAGAGTGCAACACCACTAATTATAGGAGGGAGCATGTCTACTGCATTGGGAGAGAGATGCTTAATGAGATGAGGGGCCACATCATGATCAGTTGGCTCTTGCATCCCATTGGTGAGGTTTTTCTAGTGAGACGGTTGATTATTTCTACCATTGCATTAGCCATGTGCACTCATGGGTATGACACTCATATGCATGGAGGTCTCACTTATGCAGTTAGAGCTATGGAGAGACATCAGAGGGTGTTCTCCTAAGGTTGGAGTATGCTATCCCACCTCTTTTAAGACCTAGGAGAGTATGTGTTTGGACAAGGATGCAACCTCATGACCTACACACTACTACAAATCTAGATATTCAAGTACATTACATTCACTAGACCTGCTAGAGTACCCATTGATTCAGTTCCAGAGTAGCCTAGGGTGTTCACATATCCTCTCACCCACGAGTGGCAGTTCGGAGATCTACTGCATTGGAGAATAACATTTAATAGATTGACAACAAAGGTTGTCAGATGGAGACCCTACCTCAGGATGTACATTTGGGCGAGTATACATAGGTAGTTGTTTTGCATGCAGAGGAACTATCTACTAGAGGGATGGTACAATCACATTGTAGTCCCATTCTACTTTGACCGAGTCTGGTGATGGTTTGGGTTTGAGAAGTGTGTCCCTAAATATGTGCCTATCTATATCTGGCACTCACGTGTGAACCCTAGGCCGAGAAACATTCTGAGGCCTACTAATGATGAGATTGATATCACATATTTAGATGGGTCAGATCAGGATATGACGACTGACTATAGAGATGATATGGGCGCACATCGACGATACATCACATGGTGGGTTAGGACATTCCCTAGAGACATCTTTCCAATAGACTTCCCTAAAGGGAACCCCAGACCATGGAGAGATGTGAGTGATGAGGAGGATCTTGATACATCCTAGGAATTTGGTGAGGAGGACACAGATGATTAGGATGATGATGTAGGAGAGCAGGAGCTTGGTGGTGATGGAGATGATCTTGATACACGAGAGGGAGATCGGGATGGTCATGACAAGGAGGAGAAACAAGAGGATGAGGATGAGATGGGTGAGGAGAATGAGGAGGATGAGGAGGCTGAGGAGGACAAACCAGATGTGGTTCCTCACCACTTCAAGGATGACACCATAGCCCTAGATCCATCGAGAATTCCATTATGAGTGGAGAAGGACCCTGTAAGGGGTCTTGATCGTAGTCCCCACCATCTTGTGCCCACTATGGAGAGACATTATGAGTATGAAGAGCCTAGTGGATCCTAGTCATAGGAGGTCCCTTTCCATGACCCTTATTGGTGAGAGGGAGATGTAGGTAAAGTGTTTTTATGATTATTTAATTTATGCATCTTAATTATTAGATTTGATGATATAGAATGTTACTGATGAAAAACCTCTTTCTATCTCTGCAGTTGGCATCTAGGAGTGGCGCTCCCTTATCTAGAATGCAGTGATAGGTCTCATCATGACTACACATATTTCAAGCTCCTCACATATAGTGCATAGACCATAGGGGAGTTTTGTGCACCATGGGGGCCTATTCACCCCCATTCGAGTCGAGATGGAGGTCTGGAGTTGGGTAATATTTTAGGAGGCAACATGTTGATAATGACATCTATTTTCTTTGTGTCCACTGTAATTGCATGATCTGAAACTATGAATCCTAATAGTTTTCCATTATGCACACCGAAAAAACACTTTTGGGGATTGAAGCACATGTTGTACCTACAAATTATTTCAAATACTTGATGAAGGATCTTAAAATTATCTATTCAATGGATGGATTTAGCTAAGATATCATCAATGTAATCTTCTAAGATTATATGCATGTAATCATGGAATATAAGGGTCATAGCATGTTGATAGGTAGTGCCTACATTTTTCAATCCAAAAGGTATCATAATTCAACAAAAACCCCAAGGGGTGGTGAAAGTAGTTTTGAATTGATCTTGAGGGTTATTCAAGATTTTATTATATCTTGAGAAACCATCCATGAAGGATAACAAATCATGGCCTGCTACAGAATCTACTATCATATAGATATGTGGAAGAGGGAAATCATCTTTCAAAGAGGCTTTATTAAGATCTCAAAAATCGATACATATCCTAATCTTGTTATCAGATTTAGCCATGAGAAAAATGTTTGAAATCCATGGGGAATAATCGATAGGATGAATGAATCTAGCCTCCAAAAAATTTGCAATCTCAGCCTTGACAAGCAATGCTACCTTGAGATTCATCTTTCAAATCTTTTTCTTCACTGGTTTAACATCAGGAACTAAGATAATGTTATGAGTGAAAATCTTAGGATCAATGTCAGGCATGTCAGAATATATCCAAGAAATATTTCAGGGAATTCATGTAACAATTTAGAATATTGGTTTTGTTCTTCTTCATCCAAGCATTTCCCTATCTTAATAACTTTATCTTATGAGGAGATTATTTTGTTGAGGAGCGTCTTTCAATTGAGGAAATTCTTTAACTATCTCATGGTTATTTATTTCTTTCCCAAAGTAAGCTTCTATATTTAAACAATAGAAAAGACCATGATTATGATGATAATGAGGAAGGTTGTCATAGGCTCCTAGGAATTCAGCTAAGAAATCATCAATGGGAAAAATATCTAAAGAAAAGACACTAGAAGAGTCACAGTCAATATACTCTAGATATTTTAGTGAAACAGAAGTAGTAATGATACTAACACTAATAGATTGTCTATTAGAATCTTTAGTATGCTCAAAAGGATCATAGCCAAGTCCAAATGTTGTGTCACAAATTTTTTTCCAAGGGAACCTTTATCCCTTGTTCTTGGGCACCGCAACCATTACCATTATATCCACACCTATCTAAATTGAGAAAACCAGGACCATAAAGGTTAGCCATTTCTTAAAGAGAAGGAGGAATCTCATAACGTGAAGGATCAAAATCCTCTAGATCAGAAACCAAGGGAGACAAAGTCTAAGAAGCTACCACAAAGTTATTACTCAATGGCCCAGATAAAGTAGATTCTTTTTGGGTTCTTCTTCTTCTTTCTTCTTTTCGACCTTGGGTTCTCTAGGGGAAATTTTATATTCTCCTACGAAAGTAGGATTGAAGTCAAGGGATCCCCAATCATCTTCTGCAAGAATTTATTTAGGAGAAAAGACATCTTTAGTGGTAGAACTTGGTTAAGAAGGTTTTTCTTTAGGGACCTTAGGTTCATTTGAGGAATCACTGGGAGATGAACCAGAGGTAGGAGATAGAGTGAAGGAAATAGACACACTAGTAGGAGTAGAAGTTTTGGAAGAATCATCTAAGATAGTTGGGGAAGAAGCAATTGAAGATGATTTGGATGTTGATGTTTGGAGACAAGCTTGGAGATTGGTATCACCTAGCAAGGTATATGTCTTATCGGTGTAAATGAATTTAACTTGCCTATGCAATGTAGAGGGGACATGTTGCATGTTATGAATCCAAGGTCTCCCTAATAAAAAATTATATGTTAGATTTCTAGGCATGACATGAATAGGTGTGGGAAAAGTAACATGACCTAAAGGTAAGGTGATGATACCTAATGAAGATTTAGCAGTAGTATCAAAGCCTCAGATAGTGAGATAATCAAACTTAATGAGAGATGTATCAACATTAATTTTATGCAACAAGTTAATGATACAAACATTAAGGCCAAACCCATTGTTCACTAGTGTTCGTCTTATTGCACTATTATTTATGATAACTACAATCATTAAAGGATCATACTGATGTTGGATCTCACTAGTGGGTAATTCATCTTGGGTAAACACAATTTGAGCCTGAAGAGATGTGATAGAATTAATCAAGGAAGCCATATTATTGAATGTCATTGTAGGTGGGACATTCAAAGTTTTCAAGGCATCTTGTAACGTTCCATGATGGGTTGCAGAAATTTGAATCAACTCCAAAAGGGATATCTTGGCAGAAGTAGCTTTGAGTTGTTCAATAAGATCATATTCCTTACCAAGAGTTTGTAAAATGCGAGGTTCTTGAGGAAGAATAGGTTGAGGATCAGGAAGAGAAGTGGGAATAACTAGAGGAGGATTAGGTTGCCAATTGTTTCTTGTGTTATAAGTGTGGGAAACTGCATGATTACTCTCCTTTGTTAGTTATTTAGCATAGCTATAATGACTCTTAGTGGGATTTCCTCCTTGCATAGTAATGACAGGTTTGTCAGGAGTACTAAAGGAATCATGACTATATCCACCTTGAACAGTGAAAATAGATTGATTAGGAAGTTGGGAAGTTGAGGAAGGATATGCACCTTGGACTACAAAAAGAGGCTTTCTATGTTTATTCACATTTATCATGTTGATTAGCCTTTTAGATGTACTATTCTTGTTTGAAGATTTAAGAAAAGACATAAAGTCATCCAGGGCATCATCCAACAAAGCATGGTCATATTGATTGAAAGGTTTATCTTTTGATTCAAAGGAAGACATATCCTCATAAAGGGAATTGTTGTAGGCAACCATGTTTCTAGATCTAGTGGAGGAGTTGATAGGAATGTACCCATGAGAGGAATAATTCAACTTATCTTTCTTATCACCACAAAATGGCCTAGTAAGAAGGTTGATTAGTTTTTGGCAAAATGAGGGTTTAGAAGGCTTAGGGATCAAAAACTTATCTAGAGATTCATCTATTTCATCCTTACTAAACTCATAATTAGAATAATTGCATACATCATCAAAAGTATTAACATCTTACAAATTAAAAATATGACCTTTTGAAATGAAAATTGAATGAGATTTAAACACACAATGCATGAAAATAAAGGGAAATCTCTTTTTTTTTCTTGAATTTTTCACTTTTTTGGGGAATTTTATGTTTATAAAGTAAATGAAAGATGCTAAGCCTATATCTAACAATGTAATGTAATGAAAATGAGATCAAATTCACACCAGGTTCACCAAAATGTGTAGGGGAAAAAGTGAGAATAAACAAACAAGCCCTAATCCCACTCTCATGTACACATTGTGGAATACGAGAGAACTTAGAGAGGTAACACACTTTGGCTAATTCTTGTAAGGAAGAGAGATCCATAGATTACCTCTTAGGGTTTCTATTTCTTTGTTGTAAATGGGGGGAAGAAGTGATGCAAAAGTGCATATTTGAATAACTTAACATAGAATGAAAGTGTACACAAGTAACCGTAATCTGAGAATATAGAACTGAGAACAACCAATATGCTACTAGAAATTACAAATTAGAAAACAAATTCAGAGGTGAACTTGTGCCAGAAATCTAAGCCAAAATGTCTTGGACCAAAGTGTTGTACCCCTGTCTTGATTCTGCAGACAGGAAGTTGTACCTGACAGGCTAGAATATGAGGAATCTGAATTGATGTCTTGTGAAATTATGCTAAAAATAGGGAGGACTTGGGCACTATGCCCCTATCCTAAGTAGGAACAAGGCACCACACCCCTGTCCCAGATGTTTTTTCTGAGATCTAATCCTTGGAACTATCTCTGTGCGCTCTATTGGTCCTGAAATTTGCAGCAACGCTCAGATCCTAAATCTGCACCTGTAGCTGAAAATAGGGTTTTTGGTGGCTATATGAGGTTTTTCCTTAGTCAAACCCCTATTTTGGTGATTTCTACCTCAACAAATAGCCGATTTATATAGTAAAATAGTGTGTGCAATAACCTTGTGTGTGTGCAAGATCCTAGGATGAGAGTAAACAATCCAGAGCAACCCTAAAGAGTAAACCCTAATTACTTGTTGTATACACATAAAAATTGGCTATGAGAAATTAAATAAATATTTTATATTTGTTTAATAATTATTCTTCTATTAAAATGGTTAATTTGAAAAGATTAATTTATTTAATTCATTTTCATGTCTTTCTATTAATTAATATTTTATTAATTAATTCATTTATCCTATTCTTCTAATTAATTAAATATCTTATATTTAATTATCCTTTTAACCAAGTTAATTAAATATCTAATATTTAATAGTTATTCTCCTATCCTATAGTCTCAAAAAATAAAATTATTCTTAAATTATTTAATCCCTTTTCCAACTCACCCTCCATCTCCACTTCGTCTTCCCTTTGCCAACTCATCAAATATGTGGCTAAGGAAATTAATATTTCTAAATATTAATTTATCATTTATCTCCAACTTCCAAACTTAATGAAAATTGTGTACGTACACATATTTCATAACCATTTCCTATATTTTCTCCAACACCCCCTACATCTTAGGAAGGACTTGAGTCCACTTGTCCTATCATGCCTAAATCTTCTCTAACCATCCCTGGATTCTCTCAGTCAGCAACCCAGTCAAGGTGAGATGAGTGACACTTGTCTTCTCCTTCCCCCTTTCTCTCAACCTTCACCTTTTCTCATAGCCATCCAAATCTATAGATCTAATCATGACCATTGATTTGAGCCACATCATCTAATCCTCTCAAGGTCTATAAAATCAAGAGCTTCAGTTGAGAGAGAGTTAGTCTTCAAATTGATCATATGCATTCGTGAGTTTTTGAAGAAAATAGAAAATAGTAATAGCAATTATCATATAGCATTTTAGCATAATCATTTTAGCATAACCATGAAGTATTTGCATATCATAGCATCAATTAACTACAAGTTATCAGTCTATTCTTCATATGCCATCTTGGAAGCCATTAGTGCATTGTTTGAGAGCACACCATCTGCAACCAAGAACAGTGGAGTTAGGATACAATGAGACATAAATCATGAAGGTAAAATAATTTTTATTTTAATATGTATTTAATGTAGTTTCATTGGTTGAATTTGGATTTCCTATATGCATTTCCATTTGTATTTTATGAAACTAACTTATTGCAGGTAACATTTTGAGGATGAAATTCAAGCTCACACATTTTGGCGCCCATGGTGGGGCTCATAAACCTCGCATATACTTTTAAAAATCTCGCAAATAGTTAAATTAATGCATTTGTAATGCAAATTCACGCATGTGTGAATTCTGATAGCACTTTTGTTCTGCAGGTTAGCTCATTTGCCTTCTAGGATAGTGCATTTGCAACATACGTTAGCACATGAGCATTCTAGGTTAGCACTTTTGTCTTAGAGTCTGTGGATTTGTATTACAGGTTCGCACATTTGTGCCCTTGGTTAGCGCATATGTCAAAGAAATCGCACTTTTGTATCCACAGATCAACGCTTTTGTAGTCTAGGTTAGCGCTTATGATCTGCAGGTTAGCGCTTTTGAGCAAAAAGATAGCGCATATGTTAGATTAGCGCTTTTGTTCATAAAACTAACAAAATTTTCTTGCAGGTCCGAATGTCCAAGAAATCAGATTTTTTAGATTACTAACGTGCATATGCAGGATGGCATTTAAGGCAAATTTTATGCATTTCATAATTTATTTAATTAAAAGTCTTCATTTGGGAAGTAATATATCATATCTTGTTCATCTAGTTTAACTAAGAGGATGAATTGATAGCATGCAACTTGCATTTTTAGAATTTTCTCTAAAATAGTTACACATAAACTTTTAAAAAGGCTAAAATGAACACCATACTTGTTGGAGCAACATCTCCAAATAGGACTTAGCCAATATGCTTTGAAAAGGATAAAAAGAACACTTGTATTCCATGTCTCAAAAGTGGTAGGTATATGCTCTCCCCTTAATTGGGTGACCAAAAATCCAAACCCACTCTTTTAAGCTTTCTTTACTTTCAAGCAATTAAATCCTTTAGAGGGCCTGCCTTCCCGAGCTGCCTTGAGGGGGCCAGTGAGAGGGGAATGACCTAAAGTGGAAATGGGATAATACCGAGTCCTTCCAATCCACTATAAATAAATCATGTTTGTGACGAAAGTCCCAAACAACATGTGCTGATAAGTTCATACCGACACTATGTTTCCCCATAAGCCCTATGGAGTGTAACCTCTATAGGCTGGGAACCTTCTATATTTACAGAGCTGAAAGTGCTACATCAATGGCCACATGACTGGAAGCCTTTACTAAAAACCACTTGTACTAGTTGCCAAAATCCTTCTAGTTGTTGGCGCAGGATGTTGGACCTCTGAAGTGGCTCACATACATACGGTTCCTAGTAGAGATATAAAATTTGCCATGGGGAGTTTTCATGGAAACTGGTGCTTGGCTGCCCCGAAGAAGTGAGTGTCGAGGGTGGATCCAGTTGGGTCAAGCATCTAAATATCCACTTTGAATAGCGTAGCCTCGGGGGAAATCCCACGTGAGATTCAACAACTATTGTCTTAGCTTGCCATAGGAATTGTACTTGCTTGTGCATTTAGTTTATTAGACATTTTGTCATCTATGTCTGTAACATGTTTCAAAAGGTCAAAAATTGAAGAAAATTATCATCTACAAGTGAAAAATCCAACAAATTTCTGAAAAAGTTTGATCAAAAGGGTAATACAAAAAGCTTTCCAACACTTGAAATACCAGATCAAAATCAAAGTGTCAAAACGTTAGTATCAACATAATTCTTCAAGTAGATTTTTCTCTAAATCGTCATATATTTTTCAAACTAGCTCAAACAAATAGTTTACTAATCCAATAGGTTATACTCTATCACGAAGCTTGATCAAATCTATACCAGGTTCCTAATCTTGGATATATCTTTCCAATTTTGAACCTAGGTCATATCAAAACCAAAATTGCACCAACATTGGTATCAAACAAACTTGTAAATTGTCAAATGCTTATATGACTCTTAAGTATCACCTTAAGAAAAGAAAACCCAGTTACAAAGCTACTCAGAAAAGGATAAGATTATTGTATATCAATCAAAAGATCTTATTGAAACATAGGACATTTCTACACCGTTTTCATCACTACTTACGTGGCTGCGGCACAGAATTTGACGATGAAACTTTACAAAGATGTGCCTTTCAACAAAGAGACACTTTATCCCAATGAACAAACAATAGTGGTAAGATCAACAAAGCATATCTTCCTAAACCAATAATCACCTATTGACTTTGTCCTTTGGAAATTTCAACAACATTGAAATAATCACATGCTAGTTTGGACTAGAGCCCAACACGAGCAACTTAGAAAGAAAAAACAAATGGAGGAAGAAGATACTCCTATATTCCACACTTTTGGATTTACCGTTGTTGACGAGGAAGCAGTCAATAGCACCATTAGATAACTTGAGCAAGATTTCAAATTTGATAGGCTAATGGAAAAATTATTGGCAAAACAAAAAGAAAAATATCTCTTGATGTTGGCAAAATTTGGAGCTAAACTACCACAAGACTTTAACATAGAAAGCTTGAAACAAGATGTGGAGGCAAGTAACACCCAAAACACAGATGAGCCAAATAATGAAGATGTGAACAAAGAAAGCAATGAAGAAATAAGGAAAGAGAAGGATGACAAAAGAAAAGAGCATAGTGATAAGAGAGCTCATGAAGAAACAAGGAGAAACTATGTGGATAATCCATTATCAAACCTTACTCAACAAATACAAACTCTACAACAACACATACAAGACATGCAAAATGGGAAAAGCTCCAAGAAATATTCATTAGAAGATATATGCCCATATCCTTTTGATAAAAATCTGAACATGATATGATTTTTGCAACATTGTGAGATTCCTAAATATGACAAATACGATGGAAAATCTGATACTCAAGATCACATTAGGGAGTTTTGTACTATGAGCATGGAATTTTCTCATGATGAAACTTACCTTATGCATCTTTTTCCTAGGAGTTTAAATGGAAAATAAATGGAGTGGTTTTCAAGATTACCATTCGAAATCAAATCCTTTGAAGAACTTGTGAATAGGTTTATTTCACAATACTCCTATAATATAAGGAATGAAATAACAATGCTGGATCTTTGCAATGTTAAACAAAAGAATGGTGAATCCTTTATGATTTTCTTGCAATGATGGAAACACATGTTTAATAGGTATCCCAGAGATGTACCTGATCAAGAAAAAGTGGACATATTCATTGATAATCTTATCAGTGAAATGAGTTATCAACTAAGGATGCAATGTCCTCCCTCTTTTGCCAAAATGATCGAGAATGGTCTGAAAATAGAGAACTCAATGGTAAAGAAAGGAGAACTAAAATTTTATAATAATACATACAACAACAACAACAACAACAACAATAACAAAAACAAAAACAACAACAATGACAAACCCAAGTTCTAGTTAAAGAATAGGAATGTCAACAATGAAGGGAATGATGATAATAGTACTATAAAACAATAACAACCAATTTTCAATCTATCAAGTCAAATCCCAAGCAATCACAATCTAGAAAATAATAAAGCTAAGTCCTTTTTCTCCAATTCGTGAAGGAAATTCACAAACATTGGAGAATCTTTGGAATCGGCTCTAAAAACTTTGCTTGCTAACAGATTGATTGTTTTGCCAGAAGCAAGAAGTTATGAACCACCAATCAAGCCCAATTGGTGGAATGACAATCATTTTTGCAATTACCATCAAAATAAAGGACACCTAACAAATGATTTCTAGAGATTGAAACACCTTATCCAAGATCTAATCGATAATGGAACCATTACAGTGGATAGCCATAAGACAAATGAATCACACTTGGCTTTCAAAACTCCACTTCCAAATCATGACAAAGGAAAAGCCAAAGTGAATTACACTTATACATATGATGATGTAGTAAATGTGATCATTGTTAACAAAAATCCATCTTTAGAACCAATCAATGTTATCACGAGAAGCAAAGCAAAGGTTACCTTTCCAAGTATAGGAAAAGACCCAACACCCAATCCACAACAATACAATTTAGTAGAGCATTTACAACGAATACCTACTCAAATATCAATTTTGGAACTTCTCAAGGTTTCACCTATGCATAAGGAAATTTTGGAGAAAGCTTTAGTGGAAACAACATTTTCAAAAGATTTGGATGTAGATCAGTTCCAAAATATGGTAGGACACCTTATAGCTCCTCACTATTTGTCATTTTCTAAAAATGATGATGCATCCTTACAACATCCTCATAATGCTCCCTTACATGTTGAAGTCTCCATAAATAAAACTCATGTCAAATGTGTGCTCATAGATGGAGGAGTTGGCTTAAACATTTGTGCATTAAGTTTGATAAAAGCTTTGGGATATTCAGAGAATACAATAGACCCAAAAAAGAAAATAACCATCAAGGCTTATGATGAAGCAAAACGTTCTTCTAAAGGAACTGTTGTGCTACCAATAAGGATAGGACCCATGGAAAAGGATACATTGTGTCAAGTTTTAGATTTGAATCTCTCCTACAACATTCTTCTGGGAAGACCATGGATTCACAAGATGCAAGCAGTTCCTTCTACATATCATCAATGTGTAAAATTTCCTCATGAAGGAAAAGAAATCACTATAATTGTAGATTCCGGTCAATCTTGCAATAATTTGAAGCCAACACAAGATACAAGAGTTCCACATAACAGAGAATCAGTATATCCTAACAAAGAAATTCAAGAAGAGTTATGGGAAACTTTTGAAGAAAAGCTCAAGTTAAATGATCAAGGAATGGGAAAATATTCTTTGCAAAATTTTCCACTTTCCCCTAAGTCATATGGAAAGCCTATAGATACCAAATTGAAGACATTAGAAAAATCAAAATAGATGTTTAAAGGAACATTTGTTAGTGTTGGAACTCTTGTAGAGGAAAATGAAGACAAAGAAATTCTTGGTTGGTTGTACAAGGATAAAGATAAAACTATAGCAATTGCAGTAGAAGTTAATATTCCCATAAAACAATATGGTAAAGGATATGAAATCATGCAAAAGATGGGATATGAAGGAAAAGGACCAATTGGTAAGAAACATCAAGGTATTTCAGAACCTATTTGTCTGCACTCACAATCCATAGAAGATAAATATGGGCTAGGATATCTAAAGTCTAATCAAAAGCAACATAATCATCAACAACAAAAATGGAGAAAGAAGTCAGTTTCTAAAGAAGAAAATTGGCAAGAAAAGCTACATCAAGTAGCCGAAACAGTAACCAATAAACAAAAGAAGCAAGAAGAACATGAAAAGAAAGAGGAGGAGATCATCATCCAAGGTGAAGAAAAATATTGTCAACAAGTTTTGAAAACACAAACAAAGGCAAAATTTGAACAAGATATTCCAAAAGTAGTAAAAATAGGGATGACAGAAATCAGAGAACTTTTTGCACCATACGACATTTCAGTATGGTATAGTGGAGTAATCTTAGATCAGGATTCAGAAATAGATTCTAATGAATACAAATGGAATCCAGATGGCTTATCCACTATATCAAGTAAAGAACACAATGAAGATCAAACAGCTATCATGAAAGAAGACTTGTCTATAGCAGAACAAAAGATGAAGTTAGAAAGAAGGCAAGAAAAACTCAGAATTTAGAGAAAAGAGGTGTATGCAAAAAGGAAAGGAAATGACAAAGACAGAGAAGCAATGCCATAGGAAGTGCAAACATGGATCAGATATGGAAGAACCATGGAAGAGCTAAGAAATAGTCAATTTTGACTAACTATAAGTCCAGAAGAAGTTGAGTTTGAAAGGAGACAAAATTTATTAAAATAATCCACTTTACCATATACACAAATATGTCAACTCCAAAATGCAAATGAGGTCAATCAAGAAGGAATTTGCAGTATCAAAGATGTGCGTGTGGATCTAATCCATTCATTTAAGGGACAAACGTCAGTTGAAGAACCACTTGAGTGTGAACTACAAAATGCTAATATTAATTTTGTTAAGACTAATTCAAAAATGCTTGAGAAAGACAATTCTCAAAAACATTTAATCTATGACAATACATATTCTTCGCCAAGTTATGACCATTATGTCATGAACATTGAAACACCTAATGATGATAGTGATTATGATTTACCCCTTCTGCATCCTGAACTAATTGATTGGGATAATTTAGACAACCCCAAACTAAATGTCTTTTCCAATGATCATGACTTAGCCGTGTACCTTAACATTGTTGAACCCATCCATCCTAAGATATCTTCCATTGCAGAATCAAGTGATGTTTCTTGTAGTCAAGGAAATGCCAAACTTTCCAGTCGTTAAAGTGAAATAAAACAAGGAAAGAGGCCTATTATTGAAAACCATTTCATGGCAATATTAGATCAATCAAAAGAGAAAACAAAGGACATATCTGATGGTGAAAACCTCCTTGAGGTGCCAGAAGATGGAAATTTTGACATTTTTCTTGTATATTTTCAAGAGAGATCTGCTATCCTGATAGAACCAATAGAAGTAGTAAACATTGATACATCAAAAGATTCTATAATACTTCATTTTGCTGCCTCATTATCAAAAAGAGAGGAAAGAATACATGGAATTCTTTAAGAAAAGACAAATAAATTTTGCTTGGTCTTATGCAGATATGCCAGGACTTAACCCAGATCTTATCATGCATCATCTTAATGTGGATTTAAAAGAAAAACATGTTAAGTAGAAACTAAGAAAGATGCATCCGCATATTGCTCTCCTTGTCAAAACTGAGCTCAAGAAACTATTAGAAGTGGGTTTCATAAAACCAGTTGCTTATCCAGAATGGGTTTCAAGTATTGTACCAATATCAAAACCAGACAAGAGCATAAGAGCATAAGAGTCTACATAGATTTAAAAGATCTGAATAAATCATGTCCAAAAGATGATTTCCCACTACCAAACATTGATATCATAGTAGACTTATCAACAGGACATGAGATGTTTTCATTAATGGATGGCTTCTCAGGATATAATCAAATAAGAATCACACCTGAAGATTAAGAGAAAATAGCTTTCACCTATGCATGGGGAAGATATTACTGGAATGTTATGCCATTTGGGCTTAAGAATGCAGGAGTGACTTATCAAAGGGCTATGACGACAATTTTCCATGACATGATGCATACATTCATGGAATATTATGTTGATGACATACTTGCAAAATCTCACACACGAAAAGAACATTTGAACATTCTAAGAAATATTATTGACAGGCTAGACAGGTATCAATTGAGATTAAATCCAAAGAAATGTACATTTGGGGTAACCTCTAGAAAGCTCCTTGGGTACATTATATCAGCTCATGACATTGAATTAGATCCTGGAAAAGTTAAAGCTATCATGGAGATGGAGTCACCCAAGAACATAAGTCAGTTGCGATCTTTACAAGGAAGGTTACAATCAATCAGAAGATTTGTTTCTTAATTGGCTAATAGATCTCTTCCATTTACCCATCTTCTACATAAAAATGTTCCATTCAAATGCGATCTAAAATGTGAAGAATCTTTTTTGCAAATAAAAGAATACCTTATGAGTCCTCTAGTACTGATATCATCAGCCAAAGGGAAACCATTGTTACTCTATGTCTTAGCAACAAGTGTATCATTAGGCGCTCTCCTAGCTCAACATGATGATGAAGGAAAAGAAAGAGAAATTTATTATATTAGCAGAACACTTGTTGGCTATAAGTTAAATTATTCCTCAATTGAAAAGATATGTCTAGCAGTTGTATTTGCAACTCAGAAGCTGCGACATTATATGTTGATTCATTCTGTCAAACTAATAGCAAAGATAGATCCTCTCAAATATCTATTAAGCAAGTCAACATTGATAGGGAGACTAGCCAAATGGGTTATGATATTGAGTGACTTTGACATAGAATATGTTGACTGGAAAGATATCAAGGGACAAGTCATCATTGATCAATTGGCTGATCCGCCTCTACAAAATAACATGCCTTTGCACATCGAATTTCTTGATGTAGATATCTTGACAATAAGTACAAACTTTTGGGAATTGTGCTTTGATGGTTCTTATACTCAATATGGATCAGGTGTGGGAATCTTTTTCATCACACCTCAAGGACACACAATTCCAAAATCATATAGACTACAATTTCCATGCACCAATAATACTACAGAGTATGAAGCATTGGCTATAGGGCTTAAAATGGCCATTGAATGGAATGTCAAAGAACTACATGTCTATGGTGATTCACAACTTATCATTAATCAAATAAATGATGAATATCAAACAAAGGATGATAGGATTATGCCATACAAACAACTAGTGGAGGAATTTAAAGAACACTTTACAGAAATCACATTCACCCAAATTCCTAGAAATGAGAATAAAGTAGCAGATGCAATGGCTACAATAGCATCTCTCTTGCAAAATAAGGAGAATCAACAACATTACAAATTTCTCGTGGAAGATATCTTAACCCCTACCATTCAATCCTAGCATACCTATCAAATTTGCCATATATCAAGAACCAGTCAATCCTTATACGGTCAAGCCTACCAATATTTGAAAGATCATATCCTTCCTCTTGAATTATCTCATAATCAATGAAGAAAATTTATCTGTCAGTCCTCTCACTATACTATTATTGCTGATATCCTATATAGGCGTGGTCTAGATGGTACTTTGTTGAGATGTCTTGAAAAAGATGAATCTGAGAGAGTTCTTAATGACATTCATGTGGGTATTTGTGGTACACACTCAAGTGGTTTAACATTGGCTAAGAAACTTATTCGTATGGGTTACTTTTGGCCTACTATGGAAAGAGATTCATTCACTTATGCTAGAAAATGTAAGCAATGTCAGATCCATGGAAATCTAATTCATGCACCAGCACAACAGTTATATCCTATGATAGGATCATGGCCATTTTCATAGTGGGGCCTTGATTTGGTGGGAAAGATCAATCCCTCATCTTCTAATGGACATAAGTTCATTCTTATTGCTATCGAATATTTTACTAAGTGGATTGAAGTAGTGCCTTTAACAATAGTGACAGGAAAACAAATATCATCATTTATTTTGAATCATATAATCTATTGCTATGGAGTTCCTATGACCATTATCACTGATAATGGAAGACCATTCAAAAATCAAGATGTAAAAGAGCTACGTGAATAGTTTCATATTCAACATAGGTTCTCTACTCCATATTATCCACAAGGTAATGGTCAAGCTAAGGCATCAAACAAAACTATCTTGAAAATCTTGAAGAAAATAGTCAATGTAGCTTGAAAAGACTGGCACATTCAGTCAAATCCTGCTCTTTGGGCATACCGAACTAGTGTTCACACTCCAATAGGGGCAACTCCATATTGTCTAGTCTATGGATCAGAAGCTATATTACCTATAGAAGTAGAGATACCTTCTCTATGAGTATCCTTGCATGGTCTTATACCAGAAGAAGAACAATGAGTCTCTCGACTCCAAGAACTAGAACTGATTCAGGAACGTCGCCAAAATGCAACAGAACATTTGAAAGTATATCAACAAAGAATGGCAAGAAGCTATAACCACAGAGTCAAGCCGTGTATTTTTCAGATTGGGGATATAGTTCTAAGGGAGAATCCAAGAAATCAGCAAGATCGAGAAAAGAAGGGAAAATTTGAACCAAATTGGCTAGGGCCTTTTGTCATAGTAGCAACATATGGATTAGGAGCATACAAGTTATCTACCCCTAAAGGTGATTGGTTTGATGAACCTATCAATTCTATCCATCTCAAGAAACTCTATGCTTGAGATATAAAGTCCTGAGAAAATCAACAAAAAGCATATAAAGTCCTGAAAAAATCAACCAAAAGCATATAAAGTCTTGAGAAAATCAATAAAAAGCATATAAAGTCCTAAAAAAAATCAACAAAAAGCATATAAAGTCCTAAGAAAATCAATAAAAAGCATATAAAGTCCTGAAAAAATCAACAAAAAGCATATAAAATCCAAAAAATGCAATAAATTTAGACAGTGAAAACCTGGTAAACATGTGCCATCTAAAAAGTGAGTTCCTCCATCTATGAAGATTGCTTTGTGCACCTATCCACTCCATCCTATCGCATTTATCGCTTCCATATATCTTAGCTTATCGATTTCGTATTTCACATCCATTGCTTTGAACCATTTAGCAAGAAATGTGCAGCTTACCAATAGTTATTAATCTTTGACATACTTGTCATACTCACTGTCTTAGATTTTATCAAAATCAATCAATCTGCATTTGTATCCCGCCATGGTTTGGATCTTGATAAATTTATACATACATAATAATTTTTGTTTTCCATTGGGGGCAAAATCCTAATTCCTTTTGCTAAGGTGATCTTTTGAATCTTTGAAAATCCAAAATATTCAAAAAACTTAGGAAAAAACCAAAAACACCTAGGGTTTTGAAACAGATAACAAGCAACAAAGCAACAAAAATCAAGGCATTTCATCAACAACTAAATCATGAAACTCAAAAATTGAAGAATCAATCAGCAAGTAATAAAGGATTATCAAGGATCATTCATCATAATGACTATATCAGTTAATGACCATAAGAACATGTGAATGACATGCAAGATTCAGTGTTTATATCTTGATTTTATTGCTAATCATGTACTCTATGAAACTCAAGGATGTCTATGACTAGAGAAGCTATGATGGGGCATGATTATTTTACTTTGTTTTTTGTCTATGGTTTATCTCTTACTATGGTATGAACTTGTCTCAGGATATGATCGGCAAAAGATCAAGGAGGACATTCCAAGTCATGCATGAAAGGGGATAATCCTTGTCTGTTCTACAAGCAATACTCAAGTCAACTTGATCCATTATATCAAGTTTCTTGTATTAACTTGCTATATCAAAATCCATGTAAGGAATACTTAGGTCATCTTGACTCATTATGTTAAGTTGCTTGTATTTTATTACAACATTTTAAAGCTCAATGACGAAATCAAGCACTATTACAAGATCGCATATGAAGAATGGCAGTACAATTTTTAGTTAGATCATTTCATTAGTTCATTATTCGTCTACATTATAAGCATTCATGGTCAATTGCATTATAAGCATATCATTTCATTAATAGATCAATAGTCATAAATAAAGATTGAGTATACTTGGACAAACAAAAACAATTTGCATTTAATCATTATAGGTGCATTCATTTTAGAATCATATTAATCATCATCCATTTCATTTAGTTGCATTTAAATCATTTGTATTAGTTTGCATTCAAATTAAGTGCATTTCATTAAGCATGTAGAGTATCATCATTGTTATTTGCATTATCATTTCATAAAGATCATTTAGTTGCATCTTTGCACTTAGATTCATAATCATTATAAGCATTACATATAAAACTCAATCATTGCATTTGCTTTTTTCCATCATTTTCAATTGCATCACAAAAATAAAAAACATTTCATATAGATCATTCACATTTATATCATCATAAAACAAAACCAAATCAATCATTCATTTGCATTTCCATATAGATAATTGCATTTGCATCATTTACATATCATTTAAGTTAGTAATCATTTTCATTTGCATCTAATGTCATCAAAATAAAAAATCAACAAAAGCATTTATCATTGCATCATCATATGAAGTATCATCATCAAATAGAATAACATACATAACATTATACATATAATCACTACATTCATATAATCAAAGCATAAATATCATCATCAAATAGAGTAACATGCATATAAAAATCATCATCATATAGAGTCCATGTCTGCATATAGATCATCATAAAACAATAAAAGTCCAAGAATACAATGATATCAAATAAATAATACAAGTGCCTCCAAATCAAGTCACAACTATCATACCACTACCACCTAACTCTGTCTGTCTCTATGGTTGTGGATGAGAAGATCCTCCAGATGCCTATCTCCCATCCTCACCACTCCTCTAAGGAGGTCCCATGACCCCGCCACTGCTAGTATCCATCAACATGGTGGTATGATAACAACCTGATATTTGGCTCTCTGCAACTGCCTCCTCATATCATCATCGCCAGTGGGAAGTCTCCTTCCTAGCCTGAACTAATGCTCTAACAATGTCAGCCGAGAGAGTACCTGATCCAACTTGCTGAATATGATCAAGAAGACCCTGAGTATCTTGTTGTCTCAACTCTATCCCGCTCAGTAATAAGAGTCTGCACCTGTGCTCAAAGTTGATCAATCTGTGCTCTCAGACTGTCAATAGTATCCTGCCCTGAGACATCATGCTCTAGTGTATCCTGCTCTAGCATATCATGCTCTGGTGCATCCTGCTCTTGTAAATCCTATTGTGGTGCATGAACCCCAATCCCCTCACCAACAACCTGTCCAACTGCTGGAATCTTGGTCTGAGTAACTCTCCAAACCCATTGTCTAATCAGGGGAACATGATCCTCAGGATCCTCATCATCTCCACCATGCACTGCAATAACCCTAGGATCTGGCTGAATCTGTCCAAAATCAATGCCTCTCCTACAACCCCCATCCATTCTAGTCACCCTGCCTCCTGTCAATGGTAACCCTCTTGGTGATATCATGCCTGTCCTGCCATGCTCTCTCCCAATCCATCCAACATCTCTCCCACCCATAGGACATACTCTCTCAATCCTGCCAGCTGGTCCAAATGGTCCTCCACAGACTCTCAATTGACCTCCCCTCCGTATAGGTCTCCTACCACTACCACCTCCATCTTCATCTCCATCTCCACCTCCCCTAGCCTCATGAGCAACTCTAAGCTCTCGTGTATGTCTAGGTCTCCTAGTAACTGGATCATCTGAGTCATCCTCATCATCTCCTGAACTAGGAGGAGGATCTGCTGGATCAGTAATGTGAGGAAATGGATGAGCTAATATATACTAGGCATAATCTATAGTAACCCCGAGCTCAAGAATGTGTAATCTCATATCATAAGCCACTCTTGGAGTAGCAACAAAATCTACACAAGCAATCTCAAATGATAAGGAAGGTCCCCAATCTCATCTATCTCTATAACACCAAGCATATATCGTCACACCAGTAGGCATAGGCTGGATGATACCAAACTGTCTCAAAATTCGACCAATCAACTATCGCTCAACATTGAAAGGTGTCTGACCAATGAGATATCTACTCTACATGATAAATGGTAATGTCTATGCATCATCCATCCATGGCTCACAATCAAGATATGGTCTCCAAGTAATGCTATCCAATGAATCAAGCACCCAACGCCAATACTCCATCTTACCTAGCTTATGATGAGTAAGGATACATGCATAGAAATACACATATGGCTGCCTCTCTCCACAAACTCTATGATGGATAGGTCACGTAATAGCAATATGCTCCCAACACCAGATCTGCAATAAAGTGCATCATGTAGACAAACTCACACTCTCATCATACACTACCTGGTGAAGATCATGATATAAATGTCCCAGCATGAAAACACCCCAAGCATATCAAGTATGATGTTACATCATACTCAGGAGAATCTCACCCCATCCAACTGGAAAACCCTGTGATCTCCTATCGGGACATATAAATCCACCAATCAAACTAGCAAGAATAACAGGAAGAGCCTCATAATACATCACCATATCAACCCATCTGATCTCTCCTCTACCAATGCTATCATCAACAAACACAACTCTGCAAGCCTTTGTCCCAACCCGATCCTGATAATCATACTGCACAAGCTCGCCAATCACTGGGATATGCAGAATCCTATAGACATCCTCAAGACTCACACTAATCTCACCCATCTACAGGTGGAAAGTGTTATGCTCATTGTGCCATCTCTCTGCCAACGTCATCAATAATCCTCTATTATGCATAATCTCAGGCATATACAATAAATGGCGTAAACCACATGCATCTATATGTCTAATCTCAGCCTAGGTCAACTCCGAAACTAAATGATGCACTACAGGTAATTTCTCCCGACACTGGAGAACATCAAGTTTCTCCTATTTTTTCAAGAGAAATCAATCAAAACAAATCAATCATCAAATCTATCTATCTATCAAATCAAACTGAAGAAAACTACGCTATCTATCTATCAAATCAAAACTGAATCATCAAATCTATTTATCTATCAAATCAAATTGAAGCAACTTATGCTATCAAAATATTTTAAAACCTATCAATCATGGTTTTTTTATCAATCATTGAGTTTACTCAAAAACTCTGCTAAGCTCTTACATCAAAAACTAAATTGGTTTCTTAGAGCTACTCTATTAATCAAGCTTATCAAAGCTACTCTATCAATCAAGCTAATCAGAGCTACTCTATCAATCAAGCTAATCAAAGCAATCCTATCAATCAATCTAGCAATCAAAGCTATCTATCGATTTATCAAACATGCAATCACACAATAAAGACCCTATTTTTATCATCAATGTGTATTAAACATGTTAAATCTAATCATCAAAGTGATTTTTAGCCTTTGCACTTATCAAAAAACATCAAATTTGAGCCAAAGCGCTATCCTATTGAGCATTTGCGCTAAACTACAGCAAATGCGCTAAATCTAAAAGCATTTGCGCTAACCTAGTGAATATGCACTATCTTTTTGAGCAAATGCACTAAGACTACAAGCATATGCGCTAACCCATGCAAAAGCACTACCTTTTTTAACAAAAGTGCAAACAAACGATGCTTTTGCGCTATCCTATGCATAAGCGTTAACATTTTTAACATATGCACTAACAAAAAGAGCATATACGCTAATCTATTCATTTGCGCTAATCCTAATTGCATATTCATTTTAGTGAAATAGAAGTAGTAATGATATTAACACTAATAGATTGTCTCTTAGAATCTTTAGTACGCTCAAAAGGATCATAGCCAAGTCCAAATGTTGTGTCACAAATTTATTTTCCAAGGGAACCTTTATCCCTTGTTCTTGGGCACCACAACCATTACCATTATATCCACACCTAGCTAGGATGTGAAAACCAGGACCATAAAGGTTAGCCATTTCTGAAAGAGAAGGATGATTTTCATAACGTGAAGGATCAAAATCCTCTAGATCAGAAACCAAGGGAGACAAAGTCTAAGAAGCTGCCACAAAGTTATTACTCAATGGCCTAGATAAAGTAGATTGCTTTTTAGGTTCTTCTTCTTCTTTCTTCTTTTCGACCTTGGGTTCTCTAGGGGGAATTTTATATTCTCCTATGAAAGTAGGATTAAAGTCAAGGGATCCCCAATCATCTTCTGCAAGAATTTCTTTAGGAGAAAAGACATCTTTAGTGGTAGAACTAGGTTGAGAAGGCTTTTCTTCAGGAACCTTAGGTTCATTTGAGAAATCACTAGGAGATGAACTAGAGGTAGGAGATAGAGTGGAGAAAATAGACACACTAGTAGGAGTAGAAGTTTAGGAAGAATCATCTAAGATAGTTGGGAAAGAAGCAGTTGAAGAGGATTTGGATGCTAATGTTTGGAGACAAGCTTGGAGATTGGTATCACCTAGCAAGGTATATGTCTTATTTGTGTAAATGAATTTAACTTGCCTATGCAATGTAGAGGGGACATGTTGCATGTTATGAATCCAAGGTCTCCCTATAAAAAATTATATGTCAAATTTCTAGGCATGACATGAATAGGTGTGGGAAAAGTAACATGACCTAAATTAACAGGTAAGGTAATGATACCTAATGAAGATTTAGTAGCAGTATCAAAGCCTCAAATAGTGAGAGAATCAAACTTAATTAGATATGTATCGACATTAAATTTATGCAATAAGTTAATGGTACAAACATTAAGGCCAAACCCATTATCCACCAGTGTTCATCTTATTGCACTATTGTTTATGATAACTACAATCATTAAAGGATCATATTGATGTTGGATCTCACTAGTGGGTAATTCATCTTGGGTAAACACAATTTGAGCCTTAGGAGATGTGATAGAATCAATCAAGGAAGCCATATTATTGAATGTCGCTGCAGGTGGGACATTCAAAGTTTTCAAGGCATCTTGTAACGTTCCATGACAGGTTGCAGAAGTTTGAATCAAGTCCAAAAGGGATATCCTGGCAGGAGTAACTTTGAGTTGTTCAATAAGATCATATTCCTTACCAAGAGTTTGTAAAATGTGAGGTTCTTGAGGAAGAATAGGTTGAGGATCAGGAAGAGAAGTGGGAATAACTAGAGGAGGATTAGGTTGTCTATTATTTCTTTTGTTATAAGTGTGGGAAATTGCATGATTACTCTCCTTTGTTAGTTATTTAGCATAGCTATAAGGACTCTTAGTGGGATTTCCTCCTTTCACAGTAATGAAAGGTTTGTTAGGAGTACTAAAGGAATCATGACTATATCCACCTTGAACAGTGAAAATAGATTGATTAGGAAGTTGGGAAGTTGAGGAAGGATATCCACCTTGGACTACAAAAGGAGGCTTGCTATGTTCATTCACATTTATCATGTTGATTAACCTTTTAGATGTACTATTCTTGTTTGAAGATTTAGGCAAAGACATAAAGTCATCAAGGGCATCATCCAACAAAGCATGGTCATATTGATTGAAAGGTTTATCTTTTGATTCAAAGGAAGACATCCTCATAAAGGGAATTGTTGTAGGAAACCATGTTTCTAGATCTAGTGGAGGAGTTGATAGGAATGTACCCATGAGAGGAATCATTCAACTTATCTTTCTCATCACCATGAAATGGCCTAGTAACAAGGTTGATTAGTTTTTGGCAAAATGAGGGTTTAGAAGGCTTAGGGATCAAAAACTCATCTAGAGCTTCGTCTAATTAATCCTTACTAAAATCATGATCAAAATGATTGCATACATCATCAAAAGTATGAACTTCCTACAAATAAAAAATATGACATTTTGAAATGAAAATTGAATGAGATTTAAACACACAATGCATGAAAATAAAGGGAAATCTCTTTTTTTTTCTTGAATTTTTCACTTTTGGGGGGAATTTTATGTTTATAAAGGAAATGAAAGATACTAAGTCTAGATCTGACAATGTAATGTAATGAAAATGAGATCAAATTCACATCGGGTTCACCAAAATGTGTAGGGGAAAAAGTGAGAATAAACAAACAAGCCCTAATCCCACTCTTATGTACACATTGTGGAATACGAAAGAACTTAGAGAGGTAACACATTTTGGCTAATTATTGTAAGGAAGAGAGAGCCAAAGATTACGTCTTAGGGTTTCTATTACTTTGTTGTAAATGAGGGGAAGAAGTGATGCAAAAGTGCATATTTGAATAACTTAACGTAGAATGAAAGTGTACACAAGTAACCATAATCTGAGAATATAGAACTGAGAACAACTGATATGCTGCTAGAAATTATAGATTAGGACACAAATTCAGAGGTGAACTTGTGCCAAAAATCTAAGCCAAAATGTCTGGGACCAAAGTGTTGTACCCCTGTCTTGATTCTGCAGACTGGAAGTTGTACCTGACAGGCTAGAATATGAGGGTTCTGAATTGATGTCTTGTGAAATTACGCTAAAAACATAGAGGACTTGGGTGCCATGCCCCTATCCTAGGTAGGAATAGGGTACCACACCCCTGTCCTAGGGGTTTTTGCTGAGATCTTATCCCTGGAACTATCTCTGTGCGCTCTATTGGTCCTGAAATTTGTAGCAATGCTTTGATCCTAAATCTGCACCTGTAGCTGAAAATAGGGTTTAGGGTGGCTATAAGAGGTTTTTCCTTAGTCAAACCCTTGTTTCGGTGATTTCCACCTCAACAAATAGCCGATTTATATAGTAAAATAGTGTGTGCAATAACCTTGTGTGTGTGCAAGATCCTAGGATGAGAGTAAACAATCCAGAGCAACCCTAAAGAGTAAACCCTAATTACTTGTTGTATACACATAAAAATTGGCTATGAGCAATTAAATAAATATTTTATATTTATTTAATAATTATTCTTCTATTAAATAGTTAATTTGAAAAGATTAATTTATTTGATCCATTTTCATGTCTTTCTATTAATTAATATTTTATTAATTAATTCGTTTATCCTATTCATCTAATTAATTAAATATCTAATATTTAATTATCCTTTTAACCAAGTTAATTAAATATCTAATATTTAAATATCTCCTCCAAATAATATTTAATAGTTATTCTCCTATCCTATAGTCTCAAAAAATAAAATAATTCTTAAATTATTTAATCCCTTTTCCAACTCACCCTCCATCTCCACTTCGTCTTCCCTTTGCCAACTCATCAAATATGTGGCTAAGGAAATTAATATTTCTAAATATTAATTTATCATTTATCTCCAACTTCCAAACTTAATGAAAATTGTGTACGTACACATATTTCATAACCATTTCCTATATTTTCTCCAACACCCCCTACATCTTAGGAAGGACTTGAGTCCACTTGTCCTATCATGCCTAAATCTTCTCTAACCATCCCTAGATTCTCTTAGTCAGCAACCCAGTCAGACCATTGGATGTGATCAATCTACTTGATCTTTAATCTCTTAGCCACCCATGGTTCTTCGTCTTCTCTCTACCATGTGGTGCATCCTTATTCTCTCTGAATCCACTTGGACGACCACATCACTAGTTGCCAAGTCGAAACAATAATTGGGTGAGCAACTTTTCCTTGCGGTATAGCGATGGTCGTTAGATCTTTCAGACTACCGTTGATCTACCTGAATTTGATTAGTCTTTAGCACTTGCTGATCTTCTCTCTTGTGCTGTGTGTACACATGTGTCACCGCTTGATTGGCTCCGAAGATCCGCTGGGCACCACTTGACCTACCACCTGTCATGAGGGTATTCATTTCAGGCACTTCACAACCACGATACAGTGACAGTCATGGATAGCCTTGAAATATCACTCTTCCATTTGATCTCTCTTGATCTAATGGTCGATATTTATTCTTTGTTCTGCCACATCATCAACCACCAAGTCACGACGATAATCCGGTGTGCATCTTTTCATTGCGAGATAGTGATAGTCATTAGATCTCTGTGATCACCGTTGATCTTTCTTCAACTTGCTCTCTCTTTAACTTCTTCCCACTAGCCAGTCACAAAATTAAGATGCCTTGAGATGCGCATGCACGGAGTCCATCAATTCACGAGATACCTCTTCTTGCCAAAATCTCGTAAGCTTTGACACTATAGCTATATGTGATCTCATATTTAAATATTATAAACTCCCTCCACGTGGCCAATATGGGATAAAAGGTCCTCCTGCCTAGCAACCAAAAACTACTTGGAAACTCTAAGGCCTTTTAAAACCCTCTTTGGTGCCCAAGTGAAAACTTTACACAGGCCGATTGCATTTGCTCTAAGTTTCTTTTGGCCTTACATCAGCCTTGCCATTTCATCTGCAAAGGAGCATAAATATTTATGTGATCTACAACATGTTGAGCTCAACCCTCATGGGAGCCACATTTTAACCCACATGCTATCTTACTTTCCTATGTCTACACATGAAGCAAACAAGTTAGATAAAAATAGTGCATTTCTCCATGGTTCATGATTTGATCTTTTTAAAATGAATGAATGCAAGGCTTAATTAGGGCACTAAATTTGGCATGTGCAAAATTTGGTAACATTTTTGGCAACTTCTGCGGAGTGTTTGCCTGCTAAACACTATAGACCAGTCATGACTTATCCATTGGGCTTATGGAGTCATTTCAGCCCTTCCAACTTTGAAAACTTCTCAAATTTTATAAACCTTCTTTTGTAGCTCAACATTTCATAGCAAAACAACAACAAAATAAAATGAATACAAACCTTCATAAATCTATTTAAGAAAGAGTCAGAGAACATGTGCATCCTATGCACTTATGGAAAACTCAACTGAAACTGAAAAAGTACTCTAACCTACCCTAACCAAGTGTGAAACTTGGTTATACAAAACCATTCACTGGTTTTGAGAAATAACATCCTTTTCTTCCCAGCTTAGGAAGTTTCAAAATCTTATGAACAACTGAGAAGAAATATAGTACGAAGAGGTGCCTCACATAATGCTATAAGAGTATTGTAAGTATGAAAATAACGTGGCCTACCTCTTTTGTTTGCTCATATATAGTGCTATCAGTGAGGTTATAGGTAAGATGATAACCTTTTACTGAAGCTTCATTTTTAGGTACAAGCTCATCTTGTATTGTCTTTTCGGCCTCCAATTTGGAAAGATATCTTATAAGACAACCCCTTGTGTGAACAAAGCTTGGGCTCTCCTTGTTGGTTTCTACTTTGTCAACTGTCTCCTGAACCATAACTATTTCCTCCACCTGAGTATGTTGATCAAAATTTTTTCTTTACAAAGCTATCAAGTTATCAGCAAGATTAGAACAAAAATCTTCAATGATGCTTGAGAAAATACTCATCTCTTGGTTAATCTCACTATGTTGAGTATTGTTTACTGCACTTTGTTGATTGCTTTCAAGGATTTTACCATGGAAATCCATGTCTTGCTGATTTTCTTTCTCTACCTGAACCAAATTTGCATCTAGATCGACTTCCTGAACCTACTCAACAACATTGTCCTCTGTTTCATGCTCATGAATCAACACTTTGTGACTATCATGTGCATGCTCTTGTTGATCACAACCCTGTTGTTCCAACTGAATGTATTAAAAAAAAGACCCCTTATTATCTAAATCTAAAACAAAAACCTCTAAATCATCCCAAAACGAGTCCTCTTCATCATAATTTCCATTTTTCTCTAAGAGGGGACTGTCTGCTACCTTGTTGCAGCTCTCTTGTGTGATCAAAACAACAATGTTTTGAACCTCTTCTTGTTGTGGTTAATTTGGTATGATTGCAATCTGAAGTTCATTTTCCTCATCTTCCACCAAAAGTGGTAGCTCATCAAACAAATCAGTTAGAACTTGACAATTATCAACTTTTTCTAGATTTTGAACCCGCAGTTCTTCATTTATAACCTCTTCTTTTTGTTGTAACAAATCTAACCTATCACCTTGAATATCATAAGCATGCATCTTAATAGGTGAGAGATCTGATTTATTTTCACTAAGTACCTCTTTTTCTTGATCTTCAACTTGAATATCTTGAGGAACCAAGGTATCAATGGGTTCTTTAGGAATGAATTGTTGAGGCTCTTGAACTAAAAGAGGTTGTCTAAAATTTGGGAACACAAATCTATGAGGCTCTTCTTTAATAGGTTGATTCATGATGGGATCTTCTAGAATGATCTTTTTATAGGGATGAACTTGTTCAATAATAGGCTCTTGAAATGATTCAGGACTCCTAAAACTTGGAATTTTGAATTTGGGAGATTTAGGAGACTCACCTTGTTTAAAGCTTGGTATTTTGATCTCAGAAGCTTTTTCCTTCTCCTTTGCAGCGATCTGTTGCTTAATATTTTCCTTGAACTATCTTTTCTGCATTTCATGTTATTGATCCTAGTCCTGGTAAGCCAACTCTACCAACTCTTTCTTTTCACCTTGCTTTTTTGGTGGATAAACAATTTGTCATAACCAGTATTCCTCCATAGCTAAATGTAATGGATTTACATTTGTGGGCTGAACTAAGATGCAACGGGATAATTGGGCCGTCAACTCTTGTGCCTTGGCAGACAACATGCTCATAATATTTTCTCTTGCAACAAATTCTTCCTTGACAACATTAGCATTGTTTACCCCGTCAACAAATCCCTCAAACACCTTTGGTAGCTCTTCTTCCAATGTTTTCATTTCCTCATCTTCAGCAGCAAAGTGTTCCTCTTTAGCAGCAACCTTGTTTGCAAAATTTACTTCATAATATATCTTTTGTGCCTCTAACTCTTTCTCATAATGATAAGCTTGATCAGTCAATGTTTTTTTCTACAACTCATGTTGATTTTGTGCCATGCATTTTATCTCTCTAAGCTATGAACTATATTGATTTGCATCAATATAACCTTCTTGAGGTTGATTGTAAGCTAGATTAGGCTACCATGCGGACTGAGTTGTGGTGAGTGGGTGATAAGAAGGATAAAATTGCTGATTATTGGCAGTAATATGGCTATTTGGGTATGGCTGATAAGAAGGTGCAGGAGCAATACCTTCATAATAGGGTGGTGGATAATGATACTGTCCCTGAAAATCAGACATATTTTCTCATTTAAATAGCTATAATTTAGAATACAAAACTTTTTTGAAACATACCAGCACTTGGACTATTGAAACCAGTAGATTTATAACACGGAGTTGCCAGGTGTGGGTAGATCTTGCCTCCAAAGGCTGAATTTTCTAATTTTCACACCAAAAATAAAAAATTTTGTGGAAAAAGCTTTGGATTGATCAATCCAAAGATGCCCCACCGGGCATGCCAAAAACCATTGTCACTCAAATTGCACCCATAGTGCACAAGCTGAAAGCTCAAGCAACTTGGTGACACGAGGGATAATTCTCAGGCATGTGGGTTGCCTATAGTGAGAATTAACCTCCAGATGAAGGGTTGGTTCCCTGCGAATAATTCTAAATCTTTACTAAGAAAAGGGGTAGAAAAACTAAAAATGAAAATAGAATGACTTTGCAAATGCTAAACGAAGGTGAAGCATCAATAAGATATCTCAAAATGATAGAGATACAATCCTAAAAACATCAATCTACACAAATAGACTTCTGGTTCATAACACATAAATATTTCATGCAAAGGATTTAAGCTTCAAGAAATTGAAAGGAAGAAAAAATTTCACAACCAACTAAATGAGCCAATTTATCATAATGCACAATCTGTGACTTACAAATGAGACAGAAAATTCAAAGGTTATCTAGACAATAACACAATAAACTAACTCTCAATCAAGGATAAGAAAATAAATTGTAAAGACATAAGGCATAAGCTGGTAATCTTTTATTCAGAATTCTATCATAAAAATGCATATGAGCTACAAGAATGTATTCTCTACTAAAACCAGCCAGAGAATCATCAAGAACTAGTGAAGAAAGATAAAAAAAATTTACTTTATACAAAAACCTTCCAAAAGGTAGAGGAAAGATAACTCCAAAATGATTGAAGATGAACTCCCACTGAAAATATCTCCTCTAAAAAATAATCCTCTCGTAGAAATAAAAAGCCACCAAAAGGCTCAAAAATCATGAGAAAAACTCATGCAATTCAGTTCAAACTCTTAGTCAACTAAAAGTTGACCCATATGGCGCTCAAAATCAATCCTTATCACCTCAAGATCATGAGAAAGACTCATGCAGACTTGCTCTGAGATGGGTAGCTGGACCTCAAACTACCTGATGACTTCCTCTTATTTTGCATGGATCCCTAGACACTACCTTGCCTGCCACCACTTTCGGCTTCTGACTGTAACTAGCATTGCTTTCTTCAGCAGTTCATCGGGTTAGAACTGAAACACTTATTCCAATGGCTGATGATACACTCCATTTCACCTGCTTTTCTATCGAGCCTGCCACATGTCACTTCCTGGTTGGTTTCGGGGTTCCTTCCCTGCCATCTTAGCATGGCCTGGACTCACTGTCGGAATGAAGCTCTTCCATCCAATCAACCTTAGTCTGCATTCTTTATGTCTTCCTCTGAATTGCTTCCTTAGCGGGCCCCACTACTTGGTCACCGAGTCATGGTGAATAAACATTGTGCATCTTCATCATGTGGTATAGTGACCACCGCTAGATCTTCATGAACCTTCTTGCTTTCTACATCCTGGGCCCATGGGAAATGAGCGATGATAATGAACTTTGGAACATTGAACCGATGAACTTTGAATTGATGAACTTTGAACCAGTGAAAGTTCATGTGGACTTAAAAAATATATACATCCGCTCGTCTATAGCCTTTTGCCACATGTGAGCCTCTAATTTTCTTGTGGGTCCACTTTGTCTTCCATCTAGACCTGGACCCACCTTGTCACCAAGTCACGATGATAATTGGGCAAGCAACTTTTATCTTGCAGTATGGCAACCACTGTCAGATCTAGGTCCAAACTATTGGATGTGATCAATCTGCTTGATCTTTAATCTCTTAGCTATCCATGGTTCTTCATCTTCTCTCTACCATGTGGCACATCCTTATTCGCTCTGAATCCACCTAGATGGCCACATCATCAGTCACCAAGTCATGGTGATAATTGGGCAAGCAATTTTTCCTTGCGGTATAGCGATGACCATTGATCTACCTGAATCTGCTAAGTCTTTAGCACCAACTGATCTTCTCTCTTGTACTGCATATACACATGTGTCACTACTTGATTAGCTCTAGAGATCCACCTGGGCACCACTTGACCTGCCACCTATTGTGAGGGTATTCATTTTGGGCACTTCACAACTATGGTACAGTGACAACCATGGATAGCCTTGGAATGTCACTCTATCATTCGATCTCTCTTTCTCTAATGGTTGATCTCTACTCTTTGTTCTACCATGTCATCAATCACCAAGTTGCAGCGATAATTCGGTGTGCATCTATTCATTGTGCATAGCGATAGTCGTTAGATCTCTACGATCACCATTGATCTTTCTTCAACTTGCTTTCTCTTTAACCTCTTCCCACCAGTTGGTCACAAAATTAAGATGCCTTGAGATGTGCAGGCACGGAGTCCACCAGGCCACAAGCTGCCTCTTCTTGCCAAAATCCCATAATCTTTGACACTATAGTTATATGTGACCTCATATTTAAATATTATAAACTCCCTCTGCGTGGCCAATGTGGGATAAAAAGGTCCTCCTACATGGCGACTAAAAATAGCTTGGAAACTCTAAGGCCTTTTAAAACCCTCTTTAGCACCCAAGTGAAAACTTTATACAGATGGATTGCATTTGCTCTGAGTTTCTTTTGGCCTTACATTAGCCCCGTCATTTCATCTATGAACGAGCATAAATATTTTTGTGATCTATAGCAGGCTGAGGTCAACCCTCATGGGAGCCACATTTTAACCCACATGCTGTCTTACTTTCTTGTATCTACACATGAAGCAAACAAGTTAGATAAAAATAGTGCATTTCTCCCTGGTTCATGATTTGATCTTTTCAAAATGAATGAATGCAAGGCTTCATTAGGGCACTAAATTTGGCATGTGCAAAATTTGGTAACATGAAGAAAGAGAGCTCTTATGTATGAAACCCTAGATCTTAATTTCATCTTTAGGGCAACCTAAGATTTGAATTTTTCACCAATATTTTGGGGTTAAGCATTATAGTATCATAGAATTGTGCTCCAAAAATTTTGGAAAAAATGTCGGGGACCGTGTTGCACTTGCACACGGTCCAACCAATGTTTCACCAAATTTTTAGGGCTATTATATATGATGATATTAGAGTGAATCCCAAAGTTACAGCTAATTTCGAGATGTTTTGATATGCAACATCGAGCCTTAAAGATCAAAATAGGACATAAATAGGGTTTATTATTTAATGATTAATTGAAGGAATAAGATGAAAAGGGGCACGCTTAGGGTAAAGGGCCCAACTTTATAATGTGTGAAGTGATGAAATATGAATTTACATTTAATTAAATTTATTAATTAAATTCTTAAACCATTTCACTCCACAAACTTAGCAATACTGGTTCACTCCACAAACTTAGCAGTACCGGTTCACTCCACAAACTTACCTACCAGTTACAGTTTCCTTCACTAGCTCTTCCTACGAGTTACAAAACAACATTATAAAAATATCATTACTAGTTAATTGACATCAATGACAACATAATATATCATTAATAAAATCTTCATACAAATGCCAACAATATCCCCCTTTGGCATTGATGGCAATACAAATATCAATACCATTGATTGTTGTGATTGTGAATAGGAATTCTGGTTTACATTTTACCATGTTCTCCTTGCCTTCAGTTAGTAATCTTCTCTTTGAATTCTTCTCCCCATAATCACATAGTTCTTCTCCCCCTTTGAAAACAATGCCAAAGTGAAAGTAAAACATGCAATATAAAACTTCACTGTTCAGCATCAACAACCTGCAACTTGATGCTCCCTCTGTGGAATAACTCCACTCCTACACTAATCCTACTGTAAAATTGTGCAAATAGCTCCGGGACTGATGTACTCTACATCATGCTCAATTGACCTCATGAAGGGGTACAACCCCTAGTTGACTTCTAAGATACTCAAAAGTAGTCTTAGTCAAAGGTTTAGTAAAGATATCTGCAAGCTGCTCCTTGGTAGAAACATGCTCCAAGATTACATCTTTACTCTGCACTTTTTCCCTCAAGAAATGATACTTCAATTCAATATTCTTGGTTCATGCATGCAAAATAGGGTTCTTAGAAATATTTATGGCACTGGTATTATCACATAAGATCTTTACAGGTTCATAAAACTTCATCTTGAAACCTTGCAGAATGTGTCTCATCTAGATAGCCCGGGTGCAATTCATATAAGCTGCAACATACTCAACTTCAGTAGTAGACTGTGATATACAACTTTTCTTCTTGCTACTCCATGAAACAAGTCTTCCTCCAAGAAAGAATGCTCCACTGATTGTGATTTTCCTATCATCAACATTACCTGTCTAGTCTGCATCTGTATACACCTTCAAGTCAAAGTTATCTTCATATGGATACCATAATCCATAGTCAATAGTACCTTTCAAATATCTGAATATCCTCTTCATTGCTATCAAATGTATTTCCTTTAGATTCTTCTAAAATCTACCAACTAGACCAACTGCAAGAGCTATATCTGGTCTGTTGTGAACAACATAGTGAAATTTCCCAATCACTGACCTATACTCCTTTTCATCAACAGATGTAGCCTCATCTTCCTTAGACAATTTGCATCCTGTAACCATTGGTGTCCCAACTGGTTTACAGTCACTCATACCAAATGCCTTTAATACCTCTTTCACATACTTAGACTGTGTGATGAAAATACCACTCTTCATTTGCTGAATTTGCAAGCCTATGAATTTTTTTATCTCTCCAACCAGAGACATTTCAAACTCACTTTTCATTTCATTTGAAAAGTCATTTCTCATGTCATAATTGCCTCCAAATATGATATCATCTACAAACACTGCACTAACCAGTATCTTATCTCCTTTAGATTTGAGATATATGTTGCTATCTTCACTGGTTCTCTGAAAACCTATCTTCATCAGGTGTGAATGAAGCCTTTCATACCATGCTCTTAGTGCTTGCTTTAATCCATATAGTGCCTTGTGCAACTTACATACCATGTCTTTTTCATCTGTCAAAGCATAACCATCTGGCTGCTCAATGTATACTTCTTCTTCGAGTATTCCATTCAAAAATGTTATCTTCATGTCCATCTGATATACTCTGAATCCCTTATGTGCTTCAAATGCAAGTAAAGTTATGACACCTTCCAGTCTAGAAATTGGTGCAAAAGTCTCACCATGATATTCTCCTTCTTCTTGTGCATAACCTTTGCAAACAAATCTAGCTTTATTTCAGACTACTACACCATCTTCATTCAGCTTGTTCCTAAATACCCACTTAGTACCTATCACATTTTTATTTACTGGTCTGGGTACTAGGGTCCATGTATTTTTCTTCTCAATTTGATCAATCTCCTCCTCCATAGTTTTAACCCAATGATCATCTCCAAATTCTTCCTTAGTAGTTCTAGGCTCAATAGTGGAGATCATGCAAGAATTTTCTCTAATTCTTCTTTTTGTTAGCACTCCAACATACTTATCTCCAATAATCTAGTTAGGATTGTGATTGAGTCTCGCATACCTTGGAATAACATGATCATTCTCTTTAGGTTCATCTTCTAATGTACCTGTTTTGGTTGAACTGGTACAACAACATTCTCTTTGCGAGTTTCAAGTTTCACAAGTTCTAATTCCAAAAATCAAATACAAGGATCTTCATCCTTTTTCTCCACATTGGTTTCCCCTAAGATTTCAAGATACTCATCCACTTGAACATCAACACTCTCAATGATTCTCTGTGTCCGATTGTTATAACAATTCTAGGTCTTACTCTTGGTGTAATAACAAAGAAATATGCCTTCATCACTTTTAGCCTCAAACTTGATAACATAGTCACCTCTCTTAATAAAACATTTTCTGCCAAATATCTTGAAATAACTAAAATTAGGTGATCTAGCATACCAGTATTCATAAGGAGTCTTATCCTTACCTTTTTTTACCAAAATTCGGTTCATAGTGTAGATAACTATGCTGATAGCTCCTCTCCAGAAATTTTTTGCTACACCTCCTTGTATTAGCATCATCCTAGCAGCTTCAACAACTGACCAGTTGTTCCTCTGTGCAATACCATTCTTCTATGGTTTCCTTGATGTAGAAAGCTATCATTTGATACCATGTTCTTTACAATATCTAGTTAATTCCTTATAAGTAAATTCACCGCCTTGATCAGTCCTCAAACACTTTATCTTCTTACCACTCTCCTTTTTAGCTAAGGCCCTGAATACCTTAAACTTATTAAATGCTTCTATTTTTTATCCTTCAAGAATGTGACCCACATCAATCTTGAGCAATCATCAGTGAAGATCATAAAATACCTATCACCTTGAATACTTTTAGTCCTTATTGGTCCACAGAGGTTTGTATGAACCAAATCTAATAGATGTTTCACTGAAAAAGATTTGCTCTTACAAGTTGAGGATGTCATCTTTCCCAATTGGCATTCCTTACATAGAGCATTAACCGGTTTTTCCAACTGTGGCAAACCTCTCATTGTCTTGGACTTACTCACTTTAACAATGTTATCAAAATTTATATGACAAAATCTTCTATGCCAAAGCCAACTATCATCTACTTTAGCAATTAAACAATTGCTGACTTTAGGATTCGGGTGAAACAAGTTACCTTTAGTCTGCTTTCTGGTTGCAATCAATTCACCTTTGCTTCCATATATTTTGTACATACCATTCTTAAACTCTAATGGATATCCTATGTCATTGAGTTGAGCAACACTCAAAAGATTATTCTTTAGACCTTCAACCCAGTAGACATCATCTGCATTGATCTTTCCATTAAGAGAAATAGTTCCCTTACCTTAAACCATGTAGGGTGAGTCATTACAAATCCTACAACTCCACCATCAAATTCCTTCAAAGAAATAAATTTGCTTCGGTCACCGGTCATGTGATGTGAACAACCACTATGAATTATCCAATCATCAAAATTATCACCGCGAGAAACTAATGCCTTCTTATCAAATGTTTCCTCTTTAATGGATACAAACATAATGTCTTCATTAGCATCACCCTCAGATTCATCATTAGTGATACCACCATCAACTACAATAAGACAATCTCTTTTCCCTTTTCCCTTTTACTTCTTGAACTTCTCTCGCTTGTGCACATTATCACCATTAGGATAGTTAGTTGCAATGTGTCCAATCTTGTTGCATGCAAAACATTTCAAAGGTAATTTACCTTTGTATTTACTGGTACCTTTGGGCAACTGCTTGGCCAACAATGCTTCAAGATCAACCAAACTATCTTCATCATCAACTTCTATGTTGGATATAGATTCATAACTGTGACTGACATCTCTACTTTTCCTAATAGATGGGTTAGAAACTAAAGCTCTAAATGCAGATTCAGATTTCTAAAAACTACCATCATAACCATTTAATTCAAAACTAGTAAGCTTACCAATGATGGAGTCAAGGGTTACCTTAGTTTTGTCAATATATTTTAGCTCCTGAATGGCTGCAACTCGGATAGCGTAGACTGGTAGGAGGGTTCTCAACACCTTACTAACCACTGTGGCATCTTCTACTTTACCACCAGCACTCTTGATCTCACCAACTATCTCTTTTATCCTTTGACCATATTGTTGTATATTCTCATCCGTAGCCTTCCGCATGTCATCAAACTTTCCTCTTAGACTCTCTTCTTTGGAAATTTTCACATGTTCATCACTACTATAAATCTCTTCAAGTTTCTTCCATACCTCATATGCAATCTCCAGACCATGGACATCAACATATTATGTATCAGACAAAGAACTGATAATAGCCTCCAGTGCTTGATTGTTTTCTTGTTTCTCTTTCTTTTGATCATCAGTCATAATCCCAATAGGTGCAACATATTGAGTACCAACATGTTCCCAGTATTGATTTCCTAGACTCTTGATATAAATTTTCATTCTATCACTCCATATTCTATAGTCATGTCTATTAAACTTCGGACCTTCCTTCTTCATCATGTTTTACAAAATCTTTACCTCAAGTTATTAGGCTTAGACCTTAGAGGACCTGAGAAGCTCTAATACTAATTGATGGTATGATGAAAGAATAAGGATCCGGTCAACTACGAAGAGGGGGGGTGAATCAGTAGATAGAAAAATTGATATAAATTTTCACCAATCTCATAATCAACTTCTCAAAGAAAACTTTAAATTGACAAGTTAAACCACTGAACTATAAATGTAATATCATTGCCAGAATAAACTGGTTGACTATTACAATAGATTAATAGTAAACAACTTGAAACTCATAAACATCCAAATACTTTTACTGTCATAAGTAAAACCTCATTTCATATTGTTGTCAGTTATCATAACTTATCAAAGTGGATTAATTAGTTAAGCAATTCAACCATAGTAAACATAACCACAAAAACATTCACCACTTAAAACAATATCTTGACATGGAAACCCAAATGGGAAAAAACATGGTGAGATGAGACTCACAAATTAACTATCTAAACTGTTCTGAAGTTCACCTATTAGGAGCCAAGATTGTTAGAGCTTTACAAAAATTCTTGTTAAGAACAAATCGTGTTAGGGACCACCCGACTAAGGGATTGACTATAATGCCTTATTAGAAGCAATACCCTGTGAGGAGTAACCTTGGTAGAGAATTTTAAATCCAAGCTAATGGACCACCTGGTTAGAGGATTTGAATAACATTAAGTTTGTTAGAGCTTACCCGGTTAGGGGATTTCAACTATCGTGATTGTTAGAAAACAATAGGGGTTTGTCTATCTGTTTAAATAACACTACACTTGCTTGTTCAGATCCTTTTCATGCTCCCATCTGCCTTTACAAAAACTGTAGATACATCATCTGGTTTGGCAACCACACACTCAATTGAAACTTTTCCAACTCTTAAACAAAACAATTCATCAACCTTATAAACAAATCAATTAGGTTGGTAACACAACAAAAACCTAATTCTCTCATAGAGATTATAAACAAGTCAGTTCAAGTATGACCATTGGATTACATAGCAATATTTGCACATCATTCAAGAAAGCCTCTACCTCTCCTTGATCACCACTTGATCGAACTCAGTAATTCATCACATGCCTTGCATTACATGCAATATAATTTCTCATTCCCTAGACAAAAACCATTATCTCAACACGCCAAAAACACTTTGAAACTCTCTTCATACAATATGTATACATGTCATAATCATTACCACTCATCATCAAATCATAAACCAATACAACCAATTCACCAAACTTAATTGGTTAGGGTTTATCAAATCAACAGGTAGGGTTTACCGGTTCAACTCTCCAATACTTAGCAATACCGGTTCACTCCACAAACTTACCTACCAGTTACAGTTTCCTTCACTATCTCTTCCTATTGGTTACAAAACAACATTATAACAATATCATTACCAGTTAATTGACATCAATGACAATATAACATATCATTAATGCAATCTTCATGCAAATTCCAACAAGCACGATGTCTTCATCAATTTTCTCTTGCATTATGATTCCTTTTAGTTTTAGTTAATAATTGCAAAAGTTGAGGATCAATAGACATAAGATTTTTTTCTCCCTTCATAAGGGAAGGAATGGAAGAAACTCCAATATTTTGAGAGGCACGTGATTCCAAGTGCTTTCCTTTATAGGGCATAGGAGGTGGGACTTTGGTATATATAGGAGGAATAGGAGTAGAAACAAGACCAAGTTTGGGATGAGGAGAGGAATATTAATGTCTATAGGGTCTCTAGGTTTACTCAAGGCCATTATCATCTCATTTTTCCATTTTTGGTAAGATAAGAAAAAGGATTTCATTTCAAGGTCTTAAAGGCTTAAGTTTTTAAGGCCAAAATTAATCAAGAGTCGATTTTGCACAATTTGTTGTGGTTTGGTAAAGGCTATGATTAATCATTATGATAATTCCATTATTAGGGAATTTCCAACATTTATGAATTATAGAAGGGATAAATTTCATGGAAGAGAAGCAAGGATGCCCCAACTTACACAAACTTGATTTGATGTAGGAATAATAACAAAGGTGACATCTCAGTACTTAGCACCAACCTCGACAAGAAAAGTAATTGAACCAATAATGGGACAAGTAAAACCATCATACACCTTAACCATAACATCAAATGTATCATATGTTATTGATTCAATTGTTGAGTAGAAAGATGTTCTTTAGTAATCACATCCACCATACATATTGGATCAATGAGAACCGTCATGAGAGTTTATCTTTGATATTTAGAGTAATATACAATAGGTCATCGGGTGTAGAAATAGTCTCACTAGGATTGAATGTAATACATAGGTATTTTCTAGGTTTAGTTTTTTCAATGAGGTTTACAACATTATATTCTATACCAATGTCATTAGGGGAGAAGGCAAGTGACTCAGACTCAACAAAATTGGTAAAATGAGAAGGCAATGGATTGGTTAAGATTTGGAGGTTTTGGTTAGGAGTGAAGGAACACAATAGGTCACTAAGAGGGGGGGTGAATCAGTGATAATTCAAAATTTAAAAATTTAAACCAAATTATGCCAACAATAATAAAAAATAGATTAAAGAACATGCACACAAGAAGCAAACCACATAATGTAAAGATATATGAGGAAAACCCACATTGGGGAAAAACCTTGGTGAGAAATGCTGCTAGAGTCTACTACTCCAATCCAACTTCACAATGAAATCACTAATTATAATAGTTTTATGGGCACCAACCTAAAGGAGAACCAACCCTTGAAATTTATGGGCACCTACCCAAAGGGGAACCAACCCCTGATTTTATGAGCACCTACTCAAAGGAGCACCTACCCCTACTTTGAGCACCCACTCAGAGAATTACAATGAATCAAAGGTATATCTTGAATACATTGAGATACCTTATTACAAATGAATTTTGTAACCCTTGAAAACTAACTGATTCTGCTGATTTTCTACTCTATTATGTTTTCTTTCCAATATTTCTTCTTTGTCTTCTGATCTTTGCACTTCAACACTGACTTTTTCTTATTGTCTTTTGTTAATTTGTACTTGATATAATGAAATCACTCTATCAAATTTTATTTGAGTGGCATTCTCTGTTGCATACCCCTTCTCTATGTCTTTTTCTCTCTTATCTTTGTCTTCTTTCTATTTGCCTCTTCTATCTCTCTCTGATTAGGATACACATTCCTCTCACTCATTGTTCTACTCTTTGACTACTACCCTCTTTGTTCTTCTGCAACTCTCTTTTGGTTCTCTATTTTTCTCCTTCTCTATTACTACAACACATTTTCTCTTCTCAGACTGGCCACCCTTTTATATTTTTCACACACCTGTTCAACAACACTCTTTTTCCTCAAGATGCACACACACATCTTTCTCGCTACTTCTCTCTTCCTTCTCTGCATCCACACTTCTTGTTTGCAACTCACAAACTTTAGCAACACATCTTTTCTTAGTTTGGCATACTCACTCCAAAATAAAATTCTCACACTTCCTCTTCTACTCCTCTCTACCTTCACTACAACCACACCTCACTTATCTGCAACTTAGTACTTTGTTTTCCTCCTACACACTACTCATCTCGACAACAACACTCTTTCTATTCCACTGCTACACTCCATATTGTTCTCTCCCTTCTCTCTTTTTCTTCTCACACTTAACTAGCTTCTCTCTACCATCATAACATTTTTAACTACCTCTGTCACATCAAAAACCAACTACATTTGGCCAACTCAGACCCTACCAAATTTCCCTCCAAAAGGAATTTAAAATGATCTTCCTTCTCAAGCTTCCAAGAAAATCTCCTTACTACCTGATCAACCGCCCTTATTAAATGAATCTCTTCCCATTCTTGGATAGATTTATAAATTGGATTACTGCATTTAGAAATCCTCATTTTTCTTGTGTCTAGAAGTCTTGTCAACTGGTGAAGCTCTAAACCTTTCATGGCAGTGGGATCCTTTTGACTACAAATTTCCAGATCTTCTTTGAGCCACTTAATGGACTGCACTTTGTTCTTCATTTAATACTTCCTTCATCCTTTCTCATGATCTAATTTGATTGACTACAAACTACTCAACTTGGTGCATTCATAAGTATCCTCTCTGCAAGAAAACTCTAAATTTTCATCCAAGTGGAAGTTGATTTGTCCTATGCAAGCCAATGCATCTAAATTCCCTTTTGAGTCATCAAGTCAGCCTCTTTCAAACTCCTTGTATGGACTAGTTTGTCTATCAATGGGCATTCATGGCATCAAAAACTTCTTATTCAATCAGAACCCACAAATAGGGTTTTATCATAGAGAGTTCACATAGTTATACTAAATTTAAACCCTATTGCAGTTTCACTAACCTCTTTGTTCACCTTGATGGTTACATAGAGAAATAGTGACAACAAATGTTCCTTTTCACCATATCACTAGTGTATGATTCACATTTGGTAGCCAATCCACAAAATGGAAATAACCTTTAATTTTCCCGTGATCACATTTCCTATTTTCACTATATCGCAAACCACATGGTTTACCTTGAAGGTCATCTTGTGAAATAGTGATAACCCTTTTTTATTTTCTCTGCATGATCAACATATCCTTTTCACCATTTCACAAGTTGTTGGGTCAACAAGGAGTTTTGACTAGAGAAATAGTGAAATGCCCTTGCGATTAACCTTTGTCAATGTGACAATGTTGGTTTCACATAGAAACCCTTATCTCTAGCCACACGTCAATCTTTTTTGATGTGAAAATCATTAGTTTCACATTGAATCACTAATTGCTATAGCTCCTTTGGCTGACAATATTTAATATTAGGTCATGCCAAAAGAACATGTTATATCGCAAAAGTTAGGCAACCCCCACATGAACAACTCATAGCACAGGTGGACCAATCCGCAACAGCCAAATCAGTACAAATGAACACATGGATAAAGAGGGCCCTACAGTCACAAATTATTTTCATGGTTTCACACATGGACTAGGTCAACAAAAATTGTTGACCGCAAAATGGCAAAAATCACCCAGGACTAACCATTATTGCCATAACATATATGTCTGATAAGATATGAAAGTCATCTTGCCAATAAGGCAAGTTATGTCGAATGACTAGTGATATTGCCAAGACAAAAGGGCCAATCAAAATGAAAAGAAGGAGCTATCAGTATAACCACAAAATGCTATTGAGAGTTAAAACCACTCTTGCCAATAGAGTATGTCTCATTGACACAGGTACATGTCAATGAGATAAACACACCGTCTCACCAAATTTATGCCATGGTAGAGATTTTTCACATTTTTGAATTTGCAAGTATCCTAAATCAAACTCCATGGATTAAACATACTCAGAGGTAAATATGGAGCATGATTCCAACCCTTCATGACATGAATTCAACCCTTTTTCACATCTGCAAGGAATCTTGTGTGCATATGTAATTGACCTAATTTCACACATTGTCACCTCTGCAACTTATTCTTTATGCATCTCATCTGCAACCTACAACTACAACCTAACCTAGTTTACATCAATGATAACCTTATACCAACAATCTCCCCCTTTGGCATTGATGTCAACTCTTAGACCTTTTCTCCCCCTTTGACAATGACTGCTTTGTTAGATTCAAAAAGGGAACGGGTAAAAGCGATATTATGCTGGTGAATTGTGCCCATTCATTATCGATTCATTTTGGTCGATTCAGAGGGTGAGGAGCGTAGGGACTTTAACTCCATTCAGGGGTAGGGCCCCAACCAAAATGGAGGGGTGAGGTTTAGAGCCGCTCAATCAACCATCGGGAGATTGAGGATGTGCTTTAAGGCTCAACCAAGGGGCCACCATCATTTTAACACAAAACTGCATCAGGAAAGGATGTGCAAGTAGGCTCACCCGCTGCCCCCCCACTCAATAAGTAAATTAGGGTTTGAAAATGAAGATTTACATAGGAGATCAAGGAGCCCCTAAAATTCTATGGCACATATCTGTTACTATACGATGCATTCTTCACACTGGGAACTACTAAGAGCCAGAACCAGCAGCATAAGTGGGCATATCCAACAGCAACAACATCACATGTAACAAAGCCAGTACCAATAGAGCTAGTTGTTTCAGTTGTTTATTTTGAAGCAGCACCAATAATAGTAGATCCAACAATGACATCAGTAGAACCAACAGAAGCAAAGACAGAAGCAGGAATGGCAAAGGGGCTGCCACCCTGTGATAATACATCTGATATGCAAGGGGATGAATTACCTGAGATCATATGGCATATTCATTTGAGACATTATTTATTTGAAACATTTCTCTTTCCCCCCTTTTATGTAGACCAATGTTCCTACTATATTCATTTATTACACCTACACGTATGCATTCTTGTTAGCCTGTATGACACTGAGATGCTACACTTCTCTAATTTCTTCTATTGTGCCTAGGTAAATAGATTTATTCACTTTGTTTGAAAATTTTACTCCCCCTAAGAACAAGAAAGATGTTCAAGGATAAAAATTATTAAATATGTATGCTCTCCCTAAACCACATACATCTAAAACCAATGTACCTACAACCACAAATGGTGTTTGCAACTAATGCACCTGCATGATTGTTGTAGACACCTAAATTTGGCTAATTAATTTAATCAAATTTAAATCCTATTCTTCCAATTAATTAATATAATTAATTAATTTCCCTATTCCTTTCTTATAATTAATTAATCCCTTAATCATATTCATTGAATTAATTAATCCAATTAATTAATTCCCCAACCCATCTTCCTAATTATTTAACCTAGTTAATTAATTCCCTTGTTGCCATCCCATTTGATTAATTACCTTTAATTAATTAAATATCCCCTTTCCAAGCCCATGGACTAATTAACTTAATTAATTAATCTGGTTCAAATTCCTATTTGAGCACATGGCTTCTAACTTTTCTCCCTAACCTCTTTCTAATCCTCTCCTAACCAACCCTATCCTTTCAACCCACTTCCGTAGCCTAGTCAACCCTCAAAGTAACCTTATCCTATCCCTTCTAACCTCCCACACATGTGTGCATATGCTAACCATGTTTTCCCCTTTTGAGGAAAATATCCTATTTTGGGTGGCTTTTCTGAAAATAGACATGTGTCCTTAAAGATACATGTCACTCTTCCTTTTTTTTGGGTGGCTTTGCCCAAAATAGACATGTGAAGGGCACATGTCATTCCTTTTCTATCTAGTTGAGTCGCTTGTCCTTTTTTGGAGGACAAGTGTCTACTCTTCACCTATCCTTCCCTTCCTCATCTTGCCTATTTAATCCCTCCATTTTCAGACCAAACTCTCTCTGATCCACTTTTCACTCAATGCGTCATTACTCTGCTGAAATAATTACTCATACTCACACATCCATTTTTCATCTCTCATTATCACTTGCATCTACAATCATGGAGCACAAATTGGACATCTGTTGACGTCATGAGAACACATCCAATCATGAAATAATAAAATCAAAGCAAGGATATTGGTTTGCATTGCTTGTCATTTGTGTTTTTTCTTTGGTTTTATCATTTCAATCTTGAAGTGTTGAGTTTAATGGATTTTTTTGGTTAATTAGTTTATCATTTTATCCTTTATTTTAACACACACATTTTTAATCACATAATTGTATACACCTCTATTGTCAATATTCTATATGAATCATTATTATCATATAAACTTTGCAACTTTCAGTGAACAAATCATCTCTCCTTATTACTTTCTCATTTTCAGCACATGCAATCTTTCTGTTGTCCACATGAGCAATGGTATCCCCCTACAACCCATGACTTCTAACTCCATTGCAACATTCTTTGCAATCATATCAAGATATAGGAACAAAGAATTTCATTCATGTGTACCACCACTAGCTTTTGATAACTTCCTTTGTTCTTCTCTCTTCTCATTCTTGGATCGATTCAAAAATTGGATTACTACATTTAGAAATCCTCATCTATCCTTTGTCTAGAAGTCTTGTCAATTGGTGAAGCTCTAAACCTTTCATGGTTGTGGGATCCTTTTGACTATAGATTTCCATATCTTCTTTGAGCCACTCAATGGACTAATTTTTTTTTTAATTTAATGCTTCCTTCATCCCCACCTGCGATCTGATCTAATTGGACTGTAAACTACTCAATTTGGTGCATTCATAAATCTCCTCTCTACAAGCGAACTCTAACTTTTCATCCAAGTGAAAGTTGATTTGTCCTATGCAAGCCACTACATCAAAACTCCCTTTTGAGTCATCGAGTCAGCCTCTGTCAAAATCCTCGCATGGACTAATTTGTCTATTGGTAGGAATTTGTGGCATCAAAAACTTCTTATTCGATAAAAACCCACAAATAGGGTTTTATCGCAGAGAGTTCACATAATTATGTCGAACTCAAACCCTATTGCGATTTTTCTAACCTCTTTGTTCACCTTGATAGTTACATAATGAAACAACAACAATAAATGTTACTTTTCATCGTATCATAGGAATATGATCCACCTTTGGTAGCCAATCCAAAAAATGGTGATAACCCTATACTTTGCCCGCGTTCACATTTCCTACTTTCATTGTATCACAAACCACATGGTTTACCTTAAAGGTCATCTCATGAAATAGTGATAACCCTTTTTCTTTTCTCCATGCATTCAACATTTTTTTTTTGTCATTTTAAAAGGTGGTGGGTCAATAGGGAGGTTTGACTAGTGAAATAGTGAAATGCCCCTGAGGTTAACCTTTGTCGATGTGACAATGTTGGTGTCACATCAAAACCCTTATCTCTAGCCACGTGGTCAACCTTTTCCAATGTGATAATCATTGGTGTCACATCAAATCACATATTGCTATCAATCCTTTGGATGACAAGAATCAATATCAAGTCATTTGGAAAGAACATGTTATGTTGAAAAAGTTAGGCACCCCCACACGAACAACTCATAGCACAGGTGGACCAATCCACAACAACCAAATGAGTACAGACAAACACATGGATAAAGAGGGCCCACCAATCACAATTTATTTTTGTTGTTTTTCACATGGACTAGGTAAAAAAAAAATGTTGATCTTGAAATGGCGAAAATCTCCCAATGTTAACCATTGTCACCATAATATATACCATCCGATAAGAGAAGAAAGTCATCTTGCTGATAAGTCAAGTTATTGCGAATGACTAGTGATGTTTCCGAGACAAAAGGGCCAGTCACAATAAAAAGAAGGAGCTATCGGTATAGCCACAAAATGCTGATGAGAGTTAAACCACTCTTGTTGATAGAGTATATCTCATTGACATAGGTACATGTCGATGAGACAAACACATTGTCTCACCAAAAGTTTGCCATGGTAGAGATTTTTTAGATTTTTGAATCTGCAAGTATCCTGAATCAAACTCCATGGATTAAACACACTCAGAGGTAAATATGGAGCATGATTCCAACCCTTCATGACATGAATTCCACCTTTTTTCACATCTACAAACAATCTTTTTTTTGATCGGTACATCTACAAACAATCTTGTGTGCATATGCAATTGACCTAATTTCACACATTGTCACCTCTGCAACTTATTCTTTTCTGAATCTCATCTACAACCTGCAACTGCAATCTACCCTAGTTGACACCAATGACAACCTTATGCCAACAAGGAGGAGCTACAAACTTATTTCCTTTGTCATTCACACCATCTAGAAATATAGTATTATTATAAATAAATTTGTGAATCTTATTCCTCAATTGGTAATCTTTTTTAGTGTCATGACTTGGTTGACAATGCTATTGACAAAAATAGTTGGGATCATGGGAAGCTGGAAATGGTTTAGAATAGTCAATTGGTTTGATGGGAGGAAGTTGCAACAAATTATCATTCATCAACCTCAACAATATATTATTCAAAGACTCAAAAAGAGGAGTTAACTCTTTTCAAAAGTATTTGGATAAAGGTGCCACACTTGGTGTCATGGATGCCACTTGAGTGTCGATTTTTATATTTATCTTGATCAGACCTTTGTTGTGTTTGAACTTCATAAATGATTGTTGAGGTCTCTCATTCTTATCAACCAGATCCATGGAAGAGGATTATTCAAATTGACTCACTTAAGCTAATAATTATGAAGAACTACACACAATTGTGTAAAATAAGTAAACTCAAAAAATAGAAACTTATCTCTAATATACTTTTGTATATTAGTAATAAAAATTATTTGAAAATCATGATCAAGCATGAGATAAACAATTTATGAATGCAAATGTTTATATCTACCAATAAAATTGATCACTTTTTCATCAACTCCTTGCTTACAATGAATCAAATCAGGACCAATGTTATTTTGAAATTGTTGAATGAAAGAATTAGCCAATGATTGAAAATAAGTAATAGAATAAGGAGACAAAGAAAAATACCATTGCAAGGCTTTATCTCTAAAGGTTTGAGTAAATAATTTTTCCATGAGTATTTGATCATGAGAGAATCTACTACACAAAAGGTTTTAAATGTCTTCACATGAGTCGAGGGGTCACCTTTTCCATTGTATAACTCAAATTGAGGAATTTCCACATGCTTAGTATAAACCACGTGAATAATATCATCAGATAATGGGCTCACTACATCAAATGTGGGGATATTGAATTTAGATTAAGTTAAAAAAAGTCATTTGGTGTTGTAAAGATGAAACAATTTGATCTAGGTCATTAATAGTTGCTTCGGTAGATGGATTGAAATTGGACATATTGGATTGTGATCGAGGAGTAATATTATTGTAAGTGAAGGTTGAGATTAAGGAGGGGGGAAATTATGGTATGTTGGTATGGGAGATGGTTGTGAAACAAATGAAAGACCAATGGAAGGAGGTCTGTAAGAATATTGATAAATAGGGTTGCCCATTTTTATGCTAAATTTGAAAGGATTCAATCACAAAAACCTTATATCTACAATGAAATCCAACACAACATCAATAAAGATCTATAAAATATGCAAAATCATAAAAAACTTAATGATACCATTCACACATTCAATGGGTTTGATCTCTATTATTTTCCTCTCTCCATTGATCTTACTTTTGATATGTTGCTCTTAGATTTGTATGTTTGCACAAGAGTTCAATGGTGAACTAATGTGGTTGTGATGATGTAACTTTATTGCAATGATGTAGGTTATGATTTCAATAAATGTAAGTATGCTTGAACATTGGATCCTGAAATAAGGAGAGGAAGCCTCTTTTATAGAGAACATCCTAAAAATAGAGGGATAATATTAAGAGGTGGGATAAAAATGGTTAGCTAAGATTGAAGGGTAGGTAGAGGGAAATAACAAAATAAACAAAGTGGTTAAGATAAATGAGGGGGAAAAAGTGAATTAATTAAATAAACTACAAAATAATCTGAGTGGTAAAGATAAATGAGGATAAAAAGCTAAATGAATAAATTAAATAAACTAGAGAACTTAGTTAATTTATAGAGGGGGAAACATAAATTAAATAAATAAAATATTTATTTAATTTAGGAAAAAGGGTATTTAAATAAATGAAAATATTTATTTAAATTAGCATAGAAAAAGAGGCCAACAAGGGGTTAAGTAAATTAATTAACTAAATAAATATTTATTTAATTAATAGAAGAAAAGGCAATAATTTAAAAATAAATAATATTTATTTAATTAGACTAGGACATTTCTAGGCATCTACATCTTGCCCCTCTTTGAGAGATTGTAGTTTACTATGTTGTTACAAAGAAAAATACTATATTCACTGATACATAGGTTTGCCTCAATAAGAATGGTGACATGAGTTGTCCATCGGATGGGGGTGAGCCATGGAGATGGTCATGACTTAGGGCACAGTTTGCATGGGGACCTTTCTTGTTGGCACACCTATATCTTGACTCACATTAGTTTGTATACTTGGGTGGCTATAGACTATCAATAGGGGTGACACTTCTTCAGATCTAAGCCTTAAAGAATATTGCAGTGACCAAGCCAGTATGTTACAAGGGTCACAATGCAAGACAACCTTATTTCTATATGCATAGCATGATTTTCTCCCAACCATGACTAGTGAAGATGGAAAACTAGTGTTGGGTGATTGATGACATTGACTCAGTGATCTGGTGCCCATACTTAGATTTTGAGGTATAGGAGGATGGTCATACTGAGTTGCCTTATTAATATCAGGCCCAATGTTTTATTGGATGAATTCACTACATCATAGAAAGACATCTACTAGAAAAGGTGTCAAGATAATTTAGACGAATATAGGGATAGCGTATCAAATCTATAGATTTTGTGAAGTAACGATGAGAGTTATCACAATGGGGACCATGCTTATAATATGCAATAGTTTTGGCTGAGTCCAGGGCTTTAACACCAATGGTATGGGATCTTTGGCGAGACATTGTTTATGTAGGGATGACATTAGATTATGAGGCTTGGATTTGAGCACATTTATTTCCAAAGTTGATATGGCCAAGAGAGCTAGAACCACAACTTTGTTGGCAATTGACACTCATTGGATTCATATGTTGCCATTGATGGTAACAAGATTCTGTATGGAAACAAGATTCTATTATAGACACACACCACCATTTGGAGGCATACACTGACATATACCGACATTGGAGTAATCAAGGTCACAACTGACACTGACACCGATACCAACATCCAACACTTCAAGGAAGTCGACATCAGGCTAGGACCCGAAGGAAGTTTTATTTGTAAAATCATTTTGTAATTATTGCATGAGGCTGACATTGTATATCTATTATAATGCATTGTAAGCTGACATAAGGCATATTGTTTGTAAAGGGTATATAAGTCAGTTTGTTAGGTCATTTTGAGATATAGAGAGATATGAGAAGGTATTAGAACTGTGTAATGTGAAGGACATGTATGTAGATCATTTGTATGTGAATGTAATATTATGCTATGATCAGTAGATGGTTTGAAAATCATTCTTGGAGGAAAGGAGATATCGGTAGAGGTGTTCATGGTTTATGAACTGGTACTGAACAAAGCTATAACCGAAACTCTTTTTGGCATTGCAGATGCATTTTGTGAGTTTATCTTTACTATTTTATCTCAACAGAAGCTTGTAGTCAATGAGACTCTTTTGTGTTGAGTAGTGTGCTCTAGGCAGTGTGCCTTCCTGCATGTGCAGGCCCCCATGCTATGTAATATCTTTCATATGGCCAATGAATTGATATTGTGGGTCACAAATCCCACCGTGGTTTTTCCTCTTTGAGGTTTTCCACTTATAAATTTTGTGTGTTATGGTGTTCATTTATGTGGATGGTTTATTTGCTTCAAGTTATATGTTTCTTCATTTACCAGTTTATATGTGTATGTTATAAAAGGGTAAAATCATATGATACCAGCAGAACACTGATACACCCCCACTCTAAGTGTTCTTGGATCCCAACAATTGGTATCAGAGCTTGGTACCTCAGAATAAATTTAACAGCTTGAGGAAGATCTTGAAACCATAGTCATTGAACATGGGTATGGAGAAGCAACTTGAGATGGCACTTGAGGATTATTATGCTGAAAGGATGAAGAACCTAAAATTGCAAGATGAATTGAATTCTATAAATGAATTCATTCTTGTTCTGCAAGAAAGGGTATCATTTGCTCAAGCTAAGAGAAAGAAACTTTTGCAAAACCAAGATGATGAAGAGAAAAATGCACTTGAGGAACAATGTCAGAAGCTGAGTCAATCTAACATGCTCATAAAGAATGAAATGCAAGACTTGACTATAAGGTTATCAAAAGATATTGAGGATAGAAGGAAGAAGGAAGAAAATCTTGCTATATCTCAGAAGAACAAATTTGAATAATGTGGCAGATTGACTCATGAAAATAATTTGCTGAGAACTTATTTGGCACACTCCCGAAATAATGAACAAGAGCTTGAAAGATAAATAACTACTCTGAGAGATGATCTAGCTACTGCAAGTGAGTATAAAGAAAAATTCAGGATTAGTGTTGCATAGTTGGATGATTTATTGAGAAGACAAAGGCAGAATGAAGATTCTAGAGGACTTGGATTTGTACAAGGTGAAAACTTTGGTACTGCAAATGAAAATCAAATAACCGGTATGTAGAATTCATCAAAAAAGGGGAATCCGGTAAGGCAGTCTAATGCTTATAAATTCAATGGTAGATATTTTGTGTGTAATAAATTTGGGCATATGGCTAGACAATGTAGAAATAGAGCAAATCAAAACTACAATTCAGTTCCCAGTCAATGCACAAATTGCAAGAAATATGGTCATAAGTCAGAAGATTGCAGAATGAATGTTAAATGTCATGCATGTGGAAAGTTTGGTCATTTGGCTAATCAATGTAGGTCAAGGAATGACACTAGATATGTCAAAGTAATTCAAAAGAATAATGTTACATGTTATACTTGCAACAAAATAGGTCATATTGCTAAGTACTACAGAAGCAAGGCTACACCAGTTAGCAATGATAAATCAAATGAGAAAGGAAAGAAGAAGGTAGATGAAATACAACAATATTACACCAAGAGATGGGTTAGAAAATATGAAGAACCAAATGGAGATACAACTACACTGGTAACTTCACTTGTAACTCCACCAGTAGACCAGAGCATTCCTACACAGGCAGGAAATTCAACTAGTAACTGAGGCATACACCTTAGGGGTTGGAAAATTCATTGCAAATCTTGCATATTCCTTGGAAGAGATCTCGAAGAGATATGGAAAGTGTTATTGATCATTGATGAAGGTTTATTCAGCATAAAACTGTGAAATCAACATCCGGTAGGATACATCGCTAAGTATTTATGACAGTGATGAATTAGGGTTTACTCGTTGATAAAAAGAGAAAGTGGGTTTAGTTTGTGTAAAAGGTTGTATAGGAGAGAACCTATTGGTAAAACCTTTATGAAGTAGCAATATCAGTTGGAAAGAGAGTGGGAAGTTTTGTTATGATCTCACAAGGTAAGAGTCGAAGACACAAGATAGATAGTGGAGGGGTTATGGGGCCTTCCAAGATAGGGATGACTACAAGGTCGAGATGGGTTCCACCATCTGATATTGGATGGGCAAGACCTTTGAGTGATTAGAGGCCTTTGAGACCATCAAGGTCAAGGGTGGTAGATCATCATATCTCTCTTCTCTAGTCTATTTTGTATTAGTGCATTTTGTATGATGACATAGACACATGAGAGTGATTTGGGGGATGACAGTAGGCATTATGATTTTTGATATATATATATGAGATGAGATCTAATGCTAGGGATGACATTATGTATTTGTTTATGATTCTATGATGGTCTATGTGTTTATGCATGATGCATTATATGTGATGCATCTATTTATGATGCTATGAGATGTACTTATCATGATCGATGTATGATGCATGATGACAAGGATTTATGTTTGTGTGTTGTGTTCTATCCTATGAGATGCATTTATTGTAAGTAAGTTAAGTAGTGGAACAACTTCCTACACTAACCTTGAGAGGAGGATAATGCAAAACTAATGCAGATCGTTACAACAGTTACAAAAACTTAACATAAATAAACATAATATCATGTATACTACAACATAGTGATTTACATGGGGAAAACCCTTTCGAGAGAAAAACCACACACTCTAAAAGCAACTCAATATATTATTAAACAATCAATAACAAATTACAATATACTTATAGATAAATCTCTTCATATGAGTACCACTAATCAGAGACTCAAAGGTAACTCAATATCCATAAGACTCTTACACACAACCTCTATCTCACGCATCTCATATATAGGATATACAACACAAGAAACCATCAAACGGTATACAAAACTATGGGCTAAAACTACCTAGTAAAGTAGATATGACCTTATCCCCATTCTAGATGCCCTATGATGTTTCAAAACACATATCAACACATGTTCCTTCCTTTTACAACTCATATATATGTATGATACATTTAATATTTCTTATTTCAGAAGTCCAAACTTCCAGAGGCCATAACTTGTGAATCAAGTGTCTGATTAACAATGATGTAAACAAAGCTTTGTTCCTATAATTTAAAACATATATCTGGATCCCCTGATCCTACAATTCATACTTAAAATTATAAACTAAAACAAATAGACCAAAACAAGGCATTATTACTCAATGGTGTGATTAAGATTGATGCAACAATCTTTGTAGTTGCAAGTACACACTTTAATCGAATTGATAATGAATCAAATAAAAATTGAACAACAAAGAATGCAACAAAATTAATCATGCAAACAATCTCGATTCTCTACTCTATAATCTATTACATTCCAATGGATACAAAATCTCATACAACATATAGGGTAGGCTTAGAGCTCATTTCAGTCCTTTATTTATTAAGATTTAAAACAAACAACATGACTACTCCAAATATTACCCAACCTAGACAATCCCAAATAAAACTCCTCTCCTAGCAACACACTCCTACCATAAAATAAAAAATAAGAAAAGTAAATTGAAAAAGGCACTAAAAGGCCATGATGCAGCCACCATTGACAATTACTGACAAAATTCTAAAAAATCAAAGCATAAAGAAATAGATGACTAGTGGGGGCTACAACATTTAAAGAACGATTATGTCAAAAAGCATATAATAATTTGATGTGTTAGAAAGCTCGCAAAGTTATCTATCAGCTTATAACCCACTATGCTAGTTATGCCCACTTTTTAGGGCATTTCAAAGGGTCTAAAGTCCTCAAAATTAAATTTAAACCTTTCATCGCACCCTTCAAAATGGAAACTTTAATATCTTCAAAACTAGCTATGATCTTGTGATGAAAATTTACCGACATGCTTATCTAGTCAATCCAAAGATTTGGGGAGAATTTTGCACCATTTCATACTCAAATGAAAAATTACTATAAATGGTAACCTCATGTAAATACAAGGTTGAGAGACCATTTTCCAAATATTCTCCCACTTGTTGAACACCTTGTAAGAGAAAAGGGAGTGTCAACACAATAAATTAATTGCTAGGGGCCATAAGGCCCATATATTCCAAACACCATCTAAACTTCTCTATGCTCACAACCTTGGTTAAAGAATCTGCAACATTAATCAAAGTTTCTACCTTAAATAGCTTCACCCTACCATCTTCGACCATATCACTAACAAAATGATACTAAACATCAATATGTTTGCTCCAGGCATGAAATGTCAGGTTTTTAGCTAGGCAGATCACACTCTGAGTGTCACAATAAATAGTCATTGCACCTTGTTTTATTCCAATATCTAAACATGGTCTTTTAAGCCAAATGGATTCTTTACAAGCATGAGTAGCTATCATATACTTTGATTCTATTGTGGACAAAGAAACCATAGCCTGTCGCTTACTCATCCAACTAATTGCACCACCAAATAAAGTAAACACATAAGCACTAGTGGATCTTCTATTATCAATATCACTTCCCATTCTGAATCCATATAACCAAGAATACCAAGGGAAATCACGTCTCTTACCAAATTTCCATGATAACTGTAGACACCTAAAAATGGTCAACGCTTGCGAAGTCATACATTAACATTTGCGCATTGCCTCATTTTAGGTTTTTGCATCGCATTAACATTTCTCCTATGATTTGTACTTGGTCTTTATCATTTGCGAGCATCGAGTCATTCTTCTACATTCTTCATTCATCTCGCTCTCAAATTTGGTCTTGTCAACAACACTATCCAGTCATGATTTTAATCAATCTTATCCTATTGCATCAATGTGTGTGCTTATTTGTCATCATTTTGGACATCGTCAATCCTAATTAGGGTTTTGTCCTCCTATCAATCTTGTAATCGATTTGTCATCGATCATTGTACTTTTATCAATCTTGTCATCTGGCAATCGATTTATCATCAATCCTTATCATTTTCAATCTTGTCGTTTTAACGATCAATTTGTCATTGGTCGTTGTCATGTTCGATCTTGTCATTTTGCGATCGATTTGTCATCAATCGTTGTCTGTCTCAATTATGTCAATTTGGATCAATTAGTCATTGTTTCTCATTAATTGGCACATTTTCTCAATCAAATCATTTATCACATTGGTCATTTATCAATCCAAAATAAAATCGAATCGAGTCAATTATCTTTCATCAAGACCTAATTCATCTTCTAGGGTTTCGTGATTTAATCATTTAACCTTGTGTGTGTCATTTCTTCCTCTAGGATTAATAAATTATTTATTTATCCTAAGTCTTCTCATTGCAATTAAATGTTCATTTAATTGTCTAATTATTCCTCTTTGTGAATTAATTAATAAATGATAAATTATTAATTAATTTACCTAATTCCTCATTTTCTTTTTCCTAATTTCTTAATTCCTAATTTCAATTTCCTCCTATTTCTCTCCTAAATTCGTGGGAATGACATGTCAATTTGTCATAATTTGTCATAATTGACAATCAATCAATTTTTGACATAGAAGTTGTCATAATTTGTCATAAATTATCAATCAACAAATTTTGCATAGAAAGTGCATAATTTGTCATAATTTGTCATAATTGACATAATTGATTTGCAATTTCCATTTGAATTGAATCATTCTAATCTTGTCTTTTCTCCAATTCTTCTATAAATTGGATGAATTTCTTCAATCAATTCCCCTAATCAGATTATCGAATTTCTAGTTAATCGCGCTTCGAGTATTCTTGAGCAATATCTTATTTACTTGCTTTCATATCATGATCATGCAATAGTAGGTGAGATCCACAACAAAACTATTTGGAGAAGAAAGAAGAACAATGGAGCCGCATGAAGGAGAATTCAAATCATACCTTTGGTTTGCTTAATTTCTAGTTTTGAATGTTTTTATTTCATGTCTCTATTGAATGTGTTTAGGATAGATCATTACATTTGAGTTTTTGTGATTGGGCTAGATTAGTATGTTTATCTTGTTTGTGATGATTTCCTATTTCCTAACATACATTAATTGGTGAACCCGATGTGAACACTAACCATCTAACCCCTTTATGGTGTTTTTGAGTGCTTTCAAGTTGATTTGCAGGCCAAAAACCCAAAAATAGGGTCGTGCAGGGTTTTCTGGAGACTTCTGCGCCTGTGTGAAGCAACTTGCGCCTGTGTTGAAGACATTTTGCACCTATGTCATGCATTCTGCGCCTATGTCATGAGTTCTGCGCCTGTGTAAATGTCCAAAACAGAGGTAAAAATGCAGTGTTTTACTTGAAAATTGTCTTGATTTTGCTTTCTGTTTTCTATTTTTTGGTTTTTGGTACTAATTATCTGTGCAGAATCTTGGCATACACATGGCAAAGACAACAAATCAAACTACTAACATCTGTTATGCAGAATCGATAGTCAAAGAATAAACACCTCAAACTTCTAACTTGGGTTTTGCAGGTTGCCTTGGAGAAACAACTAAACTTGTGTTTGTTATTAATGTTTTAGGCACTTAGTGATTTCTAGATAGGTTGGAATGAATATGTTTTTTCTTTGATTTTTGAGTGTGACATTGGAGTGGGAGAGTATGCTCTCATCCTTCTTAGGGTGATCAGAAATCTAGATCTTCGATACCATGCTCGTGTCTTTGATTGTGTGTCTCCTTTAGAGGGCCTGCCTTCCCGACCACTTTTCTTTTGCAAGCAAGTGATAATCGTGAGAAGGGAATGACCCAAAGTGAGTACAGCTAGAATTCCTTGGCATTCTAACTCACTATAAAAAAATACCCGATGAGCGAAAGCTTTGAAGGAAGTGTTACGTGGGAATTGCAGTTACTTGGGAAGTGATGACCCTTGAACTCTTTCTCATATCAACATCTAAGTAGGGCCTCTTGGTCTAAATCATGCTTGCGTGACTACATTTGTTTGGTATCTTGATGGGCTTAATGTCTCAATCACGCTTGCGTGACATCAAGGAGTAACACTTAACAGAAATCCTTACTAAACACCTTGTTTTTAGAGGCCAAAAAAACCTTCTAGTTGCTTGAGAAGGACAAGTTCGGATACTTGGAAGAGATACTAAGTTTTCCATGGGGAGATTTCCATGGGGACTGATGCTTGGCTGCCCTAAGAAGTGAGTGCCGTGGAGGGGAGCCTGTGGGGTCAAGCATCTATGTATTCTCCTTGAATCCCATAATGAGTCTACCTCTCAAGTACCTAATGTCCTTGCCTACCATAAGAAATGTGTGAATGAGCATGATTGTCTTGAGTCTAAGTTAAAATATCTTGTCTTCTTTTGTTGTCAAGAGTTGAATTGCATCTCATTTCAAGAACAAAACAAATTGATCCAACATAAGATCAAACACAAGAGACATTCATCCAAGAAAGGTTCAACAAGATTCAAAACTCATCTTCAAACATGGTTGTCAAATATTGTTCAAAATCTTGTCTCAACAAGCATGTCACTAAGATTTAGGTTCATCCTAGGTTTGCATTTTGCAAAGTCATTGTCAATTACCAAGGTTAAGTTTCACCTAGGTCATATTCCTTTTCATATCAATAAGGGTCATCCATTTGCATGTGTCCTCTTGCATTAGAACAATACCATTTCATAATTCAACCTTAGGTTGACATTGTCCTACATTCATATTTGCATACCCAAGGTATCTTCATTAAGCTTAGGTCATTATCATATCATATTAGGGTCATTGGCATAATACTTGTCCCTTTGCATATAGTGTCAAAACTAGGTTTTGTCATACTCGAGTAATCCAAATCTTTGATAAACCCTAAGTTATTGTTAGGAAGTCTAGACCTTATCAAACCTTTTGTCCTTTTGTCATCTATGTCATTTCGTCAAACCTAGCTTAGTATCCAAGCATATAGGGGAGACATTGTCATCTTGTCCTTTGTCACTTAGTCCTTTTGTCCTTTGAGGTCTAGATATCATTCCAATTTCCTAAGGGTCCCTCTCTTAGATTTGCATTCAAAAAAGTTTGTCAAAATCTTCAAAAACAACCAAAAACATAGATTGCATTTTCATCTATTTAAGTTTGCACTTAGTTGCATATCATACATTATCTTTGAAAATTCCAAAAATATTGCATTTGCATAAGTGACATGCCGGTTGAGACAAGATCAAAATCTAAAAAGATGGGCGAACCAATGTATCAACCCATGGACAACATAGCAAATTCGCAGTTTCAAACTAGTCAAACAATACAAATTGAAGGTTCATCAAACACATCTCTACCACCATATGGAACGGTTCAACTTGGGCCACCTCCATTATATGAGCCAGTATTTGTACCTATGAAACTAGGACATGGGAGTGTTCCACCTACTCCTAGAGGAAGTGCACCTTTCAATTGGAATCAACCACACCTGCAACATGATATTCAAACTCAAACGTTATATGAAGAACAAACTCTTTCGCAAGGATTTGGTTCAGATCAAGGCATCCAAGAAGAAATGAATCCAAATGTCCAACCAAATTCTTCCTCCAATTCTGATGCTTCTGATGATGTTGACATGTTCCTTCAAGATCCAAAGATAACAAAAAAGATGGATAAGTTCTTGAAAAAGGTCTTTAAGATGTTTCCACAAAAGTATCTTAACATGATGAGTAATGTGACCTCTTCAAGTGAACAAATCAATGTGCAAGAACAACAAGGCGGTGAGTTGTTAAGTTTCTCTCCGCATCCAAATGAAGAAAATGCACAACAAGCAACTCAACCTACCTTGATGAGCAAACGTGCTTCAAAGGCATTGACAGTGACTATTCCTCAAAAGTCACCATTTGAGACAATAAATAATCCATTATTCAACACAATACCTGTAACACAAGATCAAATGAAGAACACACCAATATTGATAGCTGTCCCTCAACAAGAAGTGGTTCCTTACATGCATAAAGTTGGATCAAAATCTAAGATGCAGGAAAGCTTCACAACTAGAATGCCTAATGTCACCAATGTCCAAAATAATTCCACAATGTAACAAAGTTCTTATGTCCTGTTAAGTTCAATATCTTTGCCAAACACTATTGCAACAAATCCTTCGATAATGGTGACACAAAGAGCTACGGATAGTAGTTTGCACCAACAACAATTATTGCAACAATTGAGTAATATACAAAAGGTACAATCGAATGTGCAAACAAATAATGTGCAACAACAACAATTTCACATTCGACAACAAATTGCAGCGCCTTCGGCACCATTACAAGTTAATGCAAACTTGCAACCATCACAATGGATTGGACAAACAACACAGCAAGTTAATGCAAGTGCTATACCCCATCCTAAGGAGAAGCAACAAAAACCATCTAAACAAAGTTTTTTACAAATGATGGGATACACACCGCAACAACAATTGGCACAAAGTCAACAAATTCCAATTCGTCAGCATCAACAACATGTGCCTCAATATGTGCCAAGGCAAATAAGCTATCCTACTTCACAACCGCAATTGGCACCTGTGCAATATCAACCTAGGCTCCAAGAAGCACAACAACAAGGTCGATATCAAGGCATAGCACAACCGCAACAACAAGTGATGTACCAAGAACTTTATATGCCAGAGACACCAAAAATGGCCATTTCAGAGTATCAACAACCGATCGGAAATGCGATGTGTCGACAAAGAATACCAACCGGGATTAATGATGGACCTCCACAATCTGATATAATTGTGCAACAACTTGAGAAGTTGCAATGAAAATTTGATGCATTAGAAACTAAAGGAACAAAGAAGTTGTATACAGATCAAGATTTATGTCCTAATCCTTTTGACAAGAGTGTATACATGCCTCCATTCCCTAAGCATTTTGAGGCACCTAATTTTGAGAAATATAAAGGGAATGGCAATCCAAAAGATCACATTCAAGCATTTTTCACGGCATGTACTAAGGTAAGCTATGAAGAGACGTATTTAATGTGCTTATTTGCACGAAGTCTCACGGGACAAGCTATGGATTGGTATTCACATCTGCCAGGAAATATAAAGACTTGGTTTGAATTGGCTCAAAAGTTTTTATCTCATTTTGCATTCAACATCGACAGTGACGTGACCATGTCAGATTTATGCAACACCAAGCAAAAGCAAGGTGAATCATTAGTGACTTTCTTGCAATGATGGCGAAGCTTGTATAGTCATTCTTCTCTTGATATACCCGAAGAACAACAAGTGAATCTGTTTATCTAGAATTTGGTCCCAGAAATGATGTATGAGCTAAAATTGAAAAGTCCCAGTACTATAGAGAAACTCATTAAGAAAGGAATGAGCATCAAAATGGCTCTTGTAGCTAAAGGAATTATCAAGCTCAATAAAGACAGTGACAACACCAATTATTCGGGGGATAGAAACAGATTTTGGTATAAGAACAAGAATGTCACTAATGATGGAGTTGTTGATGCAAGAGCGGTGAATGCAAATCAACCCCCATTCACGATCAAGAAATTGAGTGTTCCTAATATGTCAACTATGGAACAAAATCAAGCACCAATGAGAAATGTTACTCAATAGCCACAATACCAACAACATGCTCAACAACAGCATACTCAACAATATAACCAACAACAAGGCCAACAACAGAACCAACAGCGCAAACCTTTCCGATCGCGGGATGGACCTCCTCGACAATTTACGCCATTAGGAGAGCCTATTGAATCAGTAATGAGACAATTGATACAAGCAAAATTTATTAAGCTACTAGATATCAAGGCAAAACCAGCGGTAAAACCGCATTGGTGGAATGATAATGCGTACTGTGAGTATCATCGGTCCAAAGGACATAAAAATGCATCATGTTTTCAATTGAAACATATGATTCAAGATTTGTTAGAGCAAGGAGTAATTGAGGTAGATCCACCCCATCTGACCTCTAACACTGATCATACTATTTTCAAAACTCCTTTGCTTGATCATGACAAGGGTAAAGCGTCTTCTTCCAACTCTGCCCAAACGGCCAATTATGCAAATATTGGTTATAACAATGTCATTAATTGTTTCCATGCATCAAATGAGTATGTTTCTACCCTGAGAATAAAGGGACAAGATCCTTCTTGCGCAGTCACCACTCGTTGATCCAAAATAGTCCTGAAAGGAGCTCCTGCAGCTCCTCCCAAGCCAACCTGCAAGTCAGTATAATCTTTTGGATCATCTAGAAAAGACACCTGCACAAATATCAATCCTTGAGTTACTGAAAATGTCTCCCATGCATCGTGCAGTCCTAGATAAAGCTTTAATTGAGTCCACTGTCCCGACAGATATTGATGTTGACCAGTTTCAAGCCCGGATTGGACATTTAGCTGTTTCCCAAAATGTCGCGTTTTCTGACAATGATATCTCACCTGATAAGCTCCCTCACAATGATCCTTTACACCTTGAAGTCTTTGTTCATAACTGCAAAATCCGACGAGTCTTGATAGATGGTGGAGAAGGTCTTAATATTTGTACCTTGAGAGTGGTCATAGGCCTTGGATATACAGAAAATGACATTGATGCTTCCAAAAGAATAACAATCAAAGCATATGATGATGTTGAGCGTCCATCCAAAGGGATAATTACATTGCCTATCAGAGTTGGTCCAGTGACAAAAAACACTTTCCTACAGGTCCTAGACCTTGATCTCCCTTATAATATGATCCTTGGCCATCCATGGATCCATGCAATGAAAGCAGTTCCATCCACCTATCATCAATGTTTAAAATATCCTTACAATGGAACTGAGATAACAATTCCAGGAGATCCTAATCCATTTCAATTTTGTGCTACTCTAAAGGGTACCCCTCAGCAGCAAGTCCCAATTAATAGAGAGGCCAAGTCACATAGCTATGTGGAGCCTAATGAATTGTTAGATGTTGTCAAAGGGAAATTGAAGATACAGGACCAAGGATGCAGAGAATATTCAATGGATCAAACATTCCTCATCGGGAATTTGCCAATATCTCCAAACTCATATGGCAAACCACATTTATTGCAAAAGGAACCTAAGGTCATTATTCAATATCAGCCTTCCACTACATTTACAAGATGGGGTGAACTTGACAAAGAAACTATAGATGATGATGTCATAGATTGGCTTTATAAAGATCCAACTGAGACCCCACCTGTTAGATTGCCAGTGGAACGATATGGCAAAGGATTTACTATGCTGCAAAAGAAAGGATATGATGGTTGCAGTGGCTTAGGCCTGAACAACAATGGAAGGCTAGAACCTATCATACCCAAGAGGTGACCTCCAACTTTAGGGTTAGGTTTTGTACCGTTGCGAATTGGATCTACATCTACCAAAGTGCCCACGTGTTGAAAAGGGCGTGATTCTGACGATGAAATAACACTTGAGGATACCCGACCCAAAACTGATTCCAATGAATGGGAGTGGAGTTCTTTTTCTTCTAGCTCCTATGCCCTCAACAATATTTTCATTGACCCTGATAATTTGCCTATGGAAGACAAACATGAAATAACTCCTCTTCCTAAAACATGTCCTCATGCTTGGATAGAGACATTTTGGGATCCAAGCTCTGAATCCGATACAAGCAGTTCGGATAGTGACACCACAGATGTTCATATCTTTACCATATCAGCCCTTTCTCTCCTTACAACTGATGATGACATGCCCCTCATCTATCCCCAGCTTATCCAACATGACCAACAAGAACCGCTCACATTGGACTGTTTTCAAAATGACGAAGCAATTGCAGAATTCCTTGGACTACGGGAAGGCATACCACAAGGTGATCACAAGGCAGGATTTGCTATTGACCTGGATTCCATGACATATTTTGGGGAGTCAACTCCCTCTTCCAGTCATCAAAATGAAAAAAGAAAAGAACAAGTAAAAAATCAAAAGAATAGATCTTTGAGTGAAAACCGTAAGGCACTCTCTGATCATACAAAAGTTAAAATAAATGACGTACCTACGGGTGAAAACCTCTCTGAGGCTCCCAAAGGTGGAAGAGTGGACATACCCCTATCAAGTCCAGACAAATCAACATTGCTAGTGGAAATGACCGAGGAAATCAATTTGGGTACACCTGACAACCCTAAGGTCATTCATTTTGCTGCTTCTCTATCACAATAGGAAAAAATAGATTTTGTCAATTTCTTTCTTGAGAAGAAGATCAGCTTTGCATGGTCCTATGCAGATATTCCTGGCCTCGATCTAGAATTGGTTCTTCATCATTTGCCACTAAAAGCTGATGCCAAGCCTATCAAACAGAAACTTTGAAAGATACATCCTCAGGTGGCTCTTTTGGTCAAAGTGGAACTAAAAAAATTACTAGATGTGGGCTTCATCAGACCCATTGATTATGCAGACTGGATTTCAAATTTAGTACTAGTGAGCAAAGTAACTAGGGGCATCAGAATCTACACAGATTATAGGGATCTCAATAAAGCATGCCCTAAGGATGATTTTCCATTGCCAAATATTGATATCATAGTAGACATGACTACTGGATATGAGATGCTTTCATTAATGGATGGTTTCTCCGGCTATAACCAAATTCGCATTGCTCCTGAAGATCAACATAAGATAGCATTCACCTGTGCTTGGGGCACCTACTGTTGGAATGTGATGCCCTTTGGTCTTAAAAATGTAGGCACAACATATCAAAGAGCAATGGCGACAATTTTTCATGATTTTATGCACACTTTGATGGAGGACTATGTTGATGACTTGTTATGCAAATCTATCACCAGAGATAGTCATCTAGCCATCCTGGGCCCAATCTTTGACTGAATGGAGACCTACAAACTTAGGCTCAATCCAAAGAAGTGTGTCTTTGGTGTCACAGCTGGCAAATTACTAGGATACATTGTTTCTCATCGAGGCATTAAGGTCGACCCTGCCAAAGTCAAAGCAATAAGGGATATGCCTCCACCTTCAAACCTCCGGCAATTAAGAAGTCTGCAAGGAAAGCTCCAGTCAATCTGCCACTTCATAGCTCAGTTGGCTGGCAAATGTCATCCATTCCAACATCTATTGCATAAAGGTGTCACTTTCAAATGGACTGAGCAATGTCAATCAGCCTTTCAAGCTCTCAAAGAATATTTGCTATCGCCGCCTATTCTAATGCCTCCAATAGAAGGAAAGCCATTTTTATTATATATTTATGCAACTGAAACGGCATTAGGATTTCTCTTGGCCCAACAAGATGAGAACGGCAAAGAGCGAGACATTTACTATATCAGCCGGACACTGGTAGGCTATGAGCTAAATTATTCAACTATTGAAAGGGCATGCTTAGCAGTGGTATTTGCAACGCAGAAACTCTGACATTATATGCTGAGCCACCAAACATTGTTGGTTGCAAAAATTGATCCCTTAAAATATTTGCTTAGCCGAGTAGCTTTGACGGGTCGCCTAGCAAAATGGGTCATGATTCTCAGTGAATTTGACATTGAGTATATGGAGCGAAAGGCCATAAAAGGACAAGTCATAGCAGATCAACTTGCAGAGGCTCCTATTTCTGATGATCATCCCATGTTGACTGATTTTCCAGATGAATCAGTCTTTTCTCTCACATCCTCTAATGAATGGAAGTTATATTTTGATGGGTCCCATACCAAGTTTGGATCCAGAGCCGGCATCTTGTTTGTCACCCCTCAAGGTGATGCTATTCCAAAGTCCTACAGAATAACTTTCCACTGCACCAATAACATTGCAGAGTATGAAGCGCTGGTTACAGGACTCCGAGTAGCAGTCCACTGGAACATCAAGCATTTGCAAGTCTATGGAGATTCTCAATTAGTCATTCAACAAGTGAATGATGACTACGAAACAAAAGATGAAAAGCTTATTCCCTATAAGCATATGGTAGATTTCTTCAAGACCAAATTCACGGCTATCCATTTCAATCAAGTTCCAAGAATGCAAAACAAGTCGGCAGATGCGATGGCTACAATTGCTTCCATGTTGAATATGCCAAACAATATGGACAAATGTGAATTTTTAGTTGAACAATTGCTGGTTCCTTCTTTTGACATTCCAATAGCGGATGTGATGTGCGTTCTTGTTGGTCCCAACTCCCCATGGTACAATGACGTCTATCAATATTTGAAATCCCAAACCTTACCACCTAACCTTTCCACTAACCAACGCCGCGCCTTTATCCGATAGACAGCCAAATATGTCATCATCGCCGACACCCTTTACCGTCGTTCCTTTGACCATACCCTCCTCAGGTGTTTGGATTCTAACGAAGCACAAATGGCTTTACACAAGGTTCACGATGGTATATGTGGGGGCCATTTCAATGGTCTAAGCTTAGCCAAAAAGTTGATTCGCGCTGGGTATTATTGGCCCACTCTGGAAAAAGATGTTCATGATTTTGTTAAGAAGTGCTACAAATGCCAGATTCATGGAAACTACATTCATGCACTAGCCCAAGAGCTTCATTCTATCATATCTCTGTGGCCCTTTTCTCAATGGGGATTGGATCTTATTGGCAAGATTCACCCGACATCTGCAAACGAACACAATTTCATCATTACAGCCATAGAGTATTTCACAAAATGGATCGAGGCCATCCCCATGAATTATATCACGGGTGTCCAAATTTCAAAATTCTTGCTGAATTATATCATATGTCGGTATGGGGTTCCCCTTGCCATAGTCACAGATAATGGTTGTCCTTTCAAGAATAAAGATGTTAAAGAACTCTGCGAAAAGTTTCATATCCAACACCGTTTCTCTAGTCCATACTATCCACAGAGGAATGGTCAAGCCAAAGCATCAAATAAAACCATTATCAAGATCCTAAAGAAGGTCGTCAATGACGCTGGTCGAGATTGGCATGTACAGTTGAATCCAACACTATGGGCCTATCGCACTTTTATCCGCACACCTACTGGAGCAACACCTTATTCCTTGGTGTATGGTGTGGAAGCTATTTTACCTTTGGAGGTGGAGATTCCTTCCTTACGTGTTTCCTTGCAACATCTGATTGATGATGAGACACACAGAGTCTCTCGGCTACATCAGCTTGAGATGTTAGATGAGAAACGTCAGACAGCTCTGACACATTTGCAAGCATATCAAAACTGTCTCCGTCGCTCTTATAATAAGAAGGTCAAAGGGCGACACTTCGAAGTGGGAGATCTGGTTTTAAAGGCAAACCCTAAGAATGCACAGTCTACTGACATCATCAAAGGCAAGTTTGAACCTAATTGGGTTGGGCCTTTCATAGTAACCGCAGCATATGGCTCAGAGGCATATCATCTTGTTACCCCAGAAGGTGAACCTTTGTCCGATCCTATAAACAACATGCATCTTCGCAAGTACTGGGCATAATTTTCTATCAGTACTTCTTCAAATATGATCCTGAAAAAATACAAAAAAAAAAATGGAAAAAACACAAAAAAATACAAAAAAAAATCAAAAAGAGAAAAAATACAAAAAAAAGTGAAAAAAAGAGAAAAAGAAAAAGAGCAAAAAGTAAAGAAAAAAATGATTCGCCCTCTAGTGAAAACCTGGCAAACAGGCACTTTGGGCAAGTACCTTGGTGAAAACCTGGCAAACAGGCACCATGTGTAAAATGAGATTGTTGCTCTATCATCTATCATGACCTCTAAGCTATGCTTTCTCTCGGTCGATTTCTCACGTCTTGCCCCACTGTTCTATTCTAGGCCTGTTATTGGTCAACATCATTGTCTTGCATATTCTGGTTGCTTGTACATATGTTTTGGTCTCGGTCTATGCATGTCTTTTAGATGCGCATTGGGTGTTTTCCCCTTGTCATGATCGATCATTGGAACTTTTGCATTTAAAAATATCCTGAAAAAATCTCATAAAAAAAATTGAAAAATGTCCTGAAAAAATCTCATAAAAATGGAAAAATGTCCTGAAAAAATCTCTAAAAAATTGAAAACTGTCTTGAAAAAATTCCTAAAAAGTCATATAAAGTCCTGAACAAATAAGCACAAAAACATTTCAAAAACATTAAAATCCAAAAACAAGCATTTTGTCAATAAAGGATCTCTCTTTGTGAATAGACAGATCGCTGAGCATACATCCAACAACTCGCAATCCAACACTGTGCTTTAATGAAATCATGCATAAACAGATGAACTTTTTCACTCAATTAGACATTCAAACTGATCCGAATTGTCTTCTCAATCGAACATCAACATCACTATCATTCATCCTTGGCACACTATCATGGGTCTTATACAGGGTGTGGTATACTCGAAACCAGACTGTGTCCTGTCTTAGACGGGGTACCGCATGTCCTGAAACCAGACAACATGATCATCCTATCAGCACTTTCAACTTTTGACAATGAGGATCAAGATGTTTGTTTGATTTTTTGGGATCTGTGCATCTTATCTTTTTATTGATTTATCTTCGATCATGTTCCTATGTTGCTCGATGATGTCACTAAGTGATTTAGAGTGACCGGGATGGTTCATGGTCCCTTTCTTTTCTTTTTTGTGATTGCTATTTTGTTTGTGATGTGTCTGTCTTTTGCAAAAAGGGTTGCATTTTAGCTCTGGCCTTCCATGCCATGATGCTACGCATCCATTTTGCTACATAAAAATAAAGGTTCTCACCTACAAAGTGCATTACTGAAAGCAAGTTTTTCTTCATCTCTAAGTGTCCTCTATCTAATTTCTTCTTACTAACATTTCTTCCATTCGAATAGTCAGTTCGGTCTAGTGCTCTGATTTCCCCAAACATACATGTTGCATCCTACATTCATTCGTTAGTACATTTGCATTATATCAAACATCATATCAAGCATTTTATCCATTTCATATTATCAATGCATCAAAAACACATAAACAAAAACATATCCATACATATTCCACAATGGTACATAAACAGTGCATAAGTCATCCATACATAGAAATCACATATGTTGTAATACATTGCATCCCATCATATCGATGCATATCATATCATATGTCACAATAATATCGGAGTACAAAATTGGACTGTCTGTCCTAAGTATGGCCCGCAAGCTGACTACAAAATGTCAAACTACATAATGTCTACTGTCTGTCTAAGGAGCATGTGCCTCTATCACTGGGTGCTCCCTCTATCCTCCTCATCCTTGCAATGTCTTGTGGATGATGTCCCTTCTGGTCCTGGTTGTGGTGGTCTCATAGGTCCACTCACCCCCATGCTGCTCAACAACCTCCGAGAGCGTGCCCTGCTCTCTGTCCTCGATCGTGCCTGATATGAAGCTGCTCTCTGCTCTGGTGGAACAACACCCTCATATAGTGTCCTCCAATGGTGTATCTCCTCTCCGGTCTCTACCAGCATCTGTGCTATCTCCCGTGCACTGGCATCCCGAATCGACCCAATATACTCAGTGACTCTCTGTTCCTCTCGCTGTGCCTGAGCAATCGCTGCATCTCGAGCTACTGTGAGTCTGGCTATCTCTGTTCTGAACTAGTCCTGTTGTCTCTCTAATGTCGCAATATGATCCTACTGACTCGCTATGGTTTCCCTGCACATCTCCATCTCCTCTGTCCTAGCTATCTCCGGCTCTATGGGTATATCCTGCCATGCCTCCTGCTCGTCATCCCCATTCTCCTTTCCGTCCTCATCATCCCCATCATCCTCATCTCCATCCTCATCATCCCCATCATCCTCATCCCCACCCTCATCCTTCTCATCCTCATCATCTCCCTCCTCCTCTCCTGTGAGTGGGAAGTCCTCATGTTGCCTCGGTACTGGAATATCCGGATCTGTCAATGGCACTGGCCGTCGTTGTGCAAACCATCTATCATACTCATCTGTCATCCCCGCATCCTCCACATCTGATCTCCACTCCCACGGTCTCTGCTGTAGCTATGAGAAGCTCACATATGCTATGTGTGGCTGAATCATACTCCCCCACTAACTCATCTCTCTATGAGATTGGGCAAAGTGTGCAGTCCTCCTAGGTACATCCTGCCTCTCTCCAAACTGTCGTCTGACTCTCTCTGGTAGGTACAACTCAATCACTCTCTGGTGATTCACTGGTCACCCAATCAAGTACTTCTCCTGTCTACAATATGGTAACTCCTCACTATCATCTGACCATCCCGGGCAATCACCATATGGCCTCCATATGAACTCTCTCAGTCGATCTAGCTCATGTCGCCAATATAGTATGTATCCAAAAGGACCCTGTCTCAGTGCTCCCCCATAGCAGTACACATATGGTTGGTGTGGTACTACCTGTCTATTTGTGATCGGTCGACATATGGCTATGTGCTCAAATGCCCATACCTGTAGCAGTAAAACTCCACAGCTCAATGTCTGAACTCCCTGATATACTATCTGATGCAACTGAAAATATAGCATCACCAGTACGCATGGTCCCCATGCATAGACCATCCCCTCTGTCACCATCTTCTCTAGCACTCTTCCCCATCCAATAGGGAATCCATGTCCTCATCTGTCTCCTGCTAGTAGGCATGCTATCACCACTGCTATCACCACATACCATCGATCATACTTTGATGCCATGGTCTCCCAGCCAATCTCCCTCTCGATGATATCCAGATCATCTGCGTTGCACTCAAACAATCTGCACAATGCATCTCTCCCTATCACTGGGTCATACTCTATCATCTCTCCATGAATCGAAATGCGGAGGATACGCCATACATCCTCCAGTGTCACCGTCGCCTCTCCGGTCGCCAGATGGAATGAGGAGGTCTCTGAATGCCATCGCTCTACCAATGCGGTAAGCAGTCCTGTGTTTGCCCTAATCTCGGGCATGAATGTGACATAGTATATCCCAAGTCCTGCTAAGGTATCTCTCTCTGTGCTCCTGAGTCTATGTCGTAGCATGAAGTAGTCAGGTCGGTTCTCTCATGTGATCAACGGATACTGTCGACTCTGCATCACAATTGGGGCATATTTTGTTAGTTTTAAGGTTTGCTCCTATGGGTTGCATTTCCTCATTTTCATGTCTAATTAGGGTGTTTTTCATCTAATCTGACCTATCCTACCCTTGTCCCCTTTTTTCGGATCATTTGCATGTCATTTTGACCAAAATTAGGGTTTGCATTGCACAATTGCGCCTGTGTCAGGTAACCTACGCCTATGTCAGGTAACCTGCGCTTGTGTCTCCCTACACAAGCACAGAAGACCCCACACAAGCGCAGGAGTCCTTTTCTGCATCCCCTGTGGGCCCCACAATGTCCCGCAAGCAATCAAAATTCATGAAATTGAAAACATGGGTTTTTGAGATCCATACCATTGCTCCTGCGTCATCCGGTCATCTGTAAGTACGTACACATTCCCTGAGGTGATCCACCATTGGAATGTTCGCCATCTATCTGCAAGTGTCCTTGTCCAGAGCAACAAATCCTCCTCTTTGGCTAGTGCAAATGAGCAAATTGTCACTCTTTTGGTCCCATTTATAGATCTTTGTCAGTGCATAGATGGACGTGCACCCTCTCCATCTTATGTTGGTCATGGTCTTTTGCATCTTCAATTGCTTGTCCTTCATGCATCCGATCTCCGATTATCAGTCCGTTCGATCCTATCATTTTTATCGATCAATTGGCCTCTTTTCTGCATGTTTTTGGACAATTCCTCGAGGGGGCATGCATATGTCATTATCATTGTCTGGGTCATTTTCATTATTGTTCTTTGAAACAACGCTTAAAATTGCATTGTCTCAAAGAGGGGCAAAATGTAGACACCTAAAAATGGTCAACGCTTGCGAAGTCATACATTAACATTTGCGCATTGCCTCATTTTAGGTTTTTGCGTCGCATTAACATTTCTCCTATGATTCGTACTTGGTCTTTATCATTTGCGAGCATCGAGTCATTCTTCTACATTCTTCATTCGTCTCACTCTCAAATTTGGTCTTGTCAACAACACTATCCAGTCATGATTTTAATCGATCTTATCCTATTACATCAATGTGCGTGCTTATTTGTCATCATTTTGGACATCGTCAATCCTAATTAGGGTTTTGTCCTCCTGTCAATCTTGCGATCGATTTGTCATCGATCATTGTACTTTTATCAATCTTGTCATCTGGCGATCGATTTATCATCAATCCTTATCATTTTCAATCTTGTCGTTTTAACGATCAATTTGTCATCAGTCGTTGTCATGTTCGATCTTGTCATTTTGCGATCGATTTGTCATCGATCATTGTCTATCTCAATTATGTCAATTTGGATCAATTAGTCATTGTTCCTCATCAATTGGTGCATTTTCTCAATCAAATAATTTATCACATTGGTCATTTATCAATCCAAAATAAAATCGAATCAAGTCAATTATCTTTCATCAAGACCTAATTCATCTTCTAGGGTTTCATGATTTAATCATTTAACCTTGTGTGTGTCATTTCTTCCTCTAGGATTAATAAATTATTTATTTATCCTAAGTCTTCTCATTGCAATTAAATGTTCATTTAATTGGCTAATTATTCCTCTTTGTGAATTAATTAATAAATGATAAATTATTAATTAATTTACCTAATTCCTCATTTTCTTTTTCCTAATTTCTTAATTCCTAATTTCAATTTCCTCCTATTTCTCTCCTAAATTCATGGGAATGACATGCCAATTTGTCATAATTTGTCATAATTGACAATCAATCAATTTTTGACATAGAAGTTGTTATAATTTGTCATAAATTATCAATCAACAAATTTTGCATAGAAAGTGCATAATTTGTCATAATTTGTCATAATTGACATAATTGATTTGCAATTTCCATTTGAATTGAATCATGCTAATCTTGTCTTTTCTCCAATTCTTCTATAAATTGGATGAATTTCTTCAATCAATTCCCCTAATCAGATTATCGAATTTCTAGTTAATCGTGCTTCGAGTATTCTTGAGCAATATCTTATTGACTTGCTTTCATATCATGATCATGCACTAGTAGGTGAGATCCACAACAAAACTATTTGAAGAAGAAAGAAGAACAATGGAGCCGCATGAAGGAGCATTCAAATCATACCTTTGGTTTGCTTAATTTCTAGTTTTGAATGTTTTTATTTCATGTCTCTATTGAATGTGTTTAGGATAGATCATTACATTTGAGTTTTTGTGATTGGGCTAGATTAGTATGTTTATCTTGTTTGTGATGATTTTCTATTTCCTAACATACAATAACACAAAGAATACTCTGAGGTACCCTTCAAATATTTGAAGACTCTTTTGACTACATCCCAATGAACTCTACCAGGATTAGACATATATGTGGAAAGAACTCCCACTGCTTAGGCAATGTCTGGTCTATTATAAACCATAACATACATCAAACTTCCAACTGCACTCTAGTAAGACACTCTACTCATGTCTTCCATGTCTAATGGAGGTGTAGGACAATCTAAAACAAATAATTTAATTCCAACTATTAAAGGAACACATAATGTCTATAATCTTGCACGTTGAATCTTCATAAAATTGAATTCACATGCTTAGTCTAGCCTAGCCATAGCTTTATGTTCACTCTATCTCTTCTAATTTCCATCCCAAGAATGTGTTTCATTGCACCAAGATATTTCATTTCAAATTTAGCAGCAAGTTGAGACTTTAGTTTCAAAATCATATGTTTTTGTTTACCAATGAATAACATATCATCAACATATAATGCAATGTACAAGAAATGATCACCATCATATTTATAATAAACACAATGATCTAATTTAGAACATTCAAATCTCATACTCAACACATATGTATCAAATTTATGGTACCACATCCTAGGACTTTGTTTGAGGCCATGCAAATATTTCTTTAATTTATAGACCAAATTACTTTTACCTTTTACCACATAGTGCTCTGGCTATGTCATATAAATATCCTCCTCCAAATCAACATGAAGGAAAACAATTATCAAATCCATTTGCTCAACCTCTAAATCACAAGTATCAAAAATAGAAAGAAAAAAACTAATGGATGTTTTTTTTGCAATGAGAGAAAATATCTCACCATAATCAACACCCTCAACCTAAGAGTAGCCTTTTGCAACCAACCTTTCTTTATACTTCTCAATGCCTCAATTTGAACCAATATTTTTCTTGAACACCCATTTATAACCAACAGGTTTCCATCCTTTAGGAAATGGTACAAGATCCCATGTGTCATTCTTTTTCAAAGCAACCATTTCTTCTTCCATAACAATCTTCTAGGATTCTACATCATTCATACCTAATGCCTCTTCAACAAATCTAGGTACATCCACAATAGTATTCAAAGAAAAAATAAATCTCCAATCATCATGTGAATACCTTTCAAGTGGTTGTCTAATTCTTGTAGACCTTCGAACAAGTTGAGTTGGTGGTTCTTCCTCCTCTTCTGAGGATTCAAAGCTAGATTATCTCCCCTCATCTACTTGCCTATCAAGTGGTCTCGATTCAACTCTTTCAGGCATAGAAGTGAATTGAATCACATCTTCCAAATCTTGTATCCTTTCACATCATAAGTATAACCAATGAAGATACAATTCATATCCTTGTTCTCCAACTTTAATCGATTCTCCTTTGGCACATGTGCATATGCCTCATAACCAAAAACTTTGAGATGTCTCAATGAAGGCTTGTGACCCAACCATGCTTCCATAGGTGTTTTATCAACAAGAGTTGATGTAGGAGACCTATTAATCAGGTAGCAAGCAGTTGCAACAACTCCATTTTGTTGTGGAGAATATGGAGTTGTCTTTTGTCTATTAATGCTATAGTCTTTATAAAATCTATCAATATCATTAGAGAAAAAATCACCACCATTATCAATCCTCAAATATTTAATTTTGTTTCCACCCTGCAAATCAACCAATTCTTTAAATTCTTTAAAATGACTAAAAACTTTAGATTTACTCTTTAGAAAGTATACCCATGTCCTTCTACTAAAATCATCCCGAATGAAACATAATATGTATATTTTCCAATGGAAGGGACATCTACATGAACAAACACATTTGAATAAATAAGATCCAAAATACCACAAAATTTTTGAGAACTTGAGTAAAATTGAACGTGGTTTTGTTTTCCATAAATGCAATGCTCACAAAAGTCAAAGTCAAGGTTACAATCATTCAAACCTTCAAGAAGGTTTTATTTTTCAAGGTCCTTAGACCCTTTTCTATAATGTGGCCAAGTCTCAGGTGCCATAACATAGTCTTCTCTGCAGATAAATTTGCTTCAGAAGAAAGAGCACCCTTAGGTACCCAAAAGCCATGTCCATCCGCTGAAGGTGAAACTGTCAAATCTTCTAATGATGTATCAACGTATTTAATTTCTACAAAATTGCTATTACACTCAATAGTGTATTCCTCTAGCTTATATAAAGTGTCGAACCTAACACCTCTAGAAATCACCATAGCACCCTTAATGATCTTACATCCTCCATCAAAAAAGGCTACCTGCACACCTGCATCTATTAGTTTTCTCAAAGATATTTTTTTTTTATCTAGGGATATGCAACACACTGCTAATCATTTTTATTCTACCATCAGGAAACTTGATCCTAACTTTACCATGAACAACAATATCTAAATTTGAATCATCTCCCAAGTACACCTTACCTCTATTAAATTCTTCATATTCAGAAAACCAATCTCTATTGGAAGTCATATGAAAAGATGCACCTAAGTCAATTAACCATGCATCATTACCCACATGAGTAACCAAAAATACAATGAATACATCACCATCTTCCTTATCGGACTCAAAATTAGAATAGAACTTCCTCTTTTCCTTCTTCTTTTCTTCTTTGAGGTCCTTACAGATGTGATCTGAATTACCAGAATTTTAGGAAATGACTTTGGACTTTCTAGGAGATTTCAATCTCCCTTTGAATTTGGACTTATTGTGCTTCTCATTCTTCTTGTCTTTTTCCTTAGGTCTTCCATGAACAGTTAGGGCTTCCTTCAAACTCATGGATACCTTCCTCCACATCTCTTCACCAAGTAGGGAACCCACCACATCTTCAGACTCTAAAACAACAAAAGTACTACTAATAGCCATAACAGGAGAATCCCACGAATTGGGAAAAGAACAAAGCAAGATCTAACATTTTTCCTCTTCATCCATCTTAACACCAATAGATACCAATTGAGCCACCAACATATTAAATGATTCCAAGTGGTCTATAACTCATCCACCCTCTTCCATTCTCAAGGAATACAAGTTTTTCCTCAAAAAAAATTGATTCAATAAAGATTCCGCTTGATACATTTCACCAAGCTTAGTCCATAACTTCTTTGCAGAGTTCTCTTCATGGATATTGATTAGAACAAAGTTTTCCAAGAAGTCTAATTATTCCATTGTCTTTTTCGATCCATAATATTATATTGAGTAGCCACAATAGGATCTACAGGTCTTGAGACATTTGCATCAACAACATCCCACAAATCTAAATCTATTAGCAGATCTTCCATCTTCAACATCCACATCTCAAAATTACTTCCATTAAATTTCTCAACCTCTATTCTCCTTGACGAACTTGCCTTCTAAAAATTCCTGCAACAAGATCAAAAAGTGTCTTCTGCACAAGCTCCCACTCAAATCTAGATTAGTTCAAGAAACCCAACAACCCACAACTGAAACCAAAGGTGATCAGGCTAAAATTTTACAAATCAATACAACAGTTATAGAAACTTAACAGAAATAAACATAATATATTGCATACCACAAAATAATGTTCTGCGTGGGGAAAACCTTTTCGGGAGAAAAACCCCACACTCCAAAAGCAGCTCAATATATTATTTAGAAATCAATAATAGATTACAATATACTTGCAGAGAAATATCTTCACAAGAGTACCACTAATAAGAGATTCAAAAGTAACTCAATAGCCATAAGACTATTACACAGAACCTCTATCTCATGCATCTCATATATAGGAGATACAGCACAAGAAACCATCAAATGCTATTACAAAACCATGGGCTAAAACTACTCAATAAAGTAGATCCAACCTTATCTCCATTCTAGATGCCCTATGACGTGTCAAAAAACATCAACACATGTTCCTCCCTTTTACAACTCATTTATGTGTCTGATGCATTTTATATTTCCTATTTTAGGAGTCGAAACTTCTAGAGATGCACTAGAAAGCTCATGAAGTGCTCTATCACCTCGTAACCCACTATGCCAGTTACGTCCACTTGTTAAGGAATTTTGGAGCGTCTAAAGTCCTCAAAATTAATTAAAACCTTTCATCGCACCCTTCAAAATGGAAACTTTAATATCTTCAAAACTAGTTATGATCTTGCAACAAAAATTTATAGACATACTTGTCTAGCCAATCTGAAGCTTTGGGGAGAATTTTGCACCATTTCATGCTCAAATGAAAACTTACTATAAATAGTAACCTCGTGTAAATGCAAGGTTTAGACACCATTTTCCCAACATTTATGAGGTGATTCCATATGTTTATACTACTCTCTATGATGTATGACTTCTAAATGTATATGCCTAATATAATAATATAGTGGATGACCTAGCATATATGATACATTAGGATACTTATGATAGATGGATATGTACTAACATGTGATGTTATGTCTTATTTACATGATATGATTATGATATAATGCAAGACTATATGTGGTGATGTAGGATATGATTCTAATGCAATGCATTACTTTATTATTTTTGGTGTCATTATACTCAATCAGATGATGCATGACTACATGGGATCTAGGACAAAGGGAAATTATGGAAGTCATGAAAGAATTGAGTGATATAAGGTAGAAGATATGAGGGTGACAAGATTCTTGTTCTATTATTAACATTGAGCTTATTATGGTAAATGTTTGTGTGACCATCTAGATATGATTTAGACCTAGATAGCCAATGTATCATTTGCATGTATATAAGACACTCATAAACAAGGAATCCCCCTATTCACACTAGACTTATGATTTCCTTGGTGATCTTGTGTCACCATATCCTTGGAGAAACTATAATGTTACTAATAAGCAATCCATAAGAAACAATAAAGTGACCATGCCCCATCCCAACCATTGTAGTCAATATACATCTTTGAGAAGCATAGGAAACATGTCACCAAAAAGATCAAATCAAAGAAAAATAAAAGACCTAAAACCAATAGACAATGAAATCTTCATGCCATAAATGTTTCTTTCCATAGATGTTTAAAGTTTTGATCTAGTCACAATGTTGCATCTTGATAAAAGGATAGATAGTGTGTGGGCATACAAGATCCTTAAATTGTGCTAGAATCTCAATCAACTCAAAAGACTGATTTATTTGACGCTTGGTGTTTCTCTTATCTTATCTAGAACTGTCTCACTTAATGAAACTCATACCTTATTGTGAAGCAAGTAGTAACTTTATTATAGATTGGAGATGCAAATGAACCTTTATTATGGATTGCATGTGAAAGAAGGAAGTTATGAAAAAGCAATGTTTCTCACAATATGTGGTGCCAAGGATCCAGTTCCATCACTAGGTCAAATATATGCCCCCAGTTAGAGATAGAAACTTATTATCATTGGTGAAGCAAAGGTGATGAAAAGGATTTATTATGGAAAGTTAGAGACCTTAGTTAGAACAATAGCAAGCCATGATGGGGATGGTCATGTTATTATGGAGTGATAGAATGTGAGTGTGTGCATATCAAAAGTGATAATGCAAAATATTGGAGGGAGGAGCAAAAGTCCTTACACATGGTGTCAGTTATCCATTTTTCAGCATGGTACTTGGCTAGGGTGCCACTGAAGTGGTTTTCACCATTGGATGAATTTATTTCTCTTTACTCTTTTTCATTTTTTATTGATATTTTTTTGTGTCACACAAGACGCTTGTTTGCTAGGTTTTCATCAAGGTGGTGATTTTTCATTTTTTAATTTTAATTTTTTATATTTTTAAGGGATTCTCTGAAGGACTAAGTATAGAACTTGTGAAGGTGGATGTTTTTTATAGGTTCATCAAGCTATTCGCCTTCAAGAGTAGATAATTGATACACTCCAAAGCCTTAGATGATTGTAACAATATAGGGACCAAGCCAATTTGGTCCAAACTTACCCTATTTCTCTCAATCCTATTTATTTTGGGGATTTTCTCTAAGAACTAAATCACCAACCTTAAATGTGTGAGGTTTCACCTTATGACTGTAGTTTCAGCTCATGCGTTGTTGGTATGCCTTAAGATGATTGGAATAATTATGTTTGCTTTCATCCAATAGTTCAAGATCTTGTAACTAGGAGACTCTATGATCCTCATCCTTGATTAGATTGTGCAAGGAGACCTATAAGGATGGTAACTAGACCTTGATGGGTACGATGGGTTTAGCATCATAAAAATGTGAGTATGGTGTGGCCCCAATGGGTATGCAGACACTTGTACGATAGGCCCACAAGGTGGGTTTAAGTTGTATGTGTCAATCATGACCAACATCATTGACTATCTTCAGGATAGTTTTGTTAAATGCTCTTGACTTCATTGTTTCCTTGGGGATAGTAGTGAGTGGAAAAATGGTGTTTGATATGGAATATTTCATAGATCTCATGAACATCCTAATTCTTGAAAGGATGTCTATTATCCTTGATGATGGAAATGGGAACACCATACCAACATATAATGTAATTGAAGATAAATGTAGTGATTTAATTGCTAGTGACTTGTGTTAGGGGAACGACTTTAATCCACTTTTGAAATACTCAATGCTAGTTATTATGAACTTATGACCATTGAAGGATGGAGGGTGAATCTTACCCACAAGTTCAAGTCCCTATTAAAAAAAAGGGCCAAGGTGTAACGATCAATTGAAGTTCCTATGCTGGCACATATTTCAAGTCTACATGAATCTAATATTGTTTGCATTTTCTAACAAAGTGATAGCCATATTTCTCCATTGTAGGCTAGTATTAACCAATCCTTATCAATTTATTGGTTATATTGGACCACTAGAGTGAGACCCACATATACCTTTGTGAACTTCTTGTAATGCAATATAAATTTCCATAATTTCTAGATATTTAAGAAGAGTACCATCGAAGCCCCTGTAGTACAAGGTGTTGGAAATGATGATATATTGGGAGGATTGATGAATGAAAGTATGACATTGGTTGTTGGAAAGATTGAATGAAAGGGTATTATTATGGAGATAAGAGAATCTATCATCATACCAAGGGGAATTAGGACCAATAACACATATGAGCTAAGACACAAGGATCTCATATGTGGGGACCAAGAGATTATCTGCCAAGAATTCACAGCAGGTTGTATTATATGGCATGTCAACCAAATAAGCTACTATAGTCATCGCATTAACAACTCAATTGTTTCCTCTAGGAATCTACACAAAGGCTATCTCTCACAAAATATTTTTTGAAATCGTTCACCATCTACTTGTAAGGAATCAATTTTTTTTTGGAAAAATGGGTAAAGAATTATTCAAAAATCACAAAAATACAAACTTTCATCCTTAGGCCCACCAAGATAGTAAAATAAACTAAAAGGATCCTTAAAAACCACCAACACCACCACTAAAAAGTCTAGTGACCATAGCATTAGATCCGATCATCGGATTTCCAATGATAATGCCTTTTCGAAAAGCCCTTAAAAAGATGATGTTGCACAAAATAGGGCCAAAGGAAAACTACTTTGAAATTACACCACAAACCAAGCTCATCTGGAGCCTCAAAGGGCTTCAAAAATGACAATGAAAAGTAAACAAACACAAAAGGGAAATTGATCCTACACCACTGGGTGCTCTTGCATCATCTTGTCTTTTAGCATTAATTTTTCTAAAGTTTCAAGATAATTAGGAGGTAGACCATGCCTTCCACTAAAATCCCAACCATCAACATGCTTTGAAGCCCACTTGGCCAAACAATCAACCACTCTATTCCACTCCCTGGGAATATGACAAAAGGAGATAAATTCCAATGTATTACACAGTTGTAAAATTTGTCTAACCACATAAGCTAATTGCCAACTCACATCATTCAAATTTTGTTTATTCAACATGTCCACAACAATATGAGAATCTGACTCACAAATAATCTTCCTTCATCCTAAAGAACAACCTCTCTCAACAACAATCTTAATAGCTAGGGCCTCCATAAGATTGTTAGAGTGCTTCCCAATATAAATAGAGAAGAAAAAAATTGCACAACCATCATCACCTCTACCTATACCTCCAATACCTGCATATCCAAGATTCCCACTCGAAGAGCCATCCACATTAATTTTTAAGATTCCCATAGGAGGGGGAATCCACCTTCCATCTCTACTTATTTGTTGCTTTTCATTTCGAGATCTATTTCCAGCAGCACAGACCATTTTAATGTTTTCCAATTGTAGATTCCTTATAATAACATAATCACCTAGATCAACATTTTCAGACAAATTGCACTTAGCCGAGATTGTCTCCTGAAGCCTATTAACTATATTTTTCCATAGCTGATGACTCCCTACATGTGAATCACAAAAGACCCTTCAATTCCTTTCCAACCATAGATTCCAGATAATAAGAGTTGTCACAATAGCCTAGGCCACTTGAAGAAAAGAGGTCTTCATTGGGGGTCTACCCAATCTATCCCAAAAGTCAATTAAGGAGGTAGCGTGAAAACAAGCATGTTACCAAGCCTCCCACCACTTGTGAAAAATATCCCTAGAGAAAGGGCATAGAAAAAACAAGTGGGATAAGTCTTCCTCATTATGCATAAAAAATAACAGATACATGGTCTCTGGAAGCCTCTCTTATGAAGATTCTCCCATGTGAGGCATTTCCTGTGAGCAACCAGCCATAAGAAAAAATTACATTTTGACCAAGAGAAGATATTCCAAACCTTCTTCCACTAGGGAACACCCATCAAGCCATGCAATTTCCTATCAAGCTGAGCATAACCTTTAGCAACATAAAACTTGCCTTTTGGGTTAGGACCCCAAGCCAAAATATCTCTCCTTGAGGGAACTACATAACCTAGCCTCCAAGATATTAACCAACACCACACGATCTTCATTTGAGCCACCCAAGAGCCATTCAAGAGGATCCTTCCAGCAAGTCACCTCAACCTGTCCAATGCACCTAACTATTTTAAAATTCTCCACCTTAACCCATCCAGCATCAATGAAAATGTTGCAAAGAGGTTGAAGCTGTGGATAACTAGATAGAATATGAGAGTGACCATCCCAAGAGTCCTGCCAAAAAAGAGCTCCAGAGCCTCTATTAAAAATCTAGAAAAGTCCATCTTTAATAAGTTGGGCACCTTTTTTACGAGTATCCCAGATACAAGAGCCCTTGCCCACTAAATTAAGATGAGGCATGTCATGATCATTAACACCAGTGAGATAATTATGGTTTACAATATTGGCCCAGTCCTGATCCTGACTATTACACCACCTGTAATACATCTTAGCCGCCAAGGTCTTGCTAACCAAAGAAATAGATTTGAGTCCAAGACCCTGAACATGTCTTGGTCTAAAAATAGAGTCCCATTTAACTAAACTCCACTTAGAAGAAAGAAAACTACCAGAACAAAGAAATTGATGGGAAAGAGCATCAGACTCTCTCACAAAGCTTGAGGGGGGAGCCTATACAAAACACCAATAAATGGGAAGCACTTGCACCACAGTCTTTAGAAGAATCACTCTTCCAGTAGAGGATAACCACCTATAAGTCCAATGATTAACCTTGCAATGAAATTTATCCAAAATTCCTTGCCAAAAATCTTCATGTTGAACCCCCAAATCTAAAGGAATCCTGAGGTACAACAAAGGAAGGGACCCCATTTGAAATTTGAGGATCCTGGAAATCCTATTCTAAATAAGCTGAGGAGTATTAAAGAATTATACAGATGATTTATCTTCATTAATCTTCTGACCTGAGGCTTTGCAATACATATCCAAAGCTCTCCTGAAATTCACTACCTCATTGATTCTGGCCCTGCCCATCAAATCTATGTCATCCACAAACTAAATATGAGAGTAGGGAGGTAAACCATTACTCCAACTCCAGCCCTGAATAAGACCATGTCTCACCTGGGAAATTATAAATCTTCCAAGACCTTGAGCCATGAGAATAAATAAATAGGGAGATAAAGGGTCCCCTTTCCGAAGCCCCCGTGAAGTGCTAAACAATTCTGAGGGCTCCCCATTAATAAGAACTGATAAGGAGGTAGAAGTCACACAACTAAGAACCCAATTCACCCACTCTTCTCCAAAACCAAAAGCCAAAAGGATCTTCTGTAATAAATCCCAACTCACCCTATCATAAGCTTTGGGCATGTCAAGTTTAGTAAACATAGCCTTCTCCTTAGAGGAAGTCATCGAATGAATAACCTTCATTTCTATCACAACTCCATCAAGGATCTGTCTTCCATCAATGAAACCACCTTTCTCCTTAGAAACCAAAGTGCAGAGGAGAGGTTTGAGTTGTCCAACAATCAATTTAGTGATTATCTTGTAGACAACATTACATAAAGAAATAGGCATGTACTGATCGAAACTATTAGCCCCCTCCTTCTTAGGAATGAGAGCCAAGAAGGTAGAATTCATAGATATGAGAATTTTTTTATTCCTATGAGATTCCTAAACCACATATAGAAGATCATACTTTATATTCTCCCAAAATTCCTAAAAAACCTCAATAGGAAACTCATCAAGGCCAGGAGCCTTGCCTTTTTTCATTTGAAACACAACCCCCTCAAGTTCAGATAACAAAATGGGGTGCAAGAGAGAATAATTTATTTCAATAGAGACAAGAGGGGGAATACAGTTCAAGATGGCCCTCTCTTCCACCATAGCGGCAGGATCCTCTTTGGTAAACAAATTAGAAAAATAACTGATAGCTTCCCTAGCAATTACTTCTTTAGATGAAAGATGAACCCCTTCTGAAGATATGAGAGAGGTAATAGAGTTACCATACCTCCAAGCCTTAACAAAATTATGAAAAAAAGTTGTGTTTCTATCACCTTCTTGGAGCCAATCCACATGAGACTTTTGTTTCTAGAAAATCTCCTCATGCAACTCCCACTCTTTTAAGTCCTTAAGAGAAAGGGACTCAGCCATACTAAGCTCCACAATCATCCCTTGATCCCTAATTTGGCGCGTAACCTCATCCAGCTTGGATTGAGCTGCAATCTTGTGTCTATGTAGATTCCCAAAACACTATTTATTCCACCTCTTCAATCTATATTTCACATGTTGTAATCTCTTCTCAAAGGTGTACATAGCCCCCCCTATGGGTAGGCACCCCTTCATGCCACCAATCAACCATAAGATCCTTCAATGATTGATCATGAAGCCACATCAATTGGAATTTGAAAGAGAGATTTTTGGAGGTTCTAAAAGATGTAATAGAAAGCTTAATAGTCCAATGATCAAAACCCCTCCAATCAATAATTTCTGAACTGGTGGACCACCTATCATGCACCCAATAGTAGGAAACAAAAAATCTATCAAGCCTTTTAGAGATAGTCTCAACACCACTCCTATTATTCCATGTAAAGACAACATTAATTGGCTTTACATTAATGAGATTCAAGATACCAATATTATCCCTGAGTAAATTTGAGGAAGGATCAAGCCTGAATAACCCACCTCGCTTTTCCTCCAAACTAGTAACAACATTAAAATCTCCAGCCAAAATCTAGGGGAGAAAAGGATCTTGAGCCCGAACAAGATCTATGTGAGCCCAACTATGTGACTTACCCACAAGATCAGTAGGAGCATAAATAGTAGAGAAGTAGCATCTTTCTCCAGTCTCAAAGATAGAAGCGACCATAGAAATGGAAGACCTACTAGAAAACCACCATAAAGGGGAAACTTTCCTTGGGTTCCAGAAATAAGCAACCCCCCTGAACTGCCATGAGAGATCACTCCCTACCAAAGGCCCTGGGGCCAGACACACAAAGCACAACTGGCCAAACCATCCACTAAAAGCTTAGTTTCTTGAATTAAAAAAACATCAGAGACTCAAAGTCAATTAATCTGTGAACAACCTTTTGTCTAGGGATGTTGTTCAACCCCCTTACATTCCATGAGAGCACAATCATTTATGTGGTTGAGAGAAGTGGGAATCAATGGGCTTCACGGACCCTGACTCAACCAAAGTATCACCAATAAGCTTAACCTTTTCTTGATCTATTTTCCATCCACTCCTTAAAGGTTTGTCTAAAGAACCCTTTTTGAGGATCTTCTGTTGCAAGCCTAAAACAGGCAGGGCTTTGTTACTCTTCACAAAATCTAAGGCCACTATAGTGGAAGGAGGAGTAGATACCATGGCCACTGCACCTCCAGGGATCTATGACCCACTAAGATCTCTGTTGTCCTAAACATGGGAAGGAAAATCCATAACCATTTGAGCATCTTGTTATTCTCCAAAGATAGGGCCCAACCCTCTTTCTTGGAGTCCCCATCAAGAACCTCATGCTGAAATTGGGCAACCAAGGACATTTCAACTAGAACTCCTTCCTCTTGGACCAAATCATCTAGAACATTAAACCTATTTAGGGTGACATCATTTTGCATATCCAACCAGGTTCTCTTCTTTCCTTTGCCTTTATTTCTAGGTTTGATAGGAATGAAGCCATATTTATCAGCAAGACCATCAAGCATAGGGGCTTTCCACTTATCTTCCCCCAGAACAAAGTGAGGAGGATAAAAAATGACCAACTTAAAAGATTTATTTTTGGGACATCTCCACTGTAAATGACCTTATTCATGACAAATTCTACATCTAAATGGCAAGGTCTCATAGTCCAGCTATTGGATCCAAGAAGATGTCCCTAAATAGATTTCCATAGAGTCTGACAATGGATTTTTTTAATCAACTTCTACACATATATGAGCATATGAAATTACCTTTTGATCTTGAGTTTGTGAAGCCGAAGCCACATGTTTACCAAGAAGTAGTGAGATTGAGTGAAGAATATCTTCTCTCTAAAATTCCAACGGAAGCCTTGACAATTGGATCCAGATAGACACATGAGAGGGAAGATCATCAACTAAATTAAAGCCAATATTCCAAGGTTTGATAAAGAGTCCCACCTGGTTAAAAAAATAAGGGCCACAGTCCTCAAAAGTCGTGTTCCTGTCTACTAGGTTGGAAAAAAATAACCAGAAAATAGTTATTGGTTGCCATAAGTAGCTCCATATCTCCTTCAGGATTCTAGACATACATGCCCAAGACTCTAAAATAGGTATAGAGACGTGAATACTGATAAGTTTGCATATGAGAGCATGATTACACCAATATTCAACATCCTCCAAAATTTTCTCAGGTTGAATAACCAAAACCGAATGATCTTGGGATCTCTCCAAACAACCATTCACCTTTTTCATGCGAAAAGGCTCCTTTCAAAGAAGAGATGCCTACCCCTGATTGGGAATTACTAATTTGTTCCTTTCCACATACATGCATCAAATGAGATGGATCCACCAAATCTAAATCTCCAGAGATCATCTGAGAAGAGGATAATCCTCTATTCTCCATGGACCAAGAGAAAATACCAAAAAAAAGAAAAAGAAGAGGAGCATAAAACCCAACCCCAAAACCTTGCACACCCCCAATGACAACCCAAAGAAGAAGAAATAGAAAAGGGTTGCAAAAAAAACCCTACAGTAGCCCAGAAAACCCAACCACGGGCAAGCAAAAACCGACCCCCAGCAAGAAAGAAACTCCCCTCCCCTGGAATGAAGCAAGCAGAGCGTAGGACATAGGCTAGGGAACTTCGAACCTAGCATGACACCCACACAAATGCAAATCCATTCTATCCATCCTAAGGAATCAATTTTTCATCCTTAGTTTGATAGTCATTATTTGTTTGTCGAATTATAAGTTGAGAGTCACAAAAAACACAAAGCTCCTGGATCCTCTAGTGTACTACAATCTATGGACCTGAAGTGAATGCCTCATATTTTGTTATGTTGTTGATGTAAGGAAAGGATAATCAATATGAATTTGGGATGCAATCTCCTTGTGGTGTTACAAAAAGTATGCCTAAACTAGCTCTATGTTGTGTGAAAGATCCATCAAAATAGAGTTTCCATAGCTTTGATTGTGTAATTGCCAAGATGGATTTATCTTGGAATTTTGAAATTAAAGGATAATCATCTATCATAAGTGCATCTGCTAATTGTTTTGCAATGAATTTCTCTTTTATAACCTTTATGTAAAGTTAGTTGGATCGACTTTACTAGAAGAACACTCAACAATGAGAGTTCCCACTTTTTGTGGTCTAGACCTAGAGCCTTGAGATGTAGAAGGTTTGAGATCCCAAAAGTTTTTGATCCATGCTTTTCCACTAACATTCTTATCTTGGGGTGTTGAATTTTTTTGCGTTGTTCTTGGTGTAACTATTATTTTTCCAACTATAAATGGCTCTCTAAATATATCTCCTAATGTAGGTTCATTGTATTTTCTAAAAGTTCCCTCAGTATCATAGTCACTAGATGACTTATTTGAACCCCATTCCCATTCATTAGAATTGGTTGTTGGACAATCATCATTTTTTGGATCCTTCTCAACTATAGAATCATATGGACCTATTTGTAATTATTCTTGAGTTTTTCCTTTAGGACATTGCAACTATTAGAAACATGGTTGTCGTTGCACCAAAAGATCAACTTGTCAATGCCCAATACAACTATGAGATTTAATGAATCCACAAGAGGCATTTAAGCCATGACACAAACTTGAGCACTGTGCTACTCAAAACAAAGAGACCAAGGGTGTAGTACCCCTCCCTCAATTATACTTTTTCAATACTATATTGACCATGGTTGACTTTTTAGTGGATATTGTGGATACACTATGTGGTGATGTTTTTTATTCAGATATTATGCTATGTTGGATTATGCTTTGATTTAAGATTCAGTGAATGTTGTTTATGCTTTATTTCCTTATGAATGATTAGAAGTTAATTTTATTATGTGTTATTGACCATGGACTAACACATTTACTTTATGCATGAGATGCTTTATGTATATGTCATCCAGTATGTGTGGAACTTGTATGGGGTGCGAGGAGATGATTTTTTGTCACTCACTTTGGTGAGACACGAAAAGTCATGGTTCTCCTTCATCGGTGTGTTTATCATGTTTATATGTGTGTGTGTGTGTAGGAATTGTAGGTACAAGGTACTAACTTCACCTGGTTTCATAGGTCTGAGCATACCTAATTAATCTGATGGAAGTGGAGGAGATAGTCTTAAGGCCCTAAATGTTATCTCTAGCCTTGCTCGATAGTGAGCTTTGTCAATCGTCTGTCAACCTTCCCTATGTTGGAATGTGGGTCATGTCTCTGCTTTGTTTAGTTGAGTTTGTGTGTTATGCATTTTGTGAATTTAATTATTCTCTTATTATGTTATTTAATGAGAATTAATTATTAATACCTTATGGCTATTAATAATTAATGTGTAGTGCGTTTATTAAATTAAATTAAGGATAAATTATTAAGGGCACTTTTGTGGTTAAATAGATAAACCAATTTTTCTTAATTGGTTAGTTAAATTGATGGTTTTATTTAGTAGTGCAAATTATATTTTGCCTTGTTCATTTGTTTAAAAAAAAAAGGAAGAAAGTATTTTTTACCTTTTTGTAATTTAAAATATCTAAATTGACTTTTTAGTGTGTGAGGAAAATGAATTCAAATTTTAAAAAATAAATGCAAATGTATTGTTTTGGAGAAAAGAATTTAAATTTCATTTTTAAAAAGGGGAAATTTTCTTAAGTAAAATAATTTTTCCCTAAAAGATATTTTGGGGCAAAATCCTTAATAATTGGGAATTTTTTCTAGATTATGAGTCTTTGCATTTGGGAAAAAAAATTGGCTCTCTGTTTTTGAAAGTGGTTTTGCTGGAGGTTTTGGTTTTTGAAAATTTTACTCCCTGTGTTTGAAAGGGATTGGTGTACTCTTTTCCAAAATTTCATCCAAGAAAGCTTATCAGGTTGGATATTTTTAACTTCTGTTTTAGAAAGTTTAGTGCTGAAAATAAACTCTCTATGATTTGTTTGTGTTCTTATTTTTGAAAAGGAATTTATTGTAGAATTTTATAGAAGAAGAAAAAAGGGAAGGGTTTGAAATTTATTTTTGGCAATGGAAATCCTCTGTTTGTTTGGTTTAATATCTCCATGCGAGTCTCAAGAAATGAGTGAATTTTGTTAAACCCGAGTTTGGAAATTTTTAAGAATTCAAAACTTGTGCGATTGTTGTTTATATACAGTTGTGAGTTCATGATTTTGTTTTATAAAAAAAATTGTATCCACCAATTCTGTAAGAAAAAAATAAATTTTCATTTGAATATTTTGGGGGGTTATGTTGTCCAGATTTTTATGTTTTTAGCAAACCTGGGGGTTTCCTATTAAAAAAATATGAGATTTTAATATATATGATTTTAATATATATACTTAGTGTTTAGAGTGCAATGTAATATTATTTCAATCTTTCAATGTAAAGGAAATGTATTTGATGAGAATTAGATGGTAGGATTTATACCTTTTATTAGAATCATTGATGTAATGTAAAGAAATGTATTATCATGAATGAAGCATAGTAATGTTAATGATATCACATGCAATTGTATGAAACAATCATTGTTTAGTGTAATTAAGTTCATAATGGATAAATTCATCTTATGTGGATTAATTAACCTTAAGCAATGTTTAGTTTAATTAAGTCAACCATGTTGGGAAACCCTTGAGGAGTTTAAGTTAAGTCTTTCGTTTGTGTAAATTAAATGCAATGTTTATCTTAATGCATCTTTTAGTTTATTAATATTTAAAAAAAAAATTATTTACACTCTTTTTCAAGTATTTTAGTTTAATCCTTTAGGGTTTCTTGGCGGGGCGTTATAAAGGGCACACACCTTGCAACAATCCCCCCTTAGTGCAAGTGACGAATATGAACCCATGACCTAGGCTCTCATACCACTTGTTAGAAACAAGGTTGTCGTTGCACCAAAATATTGGCTTGTAATGCCTGATACAACCATGAGATTTAATGAATCCATAGGAGGTAGTTAATCCATAATGGAAATGCCAGAACTGTGTTGCACAACACAAGGAGACCAAGGGTGAACACCTTGCAATAAAAACTTCAAAGGTGTATATCCTAATCCTTTTTTCCTTAGCTTAATAGGTACCAACTCAAGTTGAAGAGGTTCTAGCATTCCCTATTTTTGAAAGACAAGAAGATCTTTTCCATTGTATCTTTTTATTTATAGGAATTTGAAGCCTTTTTCATAGTTATCAACAGGTATCTTAATATCCTCTTGATCTTTTTCTTCCTTTAGATATTTGTACAATATTTTATAAAGGATCTCTTCTTCCATTTTACCCCATTTAGTATAAGTGGTAGGATCTTATTTAATGGCTACTATTGATATTTGTTGTGATGATTGTGGTTTACCATATGAATTTGGAGAGTTCATAGTCTATCTAAGATACATGGATTGTTGCAAGATACACTCTCCTATTCCAAGGAGAGATCAAGGTCTAAAACTTGGCAAACCACATCTTTTACTATTGGGCCCACTCTGATTGGCAAGGCGACTATTCCCTTAAATGAGCACTCTTCATCCTCATATGCTTTGATTGTTATTTTTTTTAAGATTCCATAGCTCCTTTTAAAATACCAATGATAGAATTACTGAAAAGGTACAAATGTTTTGACTTTCTCATTCATCTATCAAGGCTCGCTTTATTTGATGTTTATGGATAAAAGCTTCAATACAAAAATTGGTGCATTATGAGGTTGTTGTGGGGATGAATCATCTTCTTTGGTGAATGTAAGGCTATGAGGGCTACAAATATGCCCCACCATGGCTTGCAATTGATCCACATTCAAGCCAGAAGGTGTGAAGGTTTCTTGCAAGGTCTTATCTAGGATAGCCTTATGAGAAGGGGATATGTGTATAACTCAAGGATGGATATGAGGGCTAGTGTTTTACCGAGTTGGTTGACAAGGTCATACTGACTAGATGAAGAAGTAGTCTTGGATGTAGTACCTTGTAGGGTAACTTACCATGGTGAGTTGTTAAATTACATCCAGATGTTTTATCCTTGATAGTTATGGTAGAAATATGATAGTCCATTTTAGAAATATGGTTCATTGTGTAATAATAAGAGGTGTAGACACCTAAAATTGTCCAATCTAATTAAATAAATATTTTATTTATTTAATTATCTAAGCTTAATTCTTCTATTAATTAAATAAATCTTTATTTATTTAATTAATTCATTTATCCTCTTCTAGCCTTATTTCTTATTTAAATAAATACATTTATTTATTTAAATTATCCTTTTCCTAAATTAAATAAATATCTTATTTATTTAATTATCCTACTTCTTCTATTAATTAAATAAATCTTTATTTATTTAATTAATTCATTAACCTTTTGTACCCATGACACATGTCATTCATCTCTTAATTCATACACTACCTACCCCTTTCATTATTTTATTATTTCTTTTACCTACCCTCTAATCATAGCCGACCTCCTTTTACACCTCTCAATCTTATCCCTCCATTTCATATTGTGTCTTCTATTTAAGGAGATGTTTTCTTCATTATCAAACCCTAATCGTTCTATGCATTCTAATCATTCATCCTAATCATTCATGCTAATCATCTTTTATGCAATTGACTACACTACGATCCTACTTGCAACCACATTTCGTTCTTTGTTGAGCTCTTGTGCACATAAAATCTGAGAGCAAATATATCAAGCAAGATCAATGGAGATAGGAAGAATGGAGATCAAAACCCTATTGGACATGTGATGGTATAATCTTTGTGATTTCATGTGATTTGCATTGTCTTAGGTAATCTTCATATGTTATGGTGGATCTTTGTTGATTGTTAGGCTAGGGTTTGGTGGTTGAATTCATTTAGCCTTTCAATATTGTTATTATTATTATCCATTTTCACCATATACATTTTGGCACGCCCCAGTGGGACATGGATTTTTCTTAGATCTATGTTTTTTGCAGATTTTTCTAACCTTATATTGCTATTTTGTAAAACAATTTGGAGAATAACCTTGTGCAGCTAGGGTTTTGGACACAAAATCAAGATCTTGGAGAGATTCGATCATATCTCATAAATGGCTTGAAAATTTTGCACCAAATTTTTTTTTCAGGTTGAAGAAAGTATCAGGAGCTCTCAATCCAAAATTCAGAATTTTTGAAATACATTTTCATTTTCTATTAATTTTTTATGATTTTTCATAAAAAATTAATTTTGAGAGCAAATGAGAGAATTTTTTGGATTTTCTTATATTTTTGGAAATCTCTCATAATTATACATAGGATCTGTTCTTTGTGAATTCAATTTTGATGCAAAATATTTCCCTAAAAATTGGATCTTTAAAAATTAGGGTTTTTCCTTATTTTGATCAGATATCACAAACCAATTTGACTTTTGACATAAAATGTTTTGTACAGATCAAGAAACATATCAGAAAGATGAAATAAAAATTTTAGATTTTTTGGATCGATTTTGCATTTTATATGAATTTTTTATGATTTTTCATAAAAAATTAATTTTGAGAGCAAATTAGCGAATTTTTCAGATTTTCTTACATTTTTGGAAATATCTCAGAATTATACATAGGATCTGTTCTTTGTGATTTTAAATTTGATGCAAAATTATTCTTCAAAAATCAGATCTTTGAAAATTAGGATTTTGCATTATTTTACTCATATCTCACAAACTGCTTGGTTTTGTTGCAGAAAAGTTTTTGTGCAGATTTGGAAGACCATCAAGACCCTCCAGTAAAAATGTTAGTTTTTTTGGATCGATTTTGCATTTTATATGAATTTTTTATGATTTTTCATAAAAAATTAATTTTTGGAGCAAATTAGCAAATTTTTTGGATTTTCTTACATTTCTGGAAATTTCTTGAAATTTTATAGGTGGTCTTTTTTTATGATGAATCAGATCTTTGAATTGGTCAACAAAACGCATTGTTGAAGACCCCTATTTCACAAAGTCTTTTGGATCTAAAATTTACCTAACTTGTGTGCTTGCAGGAAGGGGTGATCATTTGAAACAATCCAAACTACTAATAAATCTTTGTTGCAAGTCCTTGGCAAGGGTTTTTGGATTTTTATTGTGTGCCTTATTTTCATAGACTAGTAAACACTTCAATTGGTGCACTAAAATTGAATCATTGTCTTTTGTGTCTTGAGCAATAGGCTCTTTTTGTTTAATCTTTAGAGGGCCTGTCTTCCCGTGTGGTCATTAGGACTACTAGTGAGAAGAGAATGACCCAAGTGGTAGCGAGGAAAACCCACCTCATCCGAACCACTATAATCAAATGTATTCATGGTGAAAACTATGAATAACGTGTGCTGATTAGTTCATACCGACACTATGTCTCCCCATAAACCCGTTTGATCAAATTTATTTGATCATTTGTAGGGCGTAACCCCTACCGGCTGGGAGCCTTCTGTATTTATAGAGCTGAAAGTGCCACATGTATGGCCACACGAGCGGATGCCCTTACTAGCACCTTTTTGTTTTAGAAGCCCAAATCCTTCTAATTGTTGGGGCAGGAAGTTGGACCTCTGGTAGCAGCCCACACACATACGGTTCTTAGTAGAGATACAAAGTTTGCCACGGGGAGTTTTCATGGGGACTGATGCTGGCTGACCCGAGAAGTGAGTGCCGAGGGTGGAGCTAGTGAGGTCAAGCATCTAAGTATCCGCTCTGAATAGCGTAGCCTCGGGGGTAAAACCCCATGTGGGATCAACAACTATTGTCTTGGCTAGCCATAAGAATTGTGCTTGACTTATTTTAAACATTCAAAACATTCACGACCAAACAGCAAAACATTGTGTCTTTTGTGTTTTCAAGTGTATGCAAAACATTTTTACATCAAACAACACACTTTTCTTAGAGTCATTGTCAGTCTAAACACTTGCAAACATTGAGTCCTCATCAACATTGTGTCCTCTTGTCACGAAAAACAGTCAAACATTCAGATTTGGTCACAACTTCACAAATTGGAAAAATTTTACAGTCCAGCAAACAAGAGCAATCAGTTTCGGAATTCTTGAGCTTCCTAGGTTGTTTCTCTAGGTTTTCATCTAGCATTCAACTTGTCTTTGGGTCTCACAAAATCCAACATTGCTTTAGACCTTACATTACATTCACATTTGTCTAAACTTGAGTCAAAAGGTCACTTGCTTGTCCTCATCATACTTTGTCAACACACTACATACAACAACACTTTGCTAAGTGGTCCCTCATCAAGGTTTCTTACCTTTGGGTCTCATTTGGTTTTACTTAGAGTCAAGGTCAACTTACCTCATCAAGAGAAACTATCCTCTCTTTGGAAGTCACACCTACTCTACTACATACATACTTGGTCTTACACTTTGGACATTACAAGTACACTTCAGACTCATTTACATTTCATCCAACTCTTGGTCTTCCATACTTTTTCCATTTTTCATCTAGTCTCACACATCTTGGTCAATACCTAGTTCATGGTTGAAACCCGTCTTCAAAAATCTAGGAGAGAAACTAAAGAGGCTCAAGAGTCTGCAAACATGAGTTCTTATGAGTATGACAATGAGATCTTTTTCAATTCTGATCATACTACATTACCTGACATGGATGTCTATAGAAACATTCCAAATGTTGAGAACATGGACACTATAAACAACAATGCTACACAAAATGACAATGTGGACAACTTTTCAGTACATTCAGCAGATGTGGAAGAATCCATCATGAATCCCCATTTCAATCGATTGGTTGAGGAAATAATGAGGAGAGATAGAAAATACTTCTTACACATGATGGCACAAAGTGGAGCCAAGATACCTCATGATTTTGACATGTCTCAAATAATGGAACATAGACCTTTGCAACAACCTCACTCCAATATGGATCAAAGGAGACCTAATAGTGGAGGAAATAGAGGACCACACATGGTACCTGAATCACCATCAGCTTTGCTTCAAAAACCAGAGGTCCCACATACACATGGTCAAACATATGATACTCACCTTCACAGACCATTATGGAAGTCTTATGGAGAAAAATATGCTCAATCACATATCAATGCTAAGGATCAACCACCAAAACAATTGGATGTTCAAAGGCATGCTCAAAATTTGGACACAAGGAAACCTCATGTCAAATTTGGGGGCAATACAATAGAACATGACATGCCTGTAGAGTATGGTATACATGCACAAAATAGATATGGTGTTCCTCAACATGAATCTATACCAAGTGGTCCATATATGCAACATCATTACAGACCTCCTCCATATGAACATGTGTATGATCAATATCATCCATATATGCAACATGCACCTCCTCCAATGGGTACCTCAAACATAGGATATGGTCCAAGAAGTCGATCTCCACCTAAGAGAAATTTGGAGCAACAAATCAGGGACTTACAAAAGAAAATGAAGGACATAAATACACCGAAGCCAACATACACAATGAGAGACATATGTCCTTATCCATTTGACAAGAGCATTCGAATGCCTCCTTTTCCTACACACTTTGTGACGCCTAAATTTGATAAGTATAGAGGAAAAGGGATCCTAAGGCACACATAAGACAATTTTTCACAGCTTGCATTGAGGTAGCAGCAAAAGAGACATATTTGATGAGATTATTCCCACAAAGCTTAGGTGATCAAGCTATGGAATGGTTCTCCCAGCTTCCACCTGGAATTAAGTCATGGGGTGATCTAGTAGAGGCATTTATTCAACATTTCTCCTACAATATAGAGACAGACATATCAGTCACTACTTTGTGCAACACCAAGCAAAAAGAGGGAGAATCTTTTGCATCATTTTTACAAAGATGGAGAAATCTAGCCAGCAGATGCTCTTGTGAGATTCCACAAAAACAAATGGTAGAGATGTTCACCCAAAATGTTAACAAAGAGATTGGTTATGACTTAAGGAAAGCTTGTTTGTCTACCTTCAAGGACGTTATCAAAAAAGGGTTAGCAACAGAAAAGGTCCTAATTGAACAAGGAGTCATTAAGATATTTAAGGAAAACAAAGATGACTTTAAAGGAAAAGACAAGCCAAGATTTTGGAATAAAAACAAGAACACAGTCAATGATGGTGTTGTTGATGCCAACACAGTGCGACCTAAATTCATCTTTTGAGGATCAAGTTCTACAAACAATCAAGTAAATACTCAAACAACTTCCAGATCACGAAGGAAGTACACTCCATTGGGAGAACCACTTGAGTCAGTTTTCAAGAAGCTTGTGGCAAACAAGGTAATCACAGTTCCAGATTTTCCTCCATATGAACCAAAGGTTAAGCCGAATTGGTGGAATGATGATGAGTATTGTGAATTTCATAAGAGCAAGGGTCATAAGATAGGAAATTGTCATTGACTGAAGAACATCATACAGGATCTCATTGATAGAGGTGACATTGAGATTGAGGGACATTCATCTAATCAAGAACATGAGATGTTTAAGGAAAAATTCCCAAAACATGACAAGGGAAAAGCTAAAGCCACAGATGACCAAGCCAACTATACCAGAGCATCCTATAACTATGATTCAACTATCGATCACATATCGATGGACAATTACGTCTCTACTATTATCATCAAGGACAAAGCGTCCGAGAATTCTACTCAGAGACCCAAGATTGTCCTAAAAGGTATTGGATCTTCTTCCGAACCTACCTCTGAATGTCATGTTACAGCTCGCCGAAGTAAATTCACTTTGCAAGGTGCTCTAACTAAAAACACCACTTCTTCATCAACCAAACCTGAGTATGACCTTGTAGAATAGTTAGGGAAGACACCCAAGCTCATTTCAATCCTTGAGCTATTACGCATATCTCCCACACATAAAGCTATTTTTGACAAAATCTTGAGAGATACTGCTGTTCCTACTGATCTGAACGTGGACTAGTTTCAAGCCATGGTGGGATACCTTTCCATTCCACACTCCCTTACTTTCACAGAAGCCGATGACGCATATGTAAGTCAGCCACATAATGCACCACTACACATTGAAGCCTTCATACACAAACATCGAATAAAATGAGTCCTCATAGATGGAGGAGCAGGTCTGAACATTTGTACATTGAGCACTATTAAACAATTGGGATATTCCGACAAAGGTGTGAATTTTACAAATCAAATCACCATCAAGGCATATGATGATGAAGAGCGTTCATCCAAGGGTACAATCACCTTACCTCTCAGAGTTGGGCTAGTTATGAAGGATGTGGTTTGTCAAGTCCTAGACATCGATCTCACATACAACATACTCTTGGGACGTCCTTGGATTCATGAGATCAGTGCAGTACCATCTACATATCATCGATGTATCAAGTTTCCACACAATGGAGTTGAAGTGACCATCAAAGCAGATCCAAATCCATTCATATATTGCAACAATCTGCAACCTCAATCAGAAATAACAATCCCAGTCAATCGCGAAGCTGTTCCTTCATCAGCATATGTGGATCCTGAATCCTTAAAAGCTTCTACATCCAAACAAGCAGAGCTCAAAGTCAAGTTCAAGATTAAAGACATGGGATGTGGTGAGTATATCTTTCATGTTGATCAACTCCCACTATCTCCTAAGGTATTCAGTCAACAAGAACATCCTACAAAAAAATTGCAATGCCAAGGAATTGGGTGTGAACCACCTAGTGTTGTGGCTACTAAGTCTGAATGCAAATCTCCTCTAGTGGTGCAAGCATCTCTTGATATCAATAGTCCTAAGAGTGGTTCCAATGAAGAATCTATTGAGCGTATTGCCATCCCTCTTGAGAACTCACATAGCTTTACCATTTCATCCACTCATTCCATTTCCACTCCACTTCCAAACTTGGATCAACAACAATTACAAAAGCCCTTATTAATTGGGGATCAAAAATCAAGCTTTGAAAAGAAAAATCTAAAAGTAAAAAATAAAGAGAAGTCCTTTAGTTCAAATCAAAATCAAAAGCTATTGGACTCTGAAAAAATCAAAGTCAAGGATAAAACTCCTATGAAAGAAAAAGAACAAGATTTGATCTCCCCTAATACCAAAATAACTGGGGGCAAAATTTCTACAATTTCAAGTAAAAAAGAACACTTGTTGATCCTAAGTCTCCATCATGCTATCCTACTTTCACTTCTTTTTGCAATCATAAACCTTCATAACTCATCCACTTGTTCCACACATCCTTTCCCTTCTAGCGATACATCAGGGACCTTTAATGGAGCTTCCTCGAAGGACTTTGTTATCAGGGATGCCCAAACTTCTTCAGGTGACACGCATATGGGCCTATGTAGTCCACACACTAGTAATTCTATCTCAGTTCCTTTATCAAGGAAGACAGTCACTCAAGATACACATCATTCAGTCAAGGAACAATGCAGCTACAATCACAAGGTAAAGCCTCACACATTTGAGGTAGGTGACTTGGTTCTTAGAGAAAATCCCAAAAAATCAGCAAGACAGAGAGAAGAAGGGCAAGTTCGAACCAAATTGGCTTGGTCCTTACATCATTACATTAGCATATGGATAGGGTGCGTATCAGCTCTCAACTACAAAAGGTGAACCTTTGGAGGATCCTATCAACAGCATGCACCTTCGCAGGTTCTACACATAGCTCTTCGGAATATCCTAAATTCAAAAATACAAAAAAATCAAAAATTTCAAAAATACAAAAAAAAAAATTATAAAACAAAAAAAATCGTTACTTGGTGAAAACCTGGCAAATAGGCGCCTTGTGACACAAAAAACATTGAAAAAATAAAAAAAAGTAAAGAGAAATAATTTCGTCCAACGATGAAAACCACTTCGGTGGTGCCCTGGGCAAGTACCATGGTGAAAACTGGGTCACCAGCGCCATGCGTAGAGACATTGCTCCTCCCTCCTTCAGGATTCTCTTTCATCATTTCACTTTGCACACACTCACAACCTATTCGTTCATAATAGACTTACCCATTCCCATCATGGCTTGTTATTGATCTACCCAAGATTGGTTAGCCATTCATAATAAACCTCCCTTTTCACCTCCCTTTCCATCCATAATAAATCAGATCCTATCTGTGGCTAAGGCAAATCCTATGTCTAGTGATGGGTGTGGAACTGAGAACATCACATGTTTCGAGGACAGTTTCTTCCAGCTTTCTTTAGTCTATCCGTGCACAATCCATAATAAAGCAACATTTGCATCACAAATCCGCAATAAAGTTTCATCTTCTCCGCAATAAAGTATTAGTTTCATGGATTCAGTCAGTTTTAGATGAGACATAGCAGCAACAATGGGCTTCAACAAATCAAATATTTCAACAGACTCAGACAACATTATGGTTCAGTGCTATCTATCCTTTCTGTGAAAGTGAACATTGTGACCACAATCAAATAAGACTTATACAGGTGACAAGAGACACTAAACTTGAGGACTACAGTGGATGTTGGTGTCGAGTCTTGGTTTTCTTTTGATTTCATCTTTTTTGGTGACATGTCTTTTAGCTTTTTTGGGATGTCTCTAACTAGAAATTCTATCTCCAGGATGTCTTTGACTAGAAAGGTGAGGATGGGGTATCGTCACCTATTTGTATTTGCTGTCTGTGGATTGTCTCTTAGTAATGCTATGACTTGTCCAAGGATATGAGGACACTGTGAGTCTAGTATGAACTGGGGCATTCCTTGTTTGTGATTGTCTTATCTCCATGCAAACAGGTACAATGACTTTCTGGGTCGAACATATGCCTCGATTGTCATAACCTACTTTCCCTAATAAAGCTCAATGATGATAATGCACAAGAAGGTCTTTCACTTTCATATCTTCTATCTTTCATCCCCCCTTTCTTGATTGACTTCCATCATCCTTCTCGAGTCCGCATAGCCTGCTATCACATGACTGAGTATAATGACACACCAAAAACATTTGCATTTCATGTAGCTACACCTACATTACCACATATAAGCATTTCATACATACATATAGATATCACAACTGCATCACATCCTACACACAACACCTGTTAGCACATTTACATTTGCATTATCATATTCATCTGCATTACTTACATTCACATTTGCATCGTGCATACACATATAAAACATAAATAAATAAAATAAAAAAATATTGCATTGCATCATATACATATTTGCATCCATATCATAAGCATCACATAAGAACATCGCATCACATAGGTACACATGCATATAGCTGCTGCAAAGATGCATCATCTCATATATATATAAAGTGTCATGATACAATGATGTCAAAATCATATGGCTACAATCACCTGCAGGTGTCTACATCATTATACAAAATGGTACAAAACTGATACAGAGGAACTCACTGATCACTCTTGCCAACACTATTGGTACTGCTAATCCTATCCATGTCATGGTATCCCATGCCACATGTCCTGCCCTCATCTCCAATCTTGGATCCTAGAACACTCATCTCAGAGCCTCTCTGTCTCCATCTCGATCGTACGGAATCAACTCCCCATCAATCGGTTTCCGCATAATCCTATATACATTGACCCCATTCATACTCATTTGAGTCAGTTTCTGAATCATCTACTTGCATTCTACATGTGTATGCATCTAGAATGTTTAGTGGTACAAACAATTATTTGATTCCTTCCATTTCTTCTCTCATGTCTTCTAGGACTTCTACTCCTTGTAGTGTTATTATTGATACATTTGGAACTTGATTACAAATTGCTTCTTCTCTCTTGATTGCCATTTCTTCTTGTTCTTTTCCATACTCTTCTTGAGTTTGCTGAGTATTTATTTCCTGTGATGTTGAAGGTATTATCTTTTTCCTCCACTTAGACTGATGATGAGAAGTACGTTTTTGATCTGATGACTCCTCTAAATGGTATCCAAGTCTAGCTTTGTCATTTGTAAACTTACTTTGTAGCTTAATAGGTTCAACAATACCTTCTTGGTGCTTGTGTAGAGAATCAATACCTGAATATCCCATGCAGTGAATCATCTTATAGCCTGGACCATATTGTGTAGGGGAAATTTCATAGTGTTGAACTTTGTTTTGACTGTCTTCTTTAAAAATCTATTTGAGAACAATCTCCTCTTCTATTTCATCTGCAAGAGAAGTAGAGGACTATACAAAAATACCATCATAAATGATATTTGGAGTTGAAGTTTGTGGCTTCATAGCCTCAGATGGTTTTCCAAACTATCTTGGTGATGGAGGAAGAGACATTAGTGAAATTACAGGTTCCATTTTGTATCCATCCATGCCAGTATCTATGATTTTCAATTTCTTTTCTAAATTTGTCATCGAAGTTTCTGAACTTTCAGCTACAAAGGTTGCTATGTTATGAGGAACAAAGGTATCAGTACATTATTTTAATGCATTACAGGTGTAACTTGTATCAGTAAGAATACTGACTTCAACTCCATTATAAGGAAATTTCAAGCACTGATGATAGGTAGATGGTACTGCTTGCATTTCGTGAATCCATGGTTTGCCCAACAAGATGTTGTATGAAAGAGGAAGATCAAGCACCTAAAAAATAATGTCTCTTTCCACAGGTCCTACCCTGATTGGTAATAGTACTAGACCTTTAGAGGTTCTTTCTTCTTCATCATAAGCTTTGATTGTTATTTTATTTGTTGGATCAATGACATGTTCAAAAAATCCCAACTGTGTCAGTAGATTGTAGGTACAAATATTCAACCCAGTGCCTCCATCTATCAAAACATGTTTGATTCGATGTTTATGTATCATAGCTTTGATGTGCAATGGTTGGTTATGTGGGTCATTGAGTGAATTGTCATCTTCTTTAGAGAAGGTGAGGTAATGAGGTGAAGTCGGATGACCCACCATAGATTGAAACTGATCTACATCTAAATCTTTGGGGACATTAGTATTGAGCAAAGCTTTGTCCAGGATCTCTCTATGAGTAGAAGAGATCTTAAGCAATTCAAAAATGGATATTTGAGTAGTGGTTCTTTTTAATTGTTTGAAAATGTTGTAACTAGGAGAGGATGATGAAGCCAATAGCTTAGACTTAGTTGTGATCGTATCTGGTTGTCTATTTGAAAAAGTCTATAGATTTGATGTTGCTTGATCAGGAGTTGAGGAACTAGCTCCTTTTAGAGTAACCTTCTTTTGAGTGTGGGTTACAATATTTGTAGTTTGTGTTTTATGTTGTTTATCTTTGATTATGATCATGTTGCAATACTCAGATTGGGAAGATTCAATCATGTTGATCACATTGTCATTGTTAGCATAGGTGTAATTGACTTTGGCACCTCCCTTGGATTTTGAGGAATCACCTTGTTCATAAGTAACCAAGGGATCTTTAAAAATTTTATGATCATCATTAGTCATGTGACTTCCAACAATAATTTTTCTATCATCGATGAGGTCTTGAATCTCATGTTTGAGTTTCATGTTGTTGTTTGTTGTATGACCCTTGTTTCAATGATTTTCACAGTACTCATTTTCCCTCCACCATTTGGGTTTAAATTCTGGATCATATGGTCTAGAGTTGTCTGGCAATGTTATCAGATCATTTGCCAATAAAGTTTTAAGAGTTGATTCATATGATTCTTCCAGCAGAGTGAAATTGTGTTTAGGATTTGAAAGCCAATGTTTCTCTTTAAACCACTCTTTTGATTTCTTCGGAGGATTTTATGTTGCAATTTCAGCTACTTTGAGTGCTTGTGTGCCGCTAGCGAGATGAAATATTGTGGTTTTGATTTTATTTTAACAGTGTCCACCACTCCATCATTAATAATGTTTATGTTGTTATCTTTGTCGTATTTCTAGTATTTGTTCTTTTCTTTGGAACTAGAGCCTTGTTGTGTTTCTTTCGAAAGTGATATATCTCCTTTCTTTATAAGCACATCTTTCATTCTGAGGGCACTATATACCATTTTGTTAAATGAAGGGTATAATTGCATTTGAATATTGTATTTCAATTTAGGGATCAGGTTATCGACAAAAATGTCCATCTTCTTAGAATCTAGAATAGGTCGTGAATATCTAGAGAACATCTTTCTCCAACGTTGAAGAAAAGTGAGAAAAGGTTCTCCTATTTTCTATTTGGTATTGTAAAGTTCAATCATAGTGACTGGATGAAGAATTTTATAGGAGTATTGTTGGAGAAACAATTCGACTAATTCCTCAAAAATTTTAATTACCGTAAGTAGGCTTGAAAACCATTCCATAGCTTGTCCTCCTAAACTCCTCGGGAAAAGGCACATGAGATATGTTTGTTCATGCATGAACTCCATACATAAAGCACAAAATTCTCTGAAATTGTCTTGAGGATTTGCATTACTGTCATATTTGTCAAACTTAGGAATCTCCACTCTTGAAGGAAATGGAGGCAAGTAAATGTTTTTGTCAAATGGGAACGGGCAGATCGTTTCTAAAGAATACTACTTTGATGATTTATCCTTGTTTTTCATTTCTGTGATTTTAGTCTGTAATGCTTGTAATTACTTGTTTACTAGCACTAAGGACCTATCTCTTCCTCTTTAGTGATAAGGGTTTCAATGTTATAATCAGTAGGAAGTTTAGGGTCTTGTTTTTCTAGCTCTAGAAAATAATCCTCTTTTTCTCTAGCCATGATAATCTTCATCATTTTTTGAAAATATTTATCCTTTTGAAGTTCAGAGGCTTCAGACTCGCTAGATGAGGAATCACTATCATTAGAATTGGTGCTGACATTGTTATAAGTATCGTGTTTAGCAACTTCTCTTTCTTGCCTTTCTCCAGGCATAATGGGCGATAAGGGTTGATAAAAAATTGGTATATTTGATGATGAGGGATTATAGATGGGATCCTCTACAAAGAATGGATTATGTTGTAATGAAAAGGATGATCCTTTACCTTTGGTAGCTTTCTTATGAGAAATTATAGTTTGAGTAGGCATTTATGACTGATGTGATCGAGAACTAGATGTGATGCAGAAGTCAAGATCAAATTGAAGCTAGTTGTTCGTTTGATGCAGTGACTGACAAAAGTGACTAAGATTCAGTCTGGTTTCAGGAATGATCTATCCTGTATAAGATGTGATCAAAGTATATTAGTTTTATTTGAGAGAAGTGACTAAGACTCAGTCTGGTTTCAGGAATGATCTATCTTGTATAAGACGTGATCTAAGTGACTTAAGTTTGATAAGTAGTTAATTGAACTAGCTGAAAGATGATCAACAAAATCGTGCAACACAATGGAAGGGGTACACTATCAAGATTGTTTATGCATAGAATTATGATGACCAGATTGCCCAAAATTATGATGACCAGATATATGCTCACTGTAGACTGATTAGGCAAGTATGATAGTTCTGGAAAAGTGTGTAGACAGACAAGTTTCTGGACTGACAAAATGAGGAATTCACATGACAGTTTTATGACCCAGAAGTCGCACGATAGTTTAATGATCTCTAGATGATAATCTGATGAGTATGATGATTATTTGTATGACAATAGACTAAAGGCCAGATGACAATATTCCAATAATAGAACAACAATTATGTATACCTGGACGACAATTATGACATGGCTAGACGATAAACTGATAGGACCAATTAAGACTCGCACGGAAATAGGTATATAGCCAGACAATAATTCAGTAGACTCGTACAACAATAGGACTGGATAGAGACAAGATTCTGACATAGACAAAGTTTTGATGACTGACAGAGACCAAATTTTGACTAGGACTAAGTTTTGATGACTGATAGAGACCATTTTTTGACACGGATAGAGTTTTGATCACTGAGTTTGTTTATTTGTTTTCTCTAGTTTCAGTATTTCTATTTTAGTTTTAGGGATAAAAACATAGTAAAAATGCAAGATGTATAATGACTTCAAGCACAACACACTAACCCTATGGAAGCTAGCTTAGAGAAGAAAACATTTGCTTGCAAACTCAGGTACACACCCAATAGCTAATCAGAATACGATCATTGAGTCTCATGCAATGGGTTCTCAATGTCGTATTAGCCGACTCCAAATGCTAATGGGGGCACGAAATGGCAAGTATCTTGGCAGAGTTACTATCTCTCTTGCACATAGATTATCCCCCTTTCGGAGGTGAATCAAGTAGCCTCTATTTTATAGTTTTTAGTCAGGATTTTTGTTCGAAATTACCTCTTGAAGTCATGCAAGCATGATTGAGGCCTATAGCCTGACAAAGTACTGAAACAAGTTGTAGTCACGTAAATGTGATTGAGACGGCGAGGCCCTACAAAATGCTTGATATAAGAGATCTCAAAGAGAAAACTTAAATAATCTCATCCTCTGAGACTTTAATCACCAGAGGCCTATTTATTATAGTGAGTTGGAATGCTCAGGTCCAGTTTTACTCACTTGGGTCATTCTCACAGGGTGATTACTTTTTCCCACTATGACAGGCCCACTAAAGGTACACAAATATCAAACTTAGAAAAATCTTTGAGGGTCTGGATTTCTGATTGTCTATGCAGACAAGAGAATACTCTCCTACCTCTTAGATTTTTCTTAAAACACAAAAGATAGATTTGTTCATTAACTAGATAGCAATTTAAGTGCCTAAAAAAATGAATTTAAAGAATACATGAAGTTCATTTGAATCTCCTCAGGTAACCTACAAAAACAATGAATCAATAGTCATATTGTTTTTGTGTAACAGGTGTTTTCTTTGAGAAACATTCTGCAAAAATTGGTTAGGCTGTCAAAATCTCTTAGGTAGATAGAAATGAAGCTAGAGTTAGCATTAGTACCATAAAAATTTAAAAAGAAAACCCTAAAAATTTGGTATGTTTTAATACCAAAAAACCAGAATATCATATGAGTATTCTCACCGAGTCATACGATAATTCATGACGGACCGTACGATACCTGCAGTTCATTATTTGGGCATCTATGAAAAATCATATGATTAAATTTTGCAGTAACTGTACGGAAAAAATCTGAAAAAATAAATCTAAAAAATAGAAGTTAATTTGTGAGGCCAAAAGATGTAGTCTCCTTCCCCACGGTGGGTGCCAAAAATGTGTGTGTGAAAAGTGGATAAAGTTTGTAAGTTGTAAGACACAACACTTCAATTAAGTCATTGCATGCATGGTTAGATAGATATAATCATGAATATAAAAACCATAACAAATTGACCTATTGTCTTCTAAAAGATGCGAGTATAGACTTGTTCTCAGGTTTGTATAAGCAATGCCAGTGACTAGACTACACCAAGACGAAGGATTTAATCTATATGAGCACAAGAATAAGCTAAATGGATGCAAGATTAAGCTAGACATGCAAGATTAAGATACATGAATTCAAATAAGAATGATTAAACTAAGTATGCAAAAAGCTAAACTAAGATGCAATAATATCAAAGCACAATATCTTCAATGACTCTAGAGCAAAAACTGCATAATAACAATAAATCTCTAGGGTGTTTTGAATGAGAGATGAAGGCTGAATTTATAGAGACTCAAAAGAGAGACCAACGGTCAAGATTGATTGGCAATGAGCAGTTGAGATTCTTCAAGAAAAGCACAATTTAGGATAATTGAAATAATTGAGAGATCATATTAAGTTAATCTTGAGATAGATTCCAATTATAGCTTGATTGAATGCATTCAGATTATAAGTTCGAGTTTGCATTGGAGATAAAATTTAGTTGATTCTATGCACTTGAGATAAAATTAGGTGATTCCATGCACTTTTCTTTAATTTATTCAAGATTTTTATTTAGAAAAAGCCTTTTCAATGCAACTGAAACTCTTTCTTTAAGAAAAGCTTTGAATTTTAATTTTAGAGAAAATCAATTTAATTACTTTTCGTATTTTTCAAGTTATCTCAATTTTAGAAAAAGAAATATCTTAAGTTTGATTTATTCTCTCAATTTAATTCTTTTGTTTTGTTTTGAATTTAACTCTTTCTTTTACAGATTAATTCCTCTTTTTGTGATAAATCTCTTTTTGTAAATTAATTCCTTTTTTTGTGAATTAATTCTCTTTCTTTTTTTTGATGACTAAATGGCAAATTTATTTATTAATTAAATATGCTAGGATAATTGATCAAAATTATTTACTTGGAATGATTTAATTAATTAAATAAATATTTATTAATATAGAGTGATTAATTTGCCATGTAACATTAATGATTGAAGAATTAATTAATTAGGTGCTCAAGGTTGATTTAATTGCCTTTGGTTAGGACCTTGGTGATGTTGTCAAGATTAGGGGCTCATGGTTTAGGTGACCATTTTTAGGGTATTACAGATTCCATCTTGAATACTTGAACTTGACTTGACCTCTCCTTCAATACTTGAAAAATGCTTGATTGTTTTCTCACTTGAATTGCTCAAGTGTAATTGAGAGAGAGACATCATCCTCCTAGGTTTCAAATGAGAGGGGTAGGCCTCCTTTAATACTTAACCATCAAAAAAATATTTAATTTTCTAGAGTAGGCCAATATGGGACCTACATTCTCTCCCACTTGATGTGACCTTTGTTGGGACAAAATTTGGGTCTTGATTAGGAGGACCATGGTGGTGGGGTGCCTTGGGCTTGTTAATCGGGACTCAAATTTGGACAAGAGATAGAAGGGGAGTTGAAAATGTAAGTTTTAGGAAGGTATGAGAAAAATCAAAGCAGACATCAAGCATTGAGAGAGAGAATGCCAAGGTGAGGTCTAGGTAAGGATGAAATTGTATGTGGCTATAGTTTACAATGCTATAGGTACCAAGGCTTGTAGAGAAGAACATGATAGCTATAAAATGGGTGTTTTGAAAAAAACTAAATGAAGATGGATAATTTGTAAGAAACAAAGAAAGGTTGGTGTGTAAAGGCTATTCTCAATTGCAAGGAATTGATTTTGAAGAAACATTTTCTCTAATGGCAAGAATGAAAGTAATTGAAATGTTTCTTGCTTTTGTTGTTCACAATAACTTCAAAGTATATCAGATGGATGTTAAATATGCTTTCTTGAATGGTGAATTAGAAGAACTCTACATTGAGCAACCTAATGGATTTTAGCTTAAAAAAGACCCAAACATGTATGCAAACTGTAATGTTCTCACTACTTCAACTAATTTTAAAAAGTATAAATTAATTTTACATTTTTCATATTTACACAAAATGTAATTTATTAACATCAATTTTTTCTTTAAACTCATTCAAATGCCAATTACATCATAATTTACATGTGCATATCCTAGGTATAGAACATCATATAATCATCATTATCCACATTTTCCAATCCATCCATACAACCTCTACTCTCTTATTTTGCAGTCTAATATAATCTTTAATCTACAACTCTTAGCTTTTATTTATTTATATACTTATCAATGTATCCCTTGCACCCACTATAGAGGGCTTTTTAACCTTTCTATAGCCCATGCCTATTCTTACTTTCTATTTATTTTCCCTTATTGTATGGTCTCCCTCTTCTTCTCTGCGACATGTTTTCTTCAACTTTTCTCTTTTTTCCTACCTTTTGTGTGGTCTTTCTTTTCTCTACACACCTCTTCTTTTATTTGCATCCCCTCTCCAATGTGTTTGTCTCTACACTATTTATTCTTTTTAGTTTTCCTTGCATTGTCTTCTATGCCTTTCTTTATCTTTTCAACTTCCCTCAATTTCAATACTCTATCTCTTCTTTTTTTCTCTTTTGACTTCCTTTGTATATTTTGTTGTTTGTTAAACTCATGCACCTCCCTTCATTTGCTACACATTCTTTTTCTTTTCTCCTTCAAACTGCAATTCAAAACCTTTATTTTCTACCTTTTGTCTCTTTAATTTTTTATTCAAAGGTGGTGTTTCACCTCAGTTGTGCACCCATATCGGTATAGTATTTTTTATCATTTAAATGCTTGAGGTAGATTATTTTTAAACTTGTTTAAAATTATCTTTACTTGGTAAAGGATTAGTTACTTGTAGGAATATTCCAAAGGAATTCCTACAAGTCTTTTGTCTTATTTGAGTATTATTGTACATGTGTGAGAATGACTCATTTTAATTATTCTTATTTAGTATAATATTATAGGCTTAGGTGTAGCCTCCTCATTATAAGGATCTTGACACCACATAAGATGAAATGTGGCATGCATACACTTGGGAGTTACTTATGCAAAAAAATTCTCTTAGATTATTACATTCATTTATTTGTTTTATTAATCCTTTCATGGTATTAGAGAAAGTATTAATAATCCTTTGTTGAGCTTCATTGTTGAAGGTTTACCAGTTTTTTAGAGCACTCATTTTGGAGATACTCCTTTGAAAGAAGAGAGGAATTTTTTCATTTGAAAATTCATTTAATATTTTCTTCTAAACTTGTTCAATAATCAATATCTTTATTTTTCAATTTCATATTTGAAATAGTTTGTTTAAATTTATACAATATATTTATATGCATCAATTTTTTTATTTAAAAAAAAAAACCAATAAGAATTTTTGTATTTAAGATTTTAACTTCTCTCAAAACCTAGATCTATTTGTTATGTTTCAATCAATCTACATTTTGTTTGTTTTAATTTTTTATCTATATGGTTTCATCTATTTATTCTTGTTAAAAGAAACTTAAAAAAAAAATTAAAATTAAAAATATCAATTAGAATTTGTTGTTTGGCTTGAATCATCTTCTTTTTTACTTGAATGAGGCTCTCAAATTGAGAGATAAATTGATCAAGACTTTGTTATGGGGATTTACTTATAGCAACCGTAAGGTTAGAGTTAGTTGTTGAGACTCATTTGTAAATGTTATTTGAAGAGGGTGTGCTTAAAACCCTACCCTAGGAGATTCTTTATTAGGAGTTATGTAGACAAACTTACAATATTTTCACAATATAGTTGTAAAGTGTGTCAATTTCTAAGCAAATGAAGCTCATCATTCATCCTCCCTACACATGAACCCCTCCTCCTTGCACATAATTATTTTGTTTGTAATTTTTTCCCCTATTCCCGGGTGGGTGTTTCACCATGGGGCATTTGATGCAAGAGCAATTTTTAAACATTTTTTATTTTTTAGTAAATTGTGCATTATTTTGTACTGCTTTAGTTTTAAACTTTGATTTCAAATATTCCTGATAATTTTAGTTTTAGTTATAACATTTCAATTCTAGATTTTAGATTTCTTTGTTTGTAATTTTATTACAAATATCAAGTTTTGGTAAAAATATTTTTTTTTATAAACTTATGTTTCAACAAAGAGGATGTAGAGAGGAACTTTGTATTCTGCTTTAGGCGAGATACCCTATGTTGGCCCTGCAATCCAGGATGCTAACGGTAAAGATGGATCACGTGAAGCTCCTGAGACTGCAGATCCTCAAGAGGATGGCAAGGATATAGTCATTGGGGACCCACAAGGGGGTGACAAAACCTTGGATCCAGGAGGAGGGGGAAAACACGTGATGGAGACTCAAGAAAGGGGCCCATTCAGGTGGACATGTCTCACCCCTGGTCCTCCCTGTTTGGTATCAAACCATGTGGGAAGTCTTCTCTCCCTGAGGTACACAATATTTCTAACCCTATGAAAGGGAAATTTGCTATTGAAGTCTTGGATCTAGTTATTGAGCAACAATATTGCTCTGATGACACTGACTATGGTTGGTAAATTTATGGGTCCTAGGCCTAATATTGATGTGGTTGGGGAGTATGCTAGGAAAACATGGGTTCTTAAGGGGCAAGTGGAAATTACAGCTATCCCAAAAAGGGCTCTTTCCCTTAACTTTTCCTGTGAAGAAGATATGACTAAAATTCTCTATGGTGGTTCATGGGTGATTGGAAAACTACTCTGGCACTTCAGAAATGGTCGCCTTTGCTAGATCTTAATGCTCCCTTCTTTTCTCAGGCACCTATTTGGGTAAGACTCCAGGTCTACCCCTAAAATTTTGGGTTGAAGATGTCTTTAATAGTTTATCCTATTCCTTTGGTGAACTTCTCTCCATTGATCCCACTACTACTGCCAGAAGATGACTTACCTATGCAAGAATCTGTGTGGGTGTCTCTCAAGGAATGAATATGCCTCTATCCATTGAAATTAACTCTAGGCTTGAGATATGGAACCAACCGTTATAATATGAGTGTTTCTTTTTCTTGTTTCCATTGCAAAAAAGTAGGACATATTGCCAAGAAATGCCCCTTGCAGATGGAAAAGGAGAAAGCTAGAAAAGATAAGAGGTTGCAAAGGAAAGATAAAAATTACAACAATAAGGAAACAAAGATCCATAATGCCATTATTCTTGACACCCTTGTTCATAAGGAAAATGATAATAAAGCTTGTACCAAGGAATCTAAGAAGGAAGATCTCGAAGGTGACTAGGCCAAATCTGATGAAGGAGATAAGCCTAGCCCTAACTCTGATGAGTAGAAGGATGAAAACCTAGAGGAAGGTGACATCCATGTTGTTCTACAAGCTAACAATATGGAGGAGGACTCGAACTCTGTTTCCAAGGACTCAAATAATGAGGATCCTTATCCTAGCTTTGAAGATTCCTAGCAATGTAATATTCTTGGTAGAAACTCATCTTTTGAATCTTAGAACGAGTTTGTTAAATCCTCTTTTCCATTGTCACCGACAAATTCTCTTCTCAATATTAGTTCTAAATGGGCAAATGAAGAAGGAAAACCTAATGCTTTTCTAAAACCTCCTACCTAGAACCCTATGGATGATGAAATCTAGATCAATAATGTTATAGAGAAAAAGCGGGTTGGAAAAAAGGGTCCCAAATCTACACCCCAGACTACTCCTATGAAAACCAGGGGGAGAACCAAAGCTGATGTAGGTTCAAATCCAGTAACACTAAGAAGGAGATTAGCTACTTAAATGAGGGAGATGGAAGCCAACAAGAATATAGTGGATGTTACCCAGTTGACCATCCATGAGGTATGCTATTTTAAATGATTATGAAGATCATTTCATGGAACATTTGTGAACTCAATGGTCTGTATAAATAGGAAATACTCAGGAACTTAGTTAGGGAACATAAACCTGATATTGTTTTGATTCAAGAAACTAAAATGCCTAAGGATAAAGTGGAAAAAATCAAAGTGTTTAAGAATTGTGGGGTTTTGGGGGTAGCTCGGATGGTGCCTCTAGAGGTATTGCTCTCTTTTGGAACCTTCAGCACGTCTAGGGAAATTTTGTTTGGCTTGAAAATAATATGGTGTTTGTCAAATTTCATCACATTAAAGATGGGACTACTTGGCTTTTATCTAAAATCTATGCCCCAAATTCTAAACTTGGTAGATGTAGATTCTAGAAAAAATTAGATTCTATCAGATCCCAGTTCAACTTTGAAGGTTGGCTAGTGATGGGAGACTTTAACACTCCCCTCAAGGAGAAGGAGAAATTTGGGGTAATTCCTTCTCATCTTGATAGTAAGATGGATTTGATGAACTTCATTGATAACCAAGCACTTCATGATGTGGATCTGCAGGGTGCTAATTATACCTAGACTAATAGAAGAATCAACTCTAATCTGATCCAGGTTACAGGGCCCTTATCTCTAATGATTGATTCAATCATTATAACTTCTCCTTAAATGTGCTTCCTTGCATTGGCTTGGACCACTATCCAATTTCTTTTGTTTCAAACCCCACCTCTAGGAGGAGAAATTTCCCCTTCAGATTTGAAAAAATATGGATGAGCCACCCCAAGCTTGAGGAAGCTATCAAAGACTGGTGGAACATTTTAGTGGAGGGATGTGCCATATTTTGGGTGGCAAAAAATTTAAGGAATGTTAAGGACAAGGTTAAGAGATGGAATAACAAAGTGTTTGGTGACATTTTTGCCTCTAAATATGCGATCCAAGTTGATCTTAAGGATATTCAAGCTAAAATCCAAGATAATGGGCATAGTGAGGTCTCCATCACTTTTGAGAATGATATATTATCTAAATATCATGATATTATTTAAAAAATAAGATATTCTAGAAGAAGCATTCCCATTCTCTATGGCTCAAGGCGACAAGAACACAATATTCTTTCATATGACTACCATGAAACATAAGGTGGCGAATAGAATATCTAAAATTTCCATAGGGGGGACTTTGTCCTTTGAGAAAGATGAAATAAAAAAGGAAGCTAGATCCTACTTATCTTCTCTATTGATGGTAGATTGCAATCTGGATAAAGCGCCCAAGATTTATTCCTTGCTGCTATTCTGAAGATGATCGGGAGAGACCAGAATATTTTTCTCTCTGCCATCCCTTCAAAGACTAAAATTAAGTGTGTTGTCTTTTCCTTTGAAGGTAATAAATCTCCTGGCCCAGATGGCTTCCTGATGTTCTTCTTTCAGTTATTTTGGCATATCATCAGTCAGGACATTGTTAAGGGTGTAAAAGAATTCTTTGGTTCTAAGATGCTTTTGAAATAAATTAATGCTACTTTTTTGGTCCTTATCCCTAAGACCCCAGGAGTTGACTCTATGGATCTTTTCAAACTGATTAGTCTATGCAATTCCTTTTACAAGATCATATCTAAGGTTCTCACCCTTAGATTGCTCTCCATTCTACCTGATATTATTTCATCTCAACAAATTAGATTCATTCCTAGTAGGAAGATTCTGGATTCCATCATATTGGTCAATGAGGTTATTCACTCCCTAGAAGAACCCAAAAACTAAGGCTTCTTGATGAAACTTGACATATCGAAGGCTTATGATCAAGTTGATTGGTTCTTTCTTCTCAGTATCATCAAGGCTTTCAAATTTGGTGAGCGAGTGATTAAGATGATCTCCTAGCTGATCTCTACTCCCTCACTATTGGTTATTGTCAATGGCTCTCCTACCCCCTTCTTCAAGTCTTCTAGGGGTCTCAGACAAGGGGATCCTATATCTCCTATTTTGTCTGTTATATTGGCTGAAAGACTAAATAGATATATCAGTAAACTTGTTTCTAAAGGTCAACTGAAAGGTGGTAGGTCATCATCAGCTGACAGGATATGTTCCCATCAACAACTTGTTGATGAAACGGTGTTGATGGTTGCATCTACTATCAAGGAAGCCATAACCCTTAAATCGGCACTGGTTAACTACTGCAAATCCACAGGCCAGTTGATTAACTGGATGAAAAGCTCCCTCTTTTTCCTCAACACTCCTGAAGATAAGCAAGGAATAATTGCTAGAATTTTGGATTATCAGATCAACTTGCTTCCCTCTACCTATTTGGGTCTCCCTCTATGCAGAAAGCCCCCTAAGATGTTTTGGAGTAGCTTGGTGGATAGATTCCACAAAAAAATAGTCGACTGGAAAGGGGCCCTTCTGAGCCAAGTTGGGAAAATCCAATTATTAAAATCTTCCCTCCAGAGTCTTCCTATGTACGCTTTAAGTCTGTTTATAATTCCAACCAAGTTCGTTGAGGATATTGAAAAAATTCAAAAGTCCTTCCTATGGTCAAGTGTTGAGGAGAGGAAAAGGATATCTCTGATAGCTTGGGAAAAAGTTTGTAGACCTAAAAAATCAAGGTGGCCTTGGTCTGAGAAACATTAAAACAAACAATAAAGCCCTTCTCACCAAACAAATCTAGAGATTGTTTGGAAAAACCAGTGAATGGAACTCAATTTGGAAAGCCAAATATATGCAACCTCAGATATCTCTTTCATATTTTTTTAATTCCTATGATGCCCCTACTAGTTCTGCTATTTGGAACAATGTTGTCCAAACTAAAATTGTTGTTGGATTAGGTAAAAGATGGACTATTGGTAATGGTAGAAAAGTCATTTTTTGGGACTCTTGGTTGTTGGAATCCCCCCTCTCCAATAAGGTTTGTTTCTCTCCCTTTATATCTAAGTGTAAGGTCAGCTTTGGTATCAAGGTGTTAGATTACTAGAGTGATAACCACTGGGTGAACCTGAGCTCCATAGACCCAGTCCTCAACCCTATTATGGCTCTGCTTAATTCTATCTTGATTGACTTTCTACTTGAAGATAAAATAATTTGGGTGGGAACCTCCTCTGATAGTTATTTGGTGGCCTCTCCAGTTTTGTTGTTGTTGCAATCCCTTGATCCTTCCCCTTGTTGGTCTAAATCTTGGATTAGTGGTCTCACTCCCAAGATCAACATATTTTTTGGACCCTTCTGTAGAATAAAATCCTCACCACTGATAATATTTGCAAAAGAGGATTCCCTCTTCCTAATAGGTGCTACCTATGCCAAAATGAGGAAGAGAATGTTGACCATTTAGCTATCCATTATCCCTTCTCCTTTTCTATTTGGTCACAGATTTTCTAGCTTTGGAACCTAAATTGGGTCTTTCCTACCTCTATTCAAGAGTGCTTCACTGGTTGGAGATGTCATCCCTTGAACAAATCTATCAAATTTCTATGGGACCTTACTCTGCCTCATGTGGTTTGGGGAATGTGGAAAGAAAGGAACAACGGGATTTTCAGAGACTCCTACTCCCCTCCAGAAGTGGTATCTACCAAAATCAAGTGGGCCATTGTGGAATATTTAAAAGTAGATGGTAAACCTCTTCTTTTCAGAGGCAAGGATGATTCTGACCTCCTCAAGAATTGAAATTTTTTTGCTTCCAAAGACAGAGATGACAACAAAAATAAGAGAGAAAGTAGTAAGTGGTCCTTTCCTCCTACTGGTTGAATCAAAGCTAATTTTGATGGGGCGGCCAAGGGAAACCTGGGGTTGACTGGGGGTGGGGGAGTGATAAGAAATGAGGATGGATATTGTATTTAGGCGGTGGCACTCCCCATTGGATCACAAACCAACCACTTAGTTGAGGCCATGGCTACTTACCAAACTCTTGCCCTAGTAAAATATATGGGATTTACTAAAGTTTGGATTGAAGGAGATTCAAATAATATAGTTCAACGCCTAAAAGGCCTATCTTCCCCTTCATGGACCATAAAGAATATTATATCTCAAGATAACGAGATAATCAACTCTTTCAAGCTATGTGTTGTGTCTCACAATTATAGAGAGACCAACACTATTGCTGATTGGGTTGTCAACATGCCCCTCCATGCTGATCAAACTATGAGCTGGAGAGGTGAGTTGGATCTTCCTCATGATGCGCATGCACTCCTCATTTATGATAGAGTGCATGGTTACAAGGGAGTGATAAGTAATTATCACAATGCACTTATCAATGAAAAAGTTCACAATTAATCAAAAAGAGCGGCGCTCAAATACTGAGCTGGCATTTAATGCAGACAAGACTCTACACGTTTCGTGGGTGCCCATTTCTATTTTGGAGACCTTCCTGCTCTGCACTTTGATCTCTATTTTTGCCCCATTATTCATAGTGAAGGATAAGAATTATCTATTTGCGGATGCCATGGGAGGTAATAGGAAAAGAATTGAGCCACTTTCCTATGATGAATGGAAATACAAGCTGAAGGCTTGGGCTATTTTGGAAATGGCTAAGATGATAGGGTATATGGAGAGAATTGTAGGGAAAAACCCTATCATGACCAAAATTTTCAAAAATAATTGGAAAGATGGTAAAATTACCATAGGAAGAAGAAAGGTTGAAATTGATGAAGGCATGATCATGGGAGTTACTAGTATGTCAATGGAAGGCAAAAAGTTTTACAGAGACAGGAAGCTCACTGAAGCTGCTATCAAGCGATTCCCAAAGGAGGAGTTTGAGAAAAGAAAGTTGGTGAAATCTGACAAAAACCCACTACTCTCCGAAAGTGATAAAGAAGGTATAGAGATGGATTTTATTTGTTGTCATGCAATATGTTACACTTGATGGTAGATACTATTGTGTCTATGGTTATCACTTTGTGCTTCTGAATCATTTTTGTCATAAAGACCTGGTGTCAATTCCTTTCTATTTGTTTAGCTCCCATAACACTAGCATTAAGGATTTTAGAGCTAACCTGGACAGTAACCCTCCCATGCATGAAGGGTTAATGTTTCTATTATACAACCATGTCAAGGCTTCCTCTATGCAACATTCTATCACCGAGCTCTCAGATTCAGATGATGAGTCTGAGAACTCTTATGATAGTGAAGATGACCTATCTGATACTGAGTGGGAAGATGATGTTGATAGGATTACCCCTGTTAAGGGTTCTAGCAAGGATAAGGACAAAGATTTGGCTTCTAGGTCCAGAAATAAGAAAGCTAGAAAAGGGGTTAAAGGAAAAAGAAGTAAGGTTCAAGAGGAGGAAAGTTGGCTTGAATATGATGAAGAGGATGATGAGGAGATGGAGACTGATCATGATTATGTCACCCCTCTACCAAAAAAGAAAAACAAGAAAAGCCCTATCATCACCAAAATCAACCCAGATAAAGGGAATGACTTTCTTAATGTTCAACCCAATCCTCAGAACCCCAATAAATCAACATATGATGTGGAAGAAGATGGGAAGATGGTGAAGGAATGTGATACTCTGCCTCCCAATACTACAGATGTTAATGTGGAGACTCTGGATAATTTTTCCCCTGAGATCAACATTGACTGCCAAAACTCCCCTTTAACCATGCTAAATACCATGAAGAGTGGGATTATGGAGTTTTGCAAGGTCATTGACTAGATCTATTCGGAGATCAATAGTTTGAAGAATAAGTTGGAGGATTCATCCAGGAAAGTGACTACCCTTGAAGTTGTTGGTACTGGTAAGCTCAGTACCCTTCCTAACTACCTGAATGAATTGACTAAAGCCATCAACGATGTGGAGGATATCACTAGAGCGTATGGCTCTTAATTTAAGGTTGTGGAGGATAGATTCAATGATCTAGAGAAGCGAGTTCTCAATCATGAGAATACCCTGAAGAAGATTGGAGAACAAAGCAAATTTTTTTTGAAAGCCTCTACTGATAGATTCAGTATGATGATCAACAAGCTGGAATAGGTCTAACAAGAAAAGAACACTATTGATACTACCGAGGATAAAGTGTCGACTCTTGAAGGGGGGACTACTGGTCATGGTAAAATAACTCATGCTAGTACTAGGAAGATGACCCAACATGTCAAGGAGCTAGAGGATTTGAAGATTGCCATTGCCTCTTTGGTCCTGCTAGAGAAAGAAGCGGCGAAGCTTATCATAAACCTTTCTTAGGGTATGCTACTTATGGTTGTCCCTTAGTTTTCTCTATGTTGTCCCTCTGCCTCTTTTGGCTTCTTGTTGGCTTTTTGTCTTTGCCAGATGTTTCTTTGTTGTGTTTGGATCTTTCTAGTTGGTCTTTAATGCCCTATCTTTTGATTATCTTTTTGTAAAGGGTTTTTGGGACCCTTCAAAACCTGCTTTTCACTTAATAGAAAAAAAATAAAAAAATCTTTATATTGTTTTTTTTTCTAATATAAGGTTTTTTTTTTTAGTTTTTTAATATTAAAGCTTAAATTTCAAATTTAAAAAAAAGTTAAGCAAAGGGGATAATTTTTCTTTCATGATAAAGTGTATTGTTAAATTTTTAAGGCTAACCTTAATATTTTAAGTGTTTTCTTTAGTTGTGGAATTTTTTTGCATGTCAACTTTAATTCAATAAATTAAGTTGAATAGCTCTAATTATCATTCTTGGAAAATGCATATTTTGTTTATATTTCATTTTCAACATATATTAGATTTTGCAATGGATTCAAAGTTAGAGCGAACTTCAACCACACCTTTTGATGTTCAAGAAAAATGGAAAGCTCAAAATGAGGAAGCTCTTTGTCTCATAGGCATTTCCACAGTTCTCAAAATTTATGTGCATGTTGGGAATTACACGAAAGCCTATGAAGCATGGGTGATTTTTAAAACTATTTATGATAGTTCAAATGAGTCAATGAAGCCACAACTTCAAGATCAACTTGAAGATTTTAGGTATACATATTTTCTAATAAAGATAGAGTATCAATACAACATTACATTATACATAGCATCAACTCCAAAGTATTTCATATTAGATCATCATGTAGAGAAGATAAAATAAAAGAATCATGTTTGTACAACATATTACATCACATAATAAGTACTAAGATCATCTAGTCATAGCTTCCTATAGCATTGTTGTTGTGTTCCACCTTGTCCCACTCACAAGTGTCTAAAGGAGGCATAATAATATTAGGATCAACTGTAATAACCTATTTAATCATATGTATATTTTCCTTTGGTGATCTATCTCTCTTCCATGTACTTGTTAAGCAACTCTAACTCTTTTTTTTTAGATTGTTCCTCCCATTAGGGAAGAAATGAGAAAATGTAATGTCTATTTTGTATAATAGCATGATTCCTCTCAACAAGATCATGAATTTTTACTTGGGTATCTCCATAGTAATTGAGACTTTAAACATAATTTTCATATAGGTGAGTTCATTGGTGAACTCAGTAAGGTGCCTTCTCTTGCACTGAAAATCTCTTCATTCCTATTTTTCCACAAAAACCAAAAAAATTCATTTGTAAGAACAAGACAAAAACTATACAAATTTTTCCATATTTCAAACCTCAACATACCCAACATGGATTTTAGACCAAGAAAATTCATTATTATTCCACTTAATAGGCTAACCTAAAATCAAAGGCCAAATATCTAAGACAGTTTACAGTCAAAAAAGAGATGTTCAAAAGTTTCAAGCATATAAAAACAATCACAAGTTTTGGTTGAAAATATATAAGAGTGTAAAACTTGATAAAAAACAAGTTTTTTAAGGATAAGCAACCAACAAAAATAAGATTTTTTAGGTTCCAAAGGTTTATGCCAAAGATGGTTCAAGAATTTATGCCATTTATAGTTTGATCGAATTAGATTCCAAGAATTATTAATCCAATTGTATATCTCTCTTGAGCCAACAAGAATGTTATATATCTTGTTGACTAAAATATTGCATAATTTAGATCCATCTTGCCATTTGATATATCCATTAGATCAAAATCAATAAGCAATTTGGTTGAGAACAATTTCCCAAGTGCATTGTAAATCATGGAGTATATTTTATTGTGGTTTAAAGGTTGCCCAAACTTAGTGCTTAGATTCTTCCATGGTCCTAACTTTCAATTAACTAGGATATCATGTAGAACCTTAACCCACAAAGCATCCTAGGCCTTAGCATAAGAGCCTTGGTTTAAGGAAAAAGGCTTCCCATTTGGTGCAATTTTTCACCATATTGACCTATTGGTTATAAAATATGGTGGGTAATTAATCATAGTTGTCCCATTAGAAACCAATTTCCTAACTTGAGCTCATGCTTTCAATAAGGTGGCAGAGACAATCGATCCATAAGTTCTAACCTCAAACTAACCAAAAATATTAAACCAAATATGCAAAGGATGACATTTCTTTCCCTATTATGGTTGAGATAGTTTCAAATTATTTTTGTCTAAATATTTCCACAGTTCATTCCCATGCATCGCATTAAATATTCACTTTGAAGCTAGGTAAATTCCATATATTTTCAAGTCCTTTAAACCTATCCCTCCCTGATTTTTTGGTAGGAAGCACCAAGCCCAAGATACATTGTGTCTCTTCTTATTTCCCTTACCATTCAACCACATAAATTCTCTTAATACATTTTTCAAATTGTTAAATTGGGTGTGGGAAAAGATCCATACTAAAGAGTGGTATATGGCATCAGAAGCCAATACCTTTTAACTACTTGAACCCTATCAACCAATGATAGAAGATGGGTGAACCAAGTTTCATATTTTTTTCTCAATTTTCTTAAACACCCATTCCCACATATGTTTTAGCAAATGAGAGGCAAAAAAGGGGATTCCAAGGTATCTTACCACTTTGTATGGATCATATCGTCCCTAGCCTTTATTTAATAGTCATCTAGGTGGATGCGTTGTCTACCCAATTATATTTTATTTATGAGGAGAAATCTTAGACCTTGAATATTCATAGAAGATCTCCAAATTTTTTATTGTGTCATCAAAGTTGTCCTCGGTAATATCTATGAAGAGAGTTGTGTCATTTTCAAATTAAGCATTCATGAGGTGTCCTTGATTAGGTATCCTTATACCCTTGATGGGAGGAGAAAATAAACTATTTATGAAGATGTAATGTAGAGCATCTACAAAAATGACAAATAAGGCTAAAAATAGTTCATTAGAGCTCTCACCATTATCCATAATAGGTTGTATAAACTCTTTCTCTTGTTTATACTTAATAAAATTTAAAAAATAGTTGGATCCTCTATCTTCTTCTTGTAGCCAGTTCATCTTGTCTCTAACCTTTAGGCCTTGAAATTTATAGTTTTGGATCTTCCTAAAGAGAGTCTTAGTTCTAATGAGCCTAGACTCAAGTAGAATGGTGGGTTCATTATCTTGTATCTGGCCCTCAAGGACCAAAATATTTTGATGTAGGAGGTTGTCAATTCTATTTTCATCCAGATCTCTATTTTTCCCACAATTTGAAACATGTTCCTCCGAATTTCCCCAAGAGAGTCCAAGATATGAAGAGGATTCTTATCCTTGTTAAGAGCCTTAGACAAGATAGTGACAATTTTGATGCCATAAAGATATTCTAAATCATTTAGCAAGAAAGAGTTTAGATCAAAACCAATGGACCTTTGGGAGGGAAGATGGCATACCATATGTGACCTCAACATTCATAGGGGAATGATTAGACATAGCAATAGGTACAACTGAGGCCAGATTTTCCCCTTGAAGGCCATTGAAAGAGAAGTTTCTACTACCATAAAATATATCAAACCTACAATATATCCTCTTGTTCAGAGACTGATTATTGCACCATGTGAACCATATGGAGAAAAAGGGTCCTCTAAACCTTTCCAAAGGAGAAATTAGATTCACGGTTATTTTCATTTTTTACTAGAAGAATAGCTCATCACCTTTCCATAAGGAGTCTTTACCCACTTTTTTGTCTTCCTTACTTTCATCCTTATTAAAATATTCTATACAAATCCATGGGATCTTTGGGAGGTTATTGACCATCCCATTCCAAAGGTCTAGTCTTTCCCTATAGTCATTTGAAGCATAGAGTGAATAGAGGACAAATTTATATGATCCAAAATTCATAGAAACCCACACAAGCCTATTACATGGAGAAGTGCCAATTTGTTCAATATTTTGGATCCATCTTGGATGGATCAAAGTATCAATTCCTCCTTTGCCTTTTTCACAGTAAAACATGATACTTTTATCATTTTTCCAAATGAAATTAGAAATAGTTTCTGATTGAAATCCCACTACTTTAACCTCTTGTAAACATAAGAATCCCATATTGGGTATATTTTTACAAAAGGCTCTCACAACATATTTCATATCCCCTAACTCCAACCCCCTAACATTCCAATTGAATATGTTAAAATTTATTAGAGGTTAGCGAGAGGAGAAATCTTCTAATTATTATATCAAAACACTTTGGAATATTATCATCTTTCCCCTTTTTTACTTACTTTCTTCTCAAACCTAGATTCAAAATTATCAAGTCTATCCTTATATTTTCTTTCCTTTTTTATTTCTTAATTTTTTTTGGAAAAATTCTACCTAAGGGGGTAGCTCCCTATATTAAAATATTTAAAATTACATATTACATATATGATCTATAGCTGATGAAAGAGAAAGTTCAATCCTTAACTCAGCTCAAAGATTCATTCCAATTTCTTAGTATTGATAAGGGTTTCGTTCTAAGCCACAAAGTTGTTGAAGGATTCCATGTCTTAGCTTTAAAATACCCTTTTTAAAAGGGTCTGTGCTTTTCTCATTTTGACCTTTTTTCCTTCCTCATTCATATTGAAGATGACTACTAATTCCCCAATGCAAGGTTTAAATTCTATCTCTAGAACCATAGTTATTACCGTTTCATAATACTCATCTTCTATGGTCATTCTTACAATACTTGCCTTTTGATGAAATTTCCTATAATCTAGACAATGGGAGAATATTAATTTTTATATAGTTCTCTGTCATGAATGTGTTCTTCTTCCTCTATCCATACTTTGTTGTTGATGACCTTGATTATGGTTGTCTTTACTTGCAGATCATGTGCTTGACAAAATAGCCTCTTGAAACATTCATCCCTCTCCTCATGTACACACTTGAATTGAACATCAAAACTTCTTGCCAAACTAAATGTTAGTAATTGTTAGTTGAGAAAAATCTTGATTGTTTTGTTGTTTATGTAGTAATCAGAGGTTGTGATCTGCCAATGATGGAGTGTTAGTGTCATGTGAAGTTTCGTAGTCTTTCTATTTGTTGATGATGCCTTTATAATTGACATTTACATAGTTATAGAGTTTAAATTGTAGTTTTTCTTGTGGGATTTTAATTTTTTTATTCGATAAATCTTTCACTTTGTGGATTTTATTTATGAAATGATATCTTGGGTACAAGCTTTCTTGGGTTGTGCTTTGCATCTTACGACCCTATTATTTTCTAGCTTTTGCAAAGTTATTGTTAAAGATTGTTTATAATATTTTAGCTTTTTGTATTATGAATTTGTTGTATTCGAGTCTAAACTGATGATGTGGTCTAGGTTTATCCAATCTGTTGATTTGTTTGATATGATCATTTGGGGGTTCTAGTCCATGGCATGATTTGCCATGAGATCTGCAACCCCATTTGCCTCTCAATATGCATGTGATAGTGTATAGTTTGGGATATGTTTTAACAATGATAATATGTTTTCTATCCATTTAGTGGATTTCCAACTAGGTGAATATTTTTTGGAGATGGTGTTAATGGAAATTGTTTGAGTCACCTTCTATATCAACATTTTTAATTTCTTTCTCCACGCAAGTCTGGATTCTAAGTTTTAGGGCAGCAAATTCAGCTTCATTGTTTGTTTCATTGGGTAATTTTATTGAACCTACCCATTTCATATTTCCTTGATCATCTCTAATTATAAACCTATCTCCTGACACTACTATATTATCATTGATGCACCATCGAAGTTTAGTTTGAATCTTTCATTTGTTTTCTAGTTTCATTTTGCTTCCTTCCTTTCAGATTTATCCTTAATGAAATTTCTTTTGGGGATGATTAGGTGTGGCCAGTTGTGAGTTATTTGATCATCCCATAGGGAGTATTTTTTGAATTGCTTCTTTGCAACTTTTGTGTTTATATGTTTGCTTATTCTTATTTCAATTTTTTGTGCTTGGGAAGCTCTTTTTTGTTTAAATATCCTATTGTTGCATTCCTTCCAAAGATTCCATATTATTTGTGTTGGTTTTTCTTGCCATAAACTTTTCCACAAGCATCCTTTGTTGAAGTTGGACCATTCTATAAATATATCCATTAGATTATTTTGTGAAGGGTCATACTATCCTAATTTGTCGTATAAGTGTGACCAACATTATTGTGCTATTTTACATGTCACTAAGAGATGATCTATTCTTATATTTTCTTTCCTTATTATCCTCTTTGTTAGAGGCATTTTTTTGCTTCATAGGGGGAATTCCAAAACCAAAATAAGGTGGCGTTAAGTTCCTACTAGTCATCACCATTTCTGTGACAAAAGCTTCATCCCCAGGTTTGAGGTTAGAATGGGGGATCTTTTAACCTCTCATGAAAAGAGGGCATCGTTATCTATTTAATGTTTCTAATTTGTCCATAATGGAATCAAAATCAAGTTGTTGGGCATTCATAGGGCCCTTAGGGATTTTGTCCTTCTGACTTGTAGAAGGCTTATGTAAGATAGAAACTAAACCTTGTTCATGGATTCCTTTGGCTCCCCTTCAAAGAGGGGATCCACCAAAGACAATTGGAGCTTATTTGAATTTTGATCCCCTAAAAACATTTCTTCCTCTTACAAATTATGTTATATTTGTTACCATTGTATCATTAATTTTCTCTAAGTTATGCTATTGAGTAATATTTTCATGGTCTCCAACAATTAATCCTTCTTTTTCTCGAGCATTTTGAGCATTGTTTTGAGAATTATCAATTTCTTGCTTGCCTTCATTTGGATTGAAAGCCCCAATGAGCCTAGATTTCACATTAGATCAACCTTTTCTAAAATGCTAGTTTCTTTTATAGTAAAAACAAGCATTTAAGGACCCCAATACTTCAATTTCATAGGTGATAGTCTTATTATCAACTTTAATGGAGACAAGGTCTATAATTTATACCTCCAAAATTAAGAAAATGAAAACCCTAGCATTGAGGTACATGAGGGTAACTCATGACTCCTTAATTTGCATTACATTCCCAACTAGTTTCCAAATTTGAGGAATAAATTTCTATAACTAGGGGGGCTAAAATTTTAATTTCAAGCCAATTAGGGGCACATTTGGCAACAAGATCCTCAAGATTTTCTTTTGGGGTTCAGGGAATAGCCCTATAAATGTTTTGACCAATACTCCAAAATTCTCTTTTAACCACTCTATCCTACGTCATGTGGTTTCTAAAAAACACCATGAATAAGCTTGTTTGGATCATTCTACAAAAACTGACATGGATTCCTAGCTTCTTACCCTAGATAGAGGTTATCTAGTCATCAAAAAATTTACAAGAGGGAAAAGAAGGTGAATCTAAATAGATGAAGAACACAACCACATTTTTAAGTCTATTAACTTCAACTTTCAAGCTTTAACCATATCATCATTAGGAGAAATGGAGATAATTTTTGATGGGGGAAGAGACCTTACCATTGTCTCTTCCTTTGTAGTTTCCTCCTTCAAATAATCTTCCATTTATATTTTCATCTACTCATGGTTCTATAAATGCTCCACCTCCCATAAGTGAATCTGCAACCCTGTTTACTCTACCATAGAAGGCAAACGAGGGTGGGAAAAGGTCTTCACCAATGTTGGTTATTAAATTATCTCTAAAGTTCTATTTCAAAGAAATGTTATCAGAAGAATAATTTTGAACATTGATATCTTATAGGGGGTAATAATTGTTACCTTATTAGTGCCCCCCCACTCAGCCTTTGTTTCCTTATCTCCCATGAACTAGTTGGATCGGGGGGTACAATTTGGATAACCACAAATTATAGGAAACTAAATTCACTAGTCACTTCTAAAAATGAGGTAACAAGTAGAGAAAATGATACACTTGGCTAAAGCATTAAAGGTAGGAACATCTATTCAAATTTAACTAAATAATTAAACATATAGAATGACCACCTTAAGCACAAGGAAAGGTAATAAATGATCATAAAGGAAACCAACCAAGAATCACACAATCAAAACCAAAACAAGAGCAATAGAAAAAAGAGGGAGAAGGATCTCAATCACGACAAAGAACACTAATCTGAGTTTTTTGTATTGATAGCAACTCTCTAGGGGCATTATTGGTAAATGACCCTTTAGCTCCCCAGAGTGCATTCACCTCCTCCCACTTTAATTAAAAAAAATTAGAAAACAAAGAATGATAGGTATACATATTTCAAAACTATGGATGATTTTTATTAAAATTTGATTCTCTCAATAGTCAATTGGATGGTTTAAGATTTATACTTATATATCTTAGATTAATTAACATTATTCTTAAAAAAAATCTTCCTAGAAAATTTCAACAATTTATTACTAATATTCATGGTCAATTAGTCAATCCTTCTTTAACTAGTCAGTTTACTTATGATATTTTTTTAAAAAAAATTACGTCAAAGAGAAATTGATCAATTTGGTAATCTTAAAAATAGTGAGCATGCTTTTATTTCTAGTAATCATAATTCAATTTTCATTTTGTTAGCACCTTTAAATTCTAGTTAAATTTGAAGCGCCCATGAAGAATAAAGTTGATTGAAACACCTAGAGACACCCCCGCTAAATCTTCTCAAGTAACCTACTTTGGAGGATCATAACTTGAAATTGGTTGCACATCATGACAAATGGATTGGTAGGCATACTGATGTGAAATATGTGAGTGTCTATACCCATTTTTAAATCCTCAAAATTAGATTTGATTATTTTTCAAGATTCCAAGTTGAAGGGTTCAGAAAAGGTTTTGTTGTCCTCATTTTTGTTTTAAAAAATAAAGGACCATTACATAATTTTTTTGTCAAAAAATGAAAATTTTACTCTATGACATGTTTATCGAGGCAAAATTTTGCTTCGCCTTTGGACTGGCTTAATCCTCATTCCATCCTCAAACCACGTTTCAAATTTCATCGCATTATGGGTTCATTTGCTATGTCTTTCCTTCAACTTCGGGTTTTTTCTCTCTAACTACAGGTGGGAAATTTTCCTTAAATTGCAAGTTTTAATGATTTCCTTTGTTTTAGTCTTTGTAGAGAAATTTTTCGCTAATTACAAGTGCACTTTATGAAAAAAGAACTTGTAACTTACTTTTTATTTCCCCCTTGATGCTTTTTGGCTTTTTAAGTCATAATAGGGATTTGTTTGGATAAGTTACAAGTTAATTTTATATTGCATATTTAAAAAGTCACTTGTAATTCTTTTATAAAATTCCTATTTTAGTGTTTTTACTTGTAATGGGGATTTTATTCACCTATTACATGTGTTAAGCTATTAAAATTTTTTGAAGGGATTTTATTTTCCCATTTACAAGTTATTATAACTTGTATATCTCTCTCAAAAACCCGATTTTGCTTAGAATGGAGAAAAGTGACATTTTATAACTTGCAATTGAGTTTTAAAAACATGATTTGCTCCATAAAGAGAAAACAAAGGCATTTTAACCTTGTTAAAAGGTTTTTAAAACCCAATTTTGCCTTGTTGAAAGAAAAGTGAAATTTTAAACATGTAATATGAACCTCAAAACCTGATTTGCACTATTACATGTAAAATGAAACTTGTCATTCACTCCCAAGAACCTGATTTTCCTCTCTTAAAATGATTTTGCCACAAATTCTTCCCAATTTTTTATGGAGAGATTCATGGATCAAGGAAGCGATATTATTGCAAGGCGATTTTTGTGAGATTGGAAACACGTTGCATTTGATTTTTTAAATGGTTTACACTTCATTTTTCGTGTTTTACTTCTTCAAAACCATTTTCCACATGATTATTCCAAGCCACATTTTGGGGTTTTGGTGCCATGATTTCACTTCACCCTTGGGTATTTGGCTTTGGGACTCTTAAATGTGGTTTCTCCTTAGCAATTTGGCCCTACTTTCTTGCATCTTCAACCACGTTTTTGCTGCTAAAGACATTTTTCAAAAACGTGGCTAGGGTTTTCAAGTTTGTTTATTGCTTACTTAAGGGGTTGTCTTCTTTAATCAAATATTGTTCATATTTTGAAGAGTCATTTTGAATTGAAGCAAGGTATGTTTTCATTTCTTCTTATTTCATTTTCTTGTTTTCTTGTTTTTCCATTCAAGTTGTAAATTTGTGTATATGTTGGTTTTGCCCCAAAATTGGTTTTGTGAGAGAGATTTTCCCCTTTGCAAAGCAATTTGTGAATTGCATTGTTCTTCCCCATTTTCCCTCTTTATTTGTATTCGGGATTTTAAATCTCAATTACAAGTTGGATGAAAATAATTGATCTTCCCTTATGGTTATAAGAATTTAACCATCTTCTATTGAAATTCCAAGTTGCAAAGATGAAAAACACCCATCCTTCCAAAATCGGGTTTTTAGAACTAGATTGCATGTCCAAAGTTCTTCCCATTTTCTTGAAAATGACATTTCCAAAACCTTCCCATTTTTATCCATTCATATTGCCTATATTTGTACTTTCTATTCAATTCATTTCCCACAAGTCTAAATCTCATTTTTCACTCATTTCTTCGTTTTCGTTTTACAAGTATACTTGTATTCGGGTTTTAAAAAACTGATTGCATGTTTGTTCTTCCCAACTTGTATACTTATAAAACTTTCCCCAAGATCCAAAATTGGTCAAAGTCAAATTTCCACCATTCCCATTTATTTCCCATCTTTCTCTCACAAAGTCGTGAAGTGCAAAGGCTGGAGTTCTTCCCATTTGAAGAAGGAAAAATGTTAGTTGCAGTTGATTATGATGTTGCCTTAACACTTTTAAGTCTTCATCATAGTATACCAAGTTGTCCTTCAATGTCAGATTTATGATCCTCTCCTATTTAGAAGAAGATGAAGCATAAATATGAAGAGTACCAGAATGAAGTTTCACCTTCACAAGTTTCCTCTCCTTTGGATCACATTAAGGAAACAAAGATAGGGCATGTGGATGTTGGTATTTTGATAATGTTTAATTTGTGATTGTCATTGATGGACACACACTTATTTTATGTATGAGTTATTCTCCACTGGTAATATGTGTTGTGTTGCTCACACCGGTATTATATACCATTGAATGTATAGTCTTTGTTTATAGAAGACTATCGATGTTTTGCAGAAGATGCTTACCGGTCAAAGCATGATTGAAAATCTCAAGCGGTATGAAGACATCAAGTGGTATGAAGACCTCAAGCAGATCAAAGACCCCTAGCGGCAGTTAATGTTTTGGATCAGAACACTATGTTCCAGTTTACCAGTCTTTTTTTATCGGTAATCAATATACTGTGCTAAACCAGTATAATTGTAAAGTGTGATGAGTTATCATCCACTGACACTTTAGCGGTGTTTCTGTGTCGTGTTACCAAATATGTCTAGATGCACTTTACCTATGAAATTTTACTCTAATCTTATTGGAACGACATGAAATCAGATTCCTATATGAGGACATCATGTCTAGGGTTTTGAAGAGTTGATATGTGCGAGTATTGTAGAACAGATTTGGTTTGTGCGAAAAAGGTATCTCACTACAGAGATTGTGAGTGCAAAGGTTAGAAGAATGAAGTAATGCTACAATGCATTAATAGAGAACTGTCAAGGATCTAATCAAGCATTCTATGCTACTTTCTAGGTCATTCTCTTGTTGATTGCTAATCTCTTCGACAAGTCTGAAACCCTTAACCGAGTAGGCCCAGCCAAGCCTATCGTAAATCCTCTAACAAGGTGGTTCACAGTTGTGGATCTGAAATCCTTTAACAGGGTAGTCTTTAATAGGACTTATCTCCTAACAGATATCTGGATTCCTAACAGGATCTATTCTGGTGAAGAACATTGTAAGGCCTTAACCCGTCTGGTTACTATTCTGTAGATAATTGACTTGTGAGTTTTACTCACTATGGTTTTTCCCATTTGGGTTTCCACGTCAAAATATCTTGTGTTATGGTGATTGTGCTTTTGTGGGTGAATGCTCTATTTTCTATTTGGCTTGTTTATGTTTTAACCAGTTTGTTGTTTAAACTACTACACCAGTCTGCTGAAAAATTGTTTAAGAATTTGGTTAAGTTTTTAGGCATACTAATTCACCCCTCTTAGTATTCATCAATTGGTATCAAATCCAACCTTTCTATAAGTCTAACCACTTGGTGTTACTACTTATTAAGTTGCCATTAGTTTTATATCCAAAGTCATTCTATATACTCTAGTCAGTTACCTCTACCGAAACATTCAGTCGGTATGCAAAGAACAATCGGTTAAAGAAGAAAGTATTCACAGAACCCAATATTCACCAAGCTATCTACCGAGTAAAATTCCATGACTACCGAGCAGCAACAATGATACACTGAGTTGATATACACCGATTGAAATGTTTTACCAGATTTTTTGAACCTAGACACACATGTGGAAATGTGTTACAAGATCGAGGAACATAGAACCGTTCACATTGGGAATTGCACTTAAAGATTATGTATGATTTTGAGGTCATCTAACCAATGAAATATTTTGTATGGTTATTCATTCAATAAATCATGTTTGTAAGATCAAAGCAATGAATCAGATCACTGACATAAGAGATCTATTTATACAGCATGGATTAAGGATAACATAGTGACAGATAAGGAGAGATATAGAGGTGTATGAAGAAAGCACTGAGTGTTATTACTTTTACAGAGACACAAAGGTCACCGAGAAGGATTTCAGAGAATAGTCAAAGAACAGAGTAAACAGAAGGGTTTACCGAGTTATTCTATGGGTTACTGAGGTATGCTATAAGCAAGGTAATCTCATTATGAGCACATAGAATCTGCTATAACATTTCAGATGTAAAGTTGCAGATATTTCTAATGATTTATTGTAATATTTTGAAGTTGTAAGAGAAACCTTTAACAGGGTAAAAGACTCTAACAAAGTCTATAAATTGTAAAGCCTTTAACCAGGTGCAACATTTAGAATAAGTGTCATAAAATCCTTTAGCAAGGTAGATCTAACGATCTTGATACTCCTAATAGGGTAAGCTATCAGAAATAGCTAAACATGTAGCTCTAACCGAGCACTCTTTATTATTGTAGTAGTGAAGTTGTGGGTGCCATCCCCACTGCAAGTTTTCTCTCTAACCAAGAGTTTCTACGTAACCAAAATATATGAGTTATGGAGTGAATCATGTATGATTGTTATTTATTTGTTTTAGCTTTATGTTATGTTGCAGAAGTTTTTGGTTTATGCATAACAGTAAAGATATTGTGGTTAAAAGGTTTTGAAGTACTAATTCACCCCTCCCCTCTAAGTACATTAGCTTTCCATATTGGGCCTAACAATTGGTATCAGAGCTTGAATCTTGGAAAAGGGTTTAACAGCCTAAAGAGAAAGATCTTATCAATGGAAGGCTACAAACAATCTCAAAGAATTGTGTATCTACAAGAAGAGTTGGATCATGTTAATCAAGTGATTGCAGACATGCAAAGACAAATGCAAAAATCATTGAGAGTGAGAAGAAGATTATTTGATGATTTACAGGACTCTCAAGAGCTAGTTGAACAAATTGAAACATCATCTGAGAATAGTATATCTGAAGAGACTGAAGAGATGATTGGACAACTGAAAGAAAAGAACAAAGCACTGACTGATCAGATAAAAGAAATGAAAAGAGGACATGAATATTTCAGCACATAGATGATTGAAAATCTTGATGCATTGAGGATAGTTGAGGATAAAGTAAGAGATCTAGAAAGAGAAAAACAACAGCTTGAAGCATTAGTATCTAAAAAGAATGAAGAAATCACAAGGTTGATTGGAATTCAAAGTAATCTGTCAGATCAATTAGGTTATGCACATCATGAAACAAATCTAAAGGATGATGAGAATCAAGCATTGAAACTTGAAGTATCAAGGTTGACCAATGAACTTGAAATGGAAAAGAAATCCAAGGAAACACTAAAAAGGAGTTATGGAGCATCAAAGATGTTGGATGAGCAACTGAATACAAGAAGACCCAACAAAGATGCAGGACTCGGTTACAAAGGAAAAGACTCTACCAAGAATGGAATTCATACAATCGAGAAAGGAGAATCATCAAAGCAAGCTGGAAATAAGAAGAATATCAAAGGAAAGAAGCCTATTTGCAACTACTATGGAAATCAAGGTCATACTGCTAACTTGTGACAAATCAGAAAAGGTAAGCAACCGAATGTCACTAAGTCTAATGGTTATTGTTACAATTGCAATAAATATTGTCACACATCTAATCAATGTAGGACAAAGACTGTTAACAATTATTAGAAGGCAAAATTCAAAGGGTTTTGTAAAAACTACAATAGATATGGACATAGTACTGAGAAGTGTTGGTTTAAGAAAAAGAACTCTATGTGGTCTGCATACCGAGCAAATGCTAGAGGTTACCAAACTCACACAAATCCTTACCGATAGTATTCTGTAGTACCATGGGATTACAATACAAGGATGTGGTGTGAATGTTGTGGAAGATATGGACATATAAGTGCCAACTACTTTATAAGGTTTGGAATGAACCACCAAAGATCATCGAGAAATCCTAGTATGGCATGTTTTCATTGTCACAAAGTTGGACACTTGGATAGAATTTACAGAGATCAACCTAGAGGAGATATTGAAGAAATAAAAGAAAAATTACAGATGATTTAGAAAAAGAAGGAAATTGTGTCAAATGAAGAAAGCACCTTACCTACTGAGTTAGGTGCACCTATTCCAAATTAATTGGTAAAGGTATGAAGGGACTGTATTCTTTCAAAGGTTAAATCTTAACAATTCCTATTTCATCTTGTACTTAATTCAAAATCTGCATAATTAAAGATGCATTAGGAAAATTGAAATTTTATCAAGTCTTTTTGAGCAATAGTCAAGTCGGTAAAAACAGGAAGTCTATCTAGTCGGTAAATGCAGGAAGAGTGGCTACTCAGTAAAAGCAAAATTGGAACCGAGTGCATTTAATGTCTTTTGACCTAACTGCACGAAGCCTGATAAGGTATATTGTTTACTTAAATCTATTGTGTGGTCATTTTACACTCACAAAGTTGTCAAGAAAGCAAAGCAAAGCAAAGCAATTCAAAGGCGATCAAACCACCTCCCAAGAAAATTCAAAGGTATTTACATCAATCACAACGCATTATCAAGATAGTTTATCGATCATATCAAGTTGTTATTATTTGCTAAGTAGAAAGCCTCTTTCGTTTAAAAGTATTCAAAACCTAAGGATATTTTGTTACTATTTATCTAAAATCTGCAATGGCACCTAAGATACAGAATCCTATTGTTGTTGAAAACATCGAAAAGCCCTCACAGAAATACTCTTTAACTCCCAAAATTGCATTTGAACCGGATGACAAAACTACATTTTCACTCATTTCGAATAGAGTTTTATTAGTCAATGATGTGAGATTCTTCACTAAGTGTCGAGTTGAAGAACTAGGTCATGTTGAAATCAAAGACACATATGATGAATTGTGTACTGATGGTAAAATGGATAGCAAATATGAACACATCAAAATCAAGGGATTGATCAAAGCCCTAACCTATCCCCGTGTATTCAAACCCCAATGGGTTAAGTTTGTTCTAAGAAGAGTTCATGATGACTTCATGTGGCTAGAAGAGCAACCATTTAAGATCACCAAGGAAATCATTCATTTGATCACCGGTTACCCTATTTATGATCATGCCCAAGCTTAGAAAATGATATCACAGAAGGAATTGATCAGTTTAACCGGAGTAGAATCAGATTGTAGAGGACTGAAACTGAACAATGTAATAGATGCAGAGCTAAATTTTTCCATTAGAGTAATAGGTTATTGTTTCTTCCAATCAGCAAGGGAAAATAGCGTACCCTGTGCAGCGGTAGACTTAGCTTATAAAATTTTAAATAAAGGCACGAAAATTGATTTATGTGAGGTATTGTTGAAAAACCTATTTGAGAATCTCAATACCATAAGGAAGCCAAAGAATAACAATTTGGCTAATACACTAAAGTTTGGATCATTGTTAATATGCATGTTTTTGTATTTTGAGAAATTCTCTCCATCAGTTGGTAAAGTTGTTTGGGAGCTACACTGACCAATCACCCATCAAATCAATTACTTCATTAAGAAGCTAGGTGATAATTTTAATGATATTATGGATGATTATTTCAGAAAGTTTCAAGAGAAGATGCATAACAGGTATCGAATTCCACCCAAGCTAGTGGAGAAATACAAGGATGACATATGTTTTGAAGTAGACACCGATTACTGCTATATTAATGTTGTGGAACCGTGAACTCAATCTTTGCCACCTATGGGTTACAAGATTGATTTTGACATCACACAATAGTAGATAGATGCTTTTCTGACATTACCAAGGCATGATACCGAGCTGAGGTATGGAACATATGAAGAAGTGAAGGAAAAGGTAAAAATGAGCATAGTAGTACCCAAGGCTACAAGGAAGGCAACAAAGATGATTAAGACATTAATGGAGAAATTTGGAGAAGGTTCTTCCTCCACACCTATCAAAGGCACTATAGTAATCACTAAAGAGGAATCTGAAGCCCAAGAGGCAGCTATAACACTGAGCACTGAATTGCCTAAGGGAAAAGTGTTGAAAAGAAAGAAACAGGATACATCAAAAGTACCACTGACTCCTCCAGCTAAGCGACCTAACACAAGAGCATCTTTAGCTTCATCGAGTAAGAAAATAAAGAGTGTTGCCGCACCCAAGGTAACAAAAAATTACAAGAAATCTACTTGGAGACTCATTTTGACTAAAGAGTCTAGTGACATTGAATATGAAGATGCAAGTAAATTTCAGATTGTCAAGAGCAAAAAGGTAAATGTACATAGTGTTGAAACTTTATGTGCTAATATGAAGCAATATAGTGGATTTGGAGCATTCAGATATGTTAAATATGAATCCAAATCTGATGATGAAAAGAGACAAATAGAAGAAGCTGTCATCTACACACTATTGAATTTCCAATTGGCCCCATTGGAATTATCTAAGTCACTTCCAAATGAATTATATTTGCACATTGATAACAGGTGGAAGTATGCCATGGACCTAGAGAAATAGATGAGAGAAAGAAGTCTGGTACATCTTTTCCCAGACATGTCAGTAGATGAGATCATCAAACATCAAAAAAATTGCCACACAAAATTCCTAGTCAAGCAAAGAGCTTTGAAATTGATGAATGGACTTTACTTGGATGTAGAGAATGAGACCAAGGAAAAATGGCAGGAAACATTTCGCATAAAGAATGCTAGTGAACAAGCTGAAGTTGAAATAGTTGATGTCACTGAGCAAGATCCTGATATCACCAAGCAAGACCCGACTGACACTATACAAGTAGATGAGGATATCATGGACACCGAGGCACCTGAATAGGAAATGATCGAAGGGAATGCATATGCCAAACTAGTATCCAGTGAGTTAGTTTTGGAGCAAGTTTAGCCCTATCCTCCGGTCACTCAGTCTACTACAACTGAGGCCCCTCAAGATAAAAAACAAGAGATAGAAGGTCACAAATATACAGAAGGATAAACTGCTTCTCAAGCCACTAGGGAACAGTCTTCACAAGCTCCTTCTAGCACTGAAAATGTTACATCTAAGACCCCAAGCACTGAAGCACCGAAGGACACAACAAAGGCTACATCAGAGGCTAAAGAAATTGACCAAAGTGTTTCCTCTACCGAGCAACCTACCGAGGGTCAACAAGCCTCACAAGCCATTGTTCTAGTTCAACTGATGAAAGGTAAAGAAAAGAAGATGAAAAAGCATAGTTTCAAATTGGATTTGTCAAAACCAATAGTGTTTCCCAATGTTGATATATCCAAATTAAAAGGGCAAGTACTCATTGAATTTTGTGAACTATGCAAAGCCAAATCTGAATAGGAGAAGCAAATGGCTATTCAAAAGAAAAATAAAGTACTTTAGAAGGTGAAAGCACTCTTAACCGATATGCTACTTGAAGCTACAGTAACCAAAGATGCAGCCATCCACATTCAACTGGATGAACTCCTAACCAAGATAGAGACATCTGGAGTAGATGCATCTGAATATTTGAGCAAGTTAAAAGACAAGGAGCTCACTGCAAAAATGATTGAAGAGGTATAGAAAGCTATTGCCATTGGCAAAGTTAAACTTATCAAATTTATTGCTGAGTTGACCCCTCAACTCAAGCACATTCTTTATTTATTTCAGAAACTCTGTACATTTTCTCTATTCATTAAGGACATCAAAAATAAAATAGAAGTAATTGAGCAAGAGATCACCGATCTCTCTAATCAGTTGACCACTGAGCCACATTCCATTCAAAATTTTTATACCAAGCTACAACAGCTCACGGCTCAATAATTGGAACTAAGAAATGAAGAGCACAAGATAAGGATGGACATAATGACACTTCAAACATTATTCCTTCCTCATCTTTCATCTGTCCAAGAGCAGATCAACAAAGCTACATCCCTATCCACTCAGCAAGAGGGAAGCACCTTAGATGGACTAATCTCACTGTTAGCTGACATTACAGCTCATAATTCACTTAAGGATAGTGTTAAGGATGCCCTCTCTGTCGCCCTTACTGATGCAAAAACAAAGTATAAATCCATTTTTGACCAGTTGCCACCACCAAGTGGTAACTAAGTCTTGATGTTTGTCAAAAAGGGGGAGTGAGTATCATATCAAAGCATACAGGGGAATGTAGTATACAGGGGGAGTATATACCGAGCAAAACAGAGTACTCAAATGCAGAGTCAATTTTGATAGGGAATAGAGAACAGAATAGTGAACCGAGTAGTTAACACAAAACCTTGATCACCGAGCATGCAAAATCAGAGTTTTGTATAGTATAGTGATAAGGGGAGTATATCTAAATATACTATTTCATTGAAAAAAGTATATGATGTCAATTTTGTCAAATTTTGCAAGTATATAGATTTTTGAGCTATGACTTTGAAAGTAGTTTTGTCAAACATCTCAACTAATGTCAAAAGGGGCGATTGTTACTACTTATTAAGTTGCCATTAGTTTTATATCCAAATTCATTCTATATACTCTAGTCGGTTACCTCTACCGAAACATTCAGTCGGTATGCACAGAACAGTCAGTTAAGGAAGAAAGTATTCATAGAGCCCAGTATTCACCAAGTTGTCTACCGAGTAAAATTCCATGTCTATCGAGCAGCAACAATGACACACTGAGTTGATATACACTGAGTGAAATGTTTTACCAGATTCATTGAACCTAGACACACATGTGGAAACGTGTTACAAGATCGAGGAACATAGAACCATTATCACATTGGGAATTGCACTTAAGGATTGTGTATGATTTTGAGGTCATCTAACCAATGAAATATTTTGTATGGTTATTCATTTGATAAATCATGTTTGTGAGATCAACGCAATGAATCAAATCACCGACATAAGAGATCTATTTATATAGCATGGATTAAGGATAACATAGTGATAGATAAGGAGAGATATAGAGGTGTATGAAGAAATCACTGAGTGTTATGACTTTTATAGAGACACAGAGGCCAGTGAGAAGGATTTTAAAGAACAGTCAAAGAACAGAGTAAACAGAAGGGTTTACCGAGTTATTCTATGGGTTACCAAGGTATGCTATAAGCAAGGTAATCTCATTATGAGCACATAGAATCTGCTATAACATTTCAGATGTAAAGTTGTAGATATTTGTAATGATTTATTGTAATATTTTGAAGTTGTAAGAGAAACCTTTAATAGGGTAAAAGACTCTAACAAAGTCTATAAATTGTAAAGCCTTTAACCAGGTGCAACATTTAGAATAAGTGTCATAAAATCCTTTAGCAAGGTAGATCTAACGATCTTGATACTCCTAATAGGGTAAGCTATCAAAAATAGCTAAACATGTAGCTCTAACCGAGCACTCTTTATTATTGCAGTAGTGAAGTTTTGGGTGCCATCCCTACTGCATTTTTTCTCTCTAACCAAGAGTTTCTGCGTAACCAAAATATATGAGTTATGCAGTGAATCATGTATGATTGTTATTTATTTGTTTTAGCTTTATGTTATGTTGCAACAGTTTTTGGTTTATGCATAACAGTAAAGATATTGTGGTTAAAAGGTTTTGAAGTACTGATTCTCCCCTCCCCTCTCAGTACATTAGCTTTCCATATTGGGCCTAACACTTGGAAGGAGATATGGAGGAATACAGCATGAGGGAACTCACTCACCATCTGACTGAGTCTGAGAGAGCCTATGATGAACTCAAGATCAATTATAAAGCCTCTTTAGCCAAGAGAAGAGAACTTGCTGAGAAATTGATGGAATTTACTGAAAACAACTCTTCTAATGAAGTAGACATGGAGGCCCTAGTCGGAGAAGTAGAGAAACTAAATGAATCCAAAACTAACCTAAGGAGGGAGTTGGAAGGACTGACTATCAAGATGAGTTAGGAGCTAGAAAATTGAAGAAAAGCTGAAGATTTAGTGAAGGAAAAGGAGCATGAGATCTCTAAGTTGAAACAAGAGATTGGTACCATCACCTCTCATCTACAAGAGGGTAATGAAGAGAAAGAAGAAATACAAGCAGACCTCCATGATGCTATCTCTCGAAATGAAATCTTGATGAAAACCAATGATGCTCTTTCCAAGGAACTTGCTGAGTCAAAGGAGATACTTGCAAAGTTCAACAGAGTTCTACTAAATTGGAACAAAAAATGGAATCAGTGAAGCCATCAAAGGATACCATCGAACTTGGTTTCTCTGCATATGAGAAAGGTGAAACCTCTGGAGCCAAGAGTAATGCACCAAAAGAGAAAATGGTACCTAAGAACAATAGCAAGAGAAAAGGTAAGACAAAGTTTAAACCCATATGATTCAACAGTCATAAGGAAGGACATACTGCCAATGTATGTAGGAGCAAGGCTTACAATAATTTTCCTTACATGCAAAACAATGTGGCTAGAACTGGTAGATTTAATGGTCACTATTATGCATGCAACAAGTTTGGGCATAGAGATTTTGAGTGTAGGTCAGTTATGAACAACTCTAGAAGTTATGCATCAAGATCTAAAGGAGTTATCCCAGAACCTCCTATGAACCGAAACCCAAACTGGTACAGAACCTATGACCACTGGTCAAATGGTTATGGAGCGACAAATAGTTGGAGAGCAACCTTTTTGATCTATCATGGTAGCAGTCACACTGCTGCAACATGCAGAAGGAGGAATGAAAATGTGAACACCGGACCATGGAGAACACTTGGTATGGTATGCTATCATTGCAATAAACCGGGACACACTGCCAGAGCATGCAGACTAAGAAAGAATCCATGAGGAAATATACTGGTCGACCTAGAATGGAATATCGATGTTGAAACCGTTCAAGCGGATATGGATAAAACCTAGAAAAAGAAATCTGAAGAGAAGCCACAAAATGTACTAGTTTCTGCACCCAGTGTGGAGACCCTTGAAATAGAAAACTGAGCTTCAAAAAGCTTAGGGGAAACATATCGGTAACAATGTTTCGAACCCTTGGAGTATATCGGTAAAGTGCCTTTATTGGTATTGGTTACCTATCGACCGCAAAAGAAAAGAAGTGGTAAAAGGAAAAGTTAGGGTTTGTGCCCTAATGGTGATGCATTTATTATGGTAGGTAGGAGCATATTTAAAAGTGACTTTCATCATCATTTTTACTTACCTATTTTCAAAGGAAAATTTTTCTAGCTTGAGCAGAGCAACAAGAGTGATTCATCTTGCATTCGAAAGAATTCAAGAAGATATCTTACACAAGATTTTGCAGCCATTCAAAGTCGAGGTCAGAGTGGTAAAACAAGCTTTTGGAGGAGTGTATTCGAATTTGACATCGGTGAACCCTAGTTTGGAATAAAAAGGTATTTTTCGTTGAATCACTCTCATCATTTGGAATTATCTAGATATGGCTTCTACATCTAAAATTCCTTCTAGTTCTATCGAACCTGAGGAATCATCTAAGTTTCTTAGGAAGAAGGTGAAATATAATGCCCTATCTCAAATTCCCACCAGAGTCATTGTCGAAGGGTATATTTCAGGATATTTTGATTGCAAATTAGAAGACCCAGGGTCTCTAGTGATTCACTCCCAGTTGATTTTATTCTATGCAGATGATAAGAAGATTAAACCTAAGTACAACATAATTGAGAAGAATAAATTTCACAATGCAATATATTTTCTTGAGGAATTTATAGAAGAACACATTAGGATTATTCTAAGTAGGGTTCATGGTGACAAGATGTACCTTGAGTGAACCCATGATATTACACTAGAGGCAATTCATGTCGTGACTAGTTTTTGAAATGTTGGGGAAGTCCCTGTTCTTCACAAGATCACCAAAACCAAAGTGACAAAGCTCATTGGTTTTGTGAGCGACCAGTGGGCAATGACTTTAAACACCATAAAAGATGACTTGGTGAAATATGGGTGCATGGTAATCGAGTATAGAGTATTCTATGCTAGTAGAATGAATTTTGTTCCTGCAACTACAGTGCATGCCACTTATAGGATGATCAAGGAGAATGCAGAATGTGACTTGTGTACCTGCATACAAAAACAACTCGTGGAGAACCTGAAGTCCATCAAAGTGGAAAAAACACTGAGGTTTAAGTTTGGTCAACTGCTTGTCGGTTTATTTTTCTATTTTCAAGGATATTTTTTAGGAGTTGGTGATGCTCAATGGTTGAGTGACCTACCAGTTTCTAGACAAATAAAGGAGAGTCTGAAAGTAGTGGGATCTGCGTATCCGGAGACTCTGAACATGTATTTTGATGAGTTCAAACTAAAGATGAACCAGAGAATGAGAATATCTGGTGATCTAGTTAAAAAATATGAAGATGATATCTGTTTTACAATCAAAATAGATCATTGCATAATGCAAGCGGTTGAGCCCATAGAAGATGAAGTTGTGTTAGAATCAATGATAGTCCCAAAGACACTAAGAGGGGGGGGTGAATCAGTGTCTAACCGGTGAAGAGAATATTTATACTTATTTAAAACTTTGTATCTCAAAACGGTGTACGGGTAAATAAGAATTAATGCAACAAATAAGAATAATAGAGACAGCATAGAGAACACACCATAACACAAGATATTTAAGGAGGAAACCTGATGTGGGAAAAAACTCAGTGGGATTTGTGACCCACAATATTCACTCACTAGTCAATGAATAAATATTACTTACATGCAGGGCCTGCACATGCTAGAAGGCCAACAGCCTAGAGCTCACTGCTCAACTACAAAATAGAAGTCTCACTAACTTACAAAGTGGATGATTAAATCCAATACAATGTATTGCTCAAATCAGCATTAACTATGCTAGGTTCAGTATTGGTTTAAGCTCAGTCTATAACCAAAACCTTGTTGTCCTTATACAAAATTCTTTTATCAATTTCGCATCATATCATTCCTCTAATATTAATTCCCAAAAATTATCTACAAGACTTCATACATATATGATTCTTTTACAATATACCAAGTCGGCTTACAAAAAGATAATTATATTACAATAAAATATATTTCCATGTCAGCTTGATTGTTGGTATATTGTTGTCGATGTAATCTGAATGCCTGTGTAAGTGTCTGTTGGTGTTGGTGCATGCCGGTGTATGTAGAATTCTTAATGACAGTGAATGCCAGTTGGTTGCCTACCAGTTTGCCATCAATGACAACACAACCATTCTCACAAACTATTCTCATAAGAGTGTAGAATGCCAAAAATCTCCCTCTTTGGCATTGATGGCAACACTCATGAGAAAAATAAAAAACTTCTATCTAAAATTTGATATCCAAAAATATGTACTCCCTCTAAGCAAATGATCTCCTTTGAATAAGCATTTTTCTCCTCCCACTACTCCCCCTTTGACATCAATGACAAAGATTATAAAAAATAGTCAAACGAGTGTAATAATTTCACCTCAAGGTCTATAACCAGTTGGTTACAATCTAAAAAATATCTGCCAAAATTAAGTTCAGACTATACATAAACCTTTTGCTATCATTCAAGGTTGCCTCAGTCTGTTGGATCATGACAGTGAGATTGTGCATGTGTTCTTCCGGTGATTGCTCTCCTTGAAGTAATGCCTTAGAGATTTCAATTTTCTAAGAGATAAGATTGTCCAACTTAGGACCAAGTTTATGTTTAAGTTTCTGGGCATTTGACCTTATCCTTGCCTTCTCTTTCTCAAGTTTCTCTAATTTCTCCTCAAAACCTGTCATTTCCTGCTCAATAATTGATATATGTCTGGATGAACCAATTATATTGTCAGCTATGTCATCAATTTCTTTATGTGTTTTACTGATCTCTTTATCTATGTCCTCTATCAAAAGGTGAGGTTTGCATGTTTCCCTATATAGCTCTTTGTACTCCAAAATTGTAAGGTTAAGTACCAGTAGTAATGTATTCAAGTGTTTTGTACACTTCTTTATAGTGTCTTCAAAGAATTTGTTTTTCTCTTTTTTAACTCTCTCCTTAATTGTGTCCTCATTCACCTTGCCAAAAGTTATTACATTATCAATAATAAATTTGGGCAATGTGTCCAATTTACCTAAAAAATCCTTAATATGATCTATGTTACAATTTGGTGCAATCAATTGAAGAACTGGTAAAGTGTTATCAATTGCCTTGTAGGCCAATGCATTGCAATCCGTTATCTTCTTGATTGAATCCAAAAGTGCCTCTGTAACATTGGTAGGTCTGAATTCACCTGTAGATGTGCCAAATGTTTGACCAATTATCTTTATTACCTCTTTTCTTCCATCAGGCGTATCCATTTTGCTTGCATTTTCCTCTGGTGGATTAGTCTGGGTTTGCATCTCAACCTACAAAGGTTTCTCAGACTATTTTAATGTCTTTGTGATTGCCGGTTTCACTATTTCTGTGTGTACCTCTTCCTCAGTTTGTTTTTCTAGCCTATTTTTCTATCTCTGGTGGCCCTGTGCCGGTATCTTTATCTTCAGTAGGTTTTTTTGGTTGCTCTATTTGTGTTGATGTCTCAGTTTCAAAATTTTCTACCGGTTTCTCTGCCATGTTGTCACTGTCAACATTGTCTACCTTAACCTCTGAATTATCCTTATCCACAATAATGTTTACGTCTTGAGTATCCACATTCATTGTAAAAAGTATCTCTGATTCAAGATTAGTATCATCATGTGTAATACCTTCAGTGTCAATAACCGGTGGATCTTCTGAGTATACTGGTGCAGTATCCAAATGTGGTAGCAGTAGATTGTCAGCAATCTTAATGTTTGGAACTCCACCAATTTTTCCTTTGCCCTTGTCCTTGTCTTTCTGATACACTTTGAATGTCTTTTTAGGTCTACTCATTTCCTCTTGTTTTTCTTTCTCCAAAAAAAATATATCCCAATTATCTGCAGTCTCATCTGCAATCTCTTTCACTCTTCCTTCCATCAAGCTCACTTGTCGATGCCCACTGGCAAAAATGGACCGAGTTGCTTCAGATATCAATTCATCAATTTCTTCTCTTGAATTAACAAGATGTACAGCTAGAATTTTTTCAATTTTCAGTTTCTTATCCAGCTCCATTATTGCTATCCTTTTTGCTTCCAATCTTCTATAGAGTTCATTCGGTAAATCATCCACAACATCAATTAGAACCTTCTTATATATGTCCAAGTGTAAAATAATGCTATTCTCAATACTGTCCCTGCCAGAATCATTAAATGTATTATACAGTTTGTGCACATTAGCCAAATTGCCATCATCAGTTATTTCATTCAACAAATCATTCAAAGAAGGGGCAACTAGTTGTTGTTTCTTCTTTGGTGTTAGTTTCTTGGGTGGTCCCCTTACTGCCTATTGTTTCTTTCTCAAAGTCCTTGTTCTCTTAGGTGAAGGAGAGGGTACCAGTGAAGGTTTTTGTCATGCCCAACTTTTGGGCACAAAAACGGAACAACAAATTTTTTTTGACAACATGAATTTGCAATATATCCTACATAATAATAACTTTATTAGAATTTTGTCTTATCTAGGGTGTAAATAAATTCACTTACTAAGGTTAAGTTAATTAACCAACTCGAACGAGCGACTTCATTTGGTGGGGATTAATCAGTGTCACGGATTATTTAGCTAGCTCAATTACCTTAACAAGTTGTCGTAAATTGAAACGAGGGTTAAATGGGTTATCTCAATGTATTAAATCATTTCCGACCATAAAATGATAATGTTATAAAATAATTGATGCACGCATGAATTCATTATTTAAATCCAACTGATAGGGGTTCAAATTCCTAATTAATGCCATTTGCCCACTAAAACCGACAATAAGCTGAAGCCAATTCTAATTTTCCCTAAACCCCTTAATTTTGACGATTTAATTTTAATCCGGCCAAAACCGGTCTCAAGGGCTTAAGGTTCATAAATTTACAAATTCCTCCTTTTGAATTTCCCATTTACATTATAACCTATTGTCCACAATTAAATTGAGGAAAATCTATTGACTAATTAAATAAATTAATTGATTTAATGTATAGTGTATCCAACTATATTAACTCTTTATTTTTAAACCCCTTTAAATTTACTATATTAAAATTTTAATTCTCTAAAGAATAAAAAAAACATATAATAATTCAATTATTAAATTAACCCTAATTATATATTAAAATCAATTTCTTTTTTAAAACACCCATTTAAATTTCCCATCTCCAATTTTAAATTCCCTTAAATAAAGAAATCCTTAATTCATAAAATGCTAACCCTAACCCGAAATTGGGTTAGGGTTGCATTTCTATTTATTCCCAAAGTTTATTTTCTTTTAAATTTATGCCCTAACCCGAAATGGGTTAGGGTATATTATACCATTTTTTTTGTGTTTAGTGTGTGATTGCAGGTACGGAGCGGATTAGGGCACGACAGAGGGTTTTCCGAAGGGGGAAGAGCGGAGAGATTGGCGCGGGGTTCTCCCAGACGCCGCTGTGCGTACACACAGTGGCGAGCAGTGCCGCCCACTGCGTGCACACACAGTGGTGGATGGGCTTACCGCCGCCCACTGTGTATACACATAGTGGCGGGCACCACTCACTGTGTGTAGCACAATGGCGGACGCATCCGCTCCACTGTGTTTACACACAGTGCGGTGCCCTTCGGCGCCGCCCACTGTGTGTGAACACAGTGGTTCGGCCGTGAGCCGTCCACTGTGTTACACACAGTGGCTCAGCTCGGTACCCCCCCGAAACCCTATAATTTTTTTTGTATATATATTTTTTTTTATTTCGCTTTTTTTTTTAATATAAAGTATATATATTTATATATATATATATATATAAATATTTTCAAATGTATATATTTATATATATATATATATATGTATTCTCTGCTATGACCAGAATACATACATATACCCCTTTTTTTTAAAAGGTATCCATTGAATATGATTCAGATGCAGGGGTATATATATATATATATATATATATATATATATATATATATATATATATATATATATATATATATGATAGGGTTAGGAAGTTTATTTTGAGTTATTTTTAACACAGGAGCATGCAATCCTTTATATGTTTTTTTGTAACAGGGATACACAAGTTCTAAATATGTCTTTTTTTTCTTTTTGTTGCAGGGATAAACACATATAGAAATTTATATATATTTATATATATATAGGTATATATTTTTCAATATATATACCTATATATTTATAGATATATATATAATTAAATGTTAAGATAATAGGGTTGGAAACCCTCATTTTGTTTTGAGATTCTAACATTTAAACATTCTGATCTTAGTCCTTTAACAACATTATGAATAAATCTTATTTTCTCCTTTTTTTTTTTTTTACAGTCATACATCATGCTTTTATAGCAATGCAAAAATACTAGTTCTTTTTCAACTATGTCTAACAAAGTTTACAACAATAAAATAGCTGTAATTAACTATGCAAGTAAATAATGAAACCTAATGCATCCCTTTCTTTTTTCTTTAAATTGCAGAAAATGAACAAGATAACGATCAAGATTTAGATGTAGTCTACAACAACATAATAGGCATCAAAATTTTAAGTAAAATTTACATTGCTTACAGAATATTTAATTATAATGGCCCCTGTTTAAAATGGGTGCAATAATACAACCAATCTCTCATACTAATGATGAGGACTTGAATAAAAGAACACAGTTCTTCAAACTGAAATAAAAGAAAACATCCTTAGACTCCTTCTAATATTTTCTTTTTGCTTTTTTGCATTTAAATGGGAATACTGTATCTGAATAAAATCTGCAACCAAACAAATCTGCAACTCCCAGATCTTTTTCCCAGCAACCTGCATATAAAACTTTTTAGGACTGTGACCATGGGATGCTCACCTCCCAGCCTAGGCTTACCAGAAGCCACCCCCGAGCTAGGAGAATCAAGACCTAGATGGGGTTACAACCAAGCCATACAACAAGCAAAGGGGAACAAAATAACACAACAGAGACACCCTTTCCCAAGCTGAAAACTCCATCACCAACTGTGATGCCTTATTAGGGTGGAAGTGGACCAAGTACCCTAGGGGAGAAATCTGCTAATTCAAACTTACAACCAACTCATGGCACCCATGAATGCATAACCAGAATTCATCCTTAATCCCTACACCCTTATGACCCCCAAAAAGGCAAACATGCCATATTTGCTCCCCCTTATGACCCCCAAGTGAAATAGCACAAAAGAAAGCAGCAAGGGTCTCATGGACAGACCCTTGAGATCACTCTCAAAATGAGAGCCTCTCACCCTAAGGGCTGTCAAGCTCCTTCCACCCCCAAGACCAATTTTTCCTCCCAAGGAAAGGATGGTCTTGAACACTCCCCAAACACAACATTGCATAAAACAGAAATAAACAAGAAACACACAAACTTTACAAATACAACACAAATAAAGAGTTATTCATTTTTACATTTACATAAGAGGGGAAAAATAACACCAACCTTGACTTGCCAAGGGAAATCTAAGGGAAAGCTTGATGAAGAGCTGCCCAATCCTCTAATCTTTTCCTGCAATTCCTTAGCCCCCAAATCTGCTATCCTAAAACTGGTTTTTCCTCCAAAAATCTCCAAGGATGGAGAGTGGGTGATTAGCTCACTAAGCTTCCATTCTTAGCCTAAGAAGGCCTCTCTCACTCCTTCCAACCTCTTGGATAGAGTGAGGGATCCCCCATTGGGTTGGTCTTCCCTAGGTCTTACACACTCCCTAACCTAGGTACCTAGAGAAGGGAAATGGAATGGGGAAGAGGGATTACTCCCTTCAAGAAGGTTATCCTACCAAGGAGGGCACTCCTATAGATGGAATTCGTCCATCTTGGGAAAACCACTTTTTTGGGTGGTTAAACAAGTCCTAAGGGGAAGACACATGGCCAATTTTGGCCTTTACCCATAGGTACCCCATGAGGCCTAATAGGAATGCTCTAAAATTGACTCTACGAGTTGATTTGACCCTCAGAAAGTCCACCTGAAGTTAACCTACGGGTCAACTCTGAGTTGACCCATCTTGTGGCTCACTAACCTAGATTTCTTGGTTCCTTCAAGGATAGTTAGGAGATATAACAATTAACAAAAATAAAACTCTCCAAAAAGGTGACATGACAAACTGCCAACACAACATACTACATAGGTGTCAAGTGACACTACAAAATAATTCCACATCACAATACACACGTGGCAATTGTCCCTTAAATAATTTAAACAATTCAATAAATACAATTTACATTCATGCAACATTTTACATTTACGAATAAAATACAATACATATGGGGTGTTGTCTCTCCAAATAGACAACCCCTGGTTTTACTAACGCACATAGGCCTAGGCTCGATTCTCCATAATATTTCCATGGTCACATGGATAATTTCCTGCACATCTCAATTTAAACATTAGTACTTCCCAATAGCCTCATATAATATAAAACACAAAATTAGAATACAATACATTCATTTGCAAAGACTTGTCATTATAAAATACGATTTGTCACAAATCAAAGCAATTCATCATAATCCTCAAAATTTGATCCATCTACAAGATATGCAAACATATTTCTAACATTATAACAAATCCTGAAATTCAGATAATAACATACATCATCACAATATTACCCTAATCTAGAATCATATAATATTCTATAATCCACAAGGCATAGAAATGGAGCATCAAATATATATCAATATTACCAAAAATCGTGGGTCCATATAAAGTTCTATATCCATAGTGAGTCAAAACTAGCATCCATAATAGTTCCAATATGAAAATAACTGAAGAGATAGGATGGGTCGGGGTAGGGCCTCACATTTTTCTCTCCCTCCTTTCAACTCTTTTAAATTTTGTTGCCTTATCACTGTCAGTTCTAGAAGATGTGTCAACTGGTGAAATATGTGCCTCTGGTTGAAGTCCTTCAAGCTCACTAGCTGATATGCCACTAAGGTTCATGACATTTTCTTTGATTTCATTTACTTTCTTAGAAGAATCTCTAATGTATTTTTCTCTTTATTTTCTTTTCTTCAACATATTTACATTACTCTCAATGGTCTTAGCACTACCAAAGACGTTTTCTGATGGTTCTCTCGGTGCATCCAATAAAGCTTTAGTATATATCTCCAGAATAGTAAGATCTACTTCATATACCATCTCAGTGACCCAAATAGTCCTAGGGAGTACTACCTCCATCCATGTCTCATCTCTTTTGATAACAAAACAAATTTCTTTGTCATATTTATCTACTACACTCTATGGTAACCTTTCTCTAGCTCGCATCTTAGCTTTAAAAGTCTTGAAATACTCAGAAATGTTATTCTCATAGTCTCATCCCATACTGATGAAAGCTTCCATAATTTTCTTACCTACCAGGATGTCATATGCTAAGTCCTTGTGACCACTACCGGGTATTTCCTTAACAAAGTACAACATCAAACATACCAACAGATTTCCAAAACGGAATGTGTCTTTCTTGTCTCCTTTAATCTTTTTCAAGTTATCAATAAGCTCATCTTTCAACCATTCACAAACATCAATCATTGCATTGTTGTTTACCATCTCATAAGCACTATGTATACAGAGACTAGAAACAAAATTTAGCCTATTTGCATGAGTGGTCTTGTATCCTAGCACCATACTTACAAATCTCACATTTGCATCCTTAATATCATTTACTCTAAGTGACTTGCTGCTAGATGTTGCTCCGGTTATGCTTGTCACCATTTTTTTGGGAATATTCTTTGTTTTATCAGGTCTACTACCGGATGAGGGTAAACCGTGACTGTCCTAATTGCTTCTTTGGTAATTTTGCAAATTGATTCCAGCCATATGAACTCTCCAAGAACTCTACTTAACACAAGTCTGACAACCTCCTTAGGGAATACAGGGATGTTCAAAATATCAATAAAACCTAAGGTTTCCACAATCTTGTGATCTGGTTTAATAAATCTTTGTTCATCAATTATAACCTCATCATATATTTTCTTCAAATCCTCATATCCTAGATCATCTAAATTGCAATGTATGTAAATCCTAGGGTCTTCAGCAAATGCTACACCTTTAGGAATTTTTTAAAATGCCCCGACAGAGTCATCTTCTTTATCAATTTCAAGAATTATCTTAAACATGGGCCTAGGTCTCTTAGTGTTATTGATAATGGTAGGGTTTGCAATAAACTCAGGAATAGAAGAAGAGGCCATTGAAAAATACCTTTAACTGCCTGAAAATATTCTGAATATCTGAAGAAATCACTTCCCACCTTTGCCTTGAATGCCTTTGGTCATTTTTTGCACTCTCTGATAATTTGAATGTTTGGTGAGTCAAAAATAAGGGAAATTAGATGATTTATAATGATATATCTTCCACCAACTACATTAAATGCTCACTAGTTAAGTGAAAACTTAACACATCTGCCGGTAAAGAAGAAATCTATCTTCTCACCATCAACCGAGGGTAATCTACATGATTTTCAACTTGCTGCAATACCCCCAAAGAGTTACTTCTCAGTTGGATGAAGAATCTCCTACTGGTGGAAAACTACCCTATTCTACCAGTGCAGAGACAGTTTCATCAACTTTCTGATCTCTCTTCTTAATCCATTGTTTTGAAAATTCTTACTTTACTTCATCTACCTTTTCTTTGCCTTTCAAATGGGATCCTTTATTGTTTGTTGGTGAAGTCTTGTTTCTACAAAATTTTGCAATATATCCAATTTTGTTACAAGCATAACAAGTTACATTATTCCTCTAAATAGCCTTTCCATATCCTACACCGGTTTGTGTTTTGCATTTATTAGATAAGTGCCCAAATCTTCCACAAACATAGCATTTCACATTCATTCTACAATTTTCTGAATTATGACCAATTTTGTTGCATTTGGAACATTTACTAGTGGGTGCATTAATGTTCTCATTATTTCTAATTCTACACTGATTTGATCTATGACCGTATTTGTTACAGTTAAATCATTTCCCATTAAATTTATAAGCATTATGTTGTCTTATCGGTTTATTGTACTGATCATGATTATTTGCAGTACCGAAACTTTCTCCAACTTTAAATCCAATCCCATTAGTATCTCCATTAGGCTTCTGACTTTTCAGCATGTCATCAAGCTCCTCTGAACTTTTCTTGAATTTGTCTTTATGTTTATTTGCAGTAGCCAACTCATTTTCCAAAATTCCCATTTGTCTCCTAAGCTTAGTTTTATCATGTTGCATGTGAATCAAATCTATCTTCAGCATACCATTTTCATGACTAAGTCTTAGATTTTCATTTCCAGCATCATTAAGTCTCCTAGTCAATTCTTCTTCATTCTTCTTCCTATCTTCAATATCTTTACATAACCTCATGGTCATATCTTGCATTCATTCTTCATATTATTGTTTTATTGTCTCAATTTGTTTGCAAGTTCTCTAAGAGTTTCTTTTTCATCATCATCTTTCTGCATCTTCTCATGAAGTTCTTTTATTTTATTTTGTGTTATAGAAAAGTTCTCCTGAAGTCCTTTAATGAATTCTTGTGCGGTCCTTAGATCATCTTCAAGTTTGATATTCTTCAATTTCTCTGCATCATAATCTACAAGAGCTCCTTCCAACTATTTTCTTAAGTTCTCCATTTGTAACGGTGTCAGAATCTTCCTCAAGTTGTTAGGCTTTTGAAAATAGAGGACCACACTCTGATACCAATTATTAGAATCAATGATAGTCCCAAAGACATTGAGAGGGGGGGGAATCAATGTCTAACCAGTGAAGAGAATATTTATACTTATTTAAAACTTTGCATCTCAAAATAGTGTACCTATAAATAAGAATTAATGCAACAAATAAGAATAACAGAGACAACATAGAGAACACACTATAACACAAGATATTTAACGAGGAAACCTAGTGTGGGAAAAACCTCAGTGGGATTTGTGACCCACAATATTCACTCACTGGCCAATCAATAAATATTACTTACATGAGGGGCCTGCACATGCAGGAAGGCCAACAGCCTAGAGCTTACTACTCAACTACAAAATAGAAGTCTCACTGACTTACAAAATGGATGATTAAATCCAATACAATGTACTTCTCAAATCAGCATCAACTATGCCAGGTTCAGTATCAACTTAAGCTTAGTCTATAACCAAAACCTTGTTGTCCTTATTCAAAATTATTCGGTCAATTTCGCATCATATCATTCCTCTAATATTACTTCCCAAAAATGATCTACAAGACTTCATACATATATGAGTCTTTTACAATATACCAAGTCATCTTACAAAAAGAATTATATTACAATAAAAGATATTTCCCTGTCGGTATATTGTTGCTGATGTAATCGAAATGCCGATGTAAGTGTCTACCAGTGCCGATATATGTAGAATTCTGAATGCCGGTGAATGCCAGTCGGTTGCCTATCAGTTTGCCATCAATGATAACACAACCATTCTCACAAACCATTCTCATAAGAGTTTAGAATGCCAACAAGTTGAGCCTATGGGCTATGAAGTGGTAAATGATATACTCACAGGGTATGCCTCTACCCTACTTTCTTCACCACTGGATCCAAAGAAAAAGAGGACCGATACGTATTCTGAGAGGATCAAATCTATTGAAGTACTGAAGCAGAAAAAGAGTAAAGCAGTGCCATCAGCATCGACACCAGTTACATCTATTGCTAGTCCTAGAGTGACCAAGAGGTCACCAACCAAAAAGAAACTAGAGGCTATTCCGCCAAAAGTATTTGAAAGGAAGAGAAAAACCAGGAATAACTCACCGGATTTAGAAGACACTAACCTGGAGATAGAAATGAAGAAGACAAGGCAATCAAGCAAGAAGACAAAGTCAATCGGTAATGTACCAGCAACCTCTGCACTAATAAGTATACATGTTGCTTCTTACCAACTGATGATACATTTTCAAAGAATTATGAAGAACATCAAAAGTAAAGTACTTGACGATTTAAAAGACTATTTTGATGATCTTAATGATAGTGAAAAGGAAGAAGTAGAGCTAGAGGTTATTAAATATTTGTGTAAAAATGATCGGTCTCCAACTGATATTAAGACTATTGTTTCCAATTCTTTATATGATTCTTTGGACAACAAATGGCGCATTGTCATAGAAAAAGAACAAGCAATTAGGGAAGAAATTTTTGCCAATTATTTTCCTGATGCCTCTAATTCAGAATTGTTTGAGATTCTTAATTGGTACAAAGGTACCTTTTTCTTAAGAAGGAGAAGACCTCAACTACCTGGAGGAAAAACCTCTGAAGTAGAAAAGGACACCCATTTGCGAGTTGAAGAAGTTGTCAAAATGGAACAAATATCTAAAGCTAATCGGCAGGCTTGACCTATCCACAGCCAAACCAGATGAAATCTTTGATAGTCTGCATGAAAGAATTGCAGAACAAAATAACCCCATTGATGTTGATGCACTAGATGTTGAGGAAACCACTCCAGAGAAGGAGAAAGATGAAGAGGAGAGAGTGGAGAAATAAAAATATGAGAAAGCGGCAAAAGAGAAACAGGAAAAAGAAAAACTAGAAAAAGAAAAAGCAGAAAAAGAGAAACTAGTAAAAGAGAAAGCGGAGAAAGAAAATCAAGAGAAAGAGAGGGAAGAGAAGGAAGAAGAGAAGAAGAAGGAAGAGGAGAAGAAGGAAGAAGATGAGAAGAAGGAGGAAGAAGAGAAGAAGAAGGAGGAAGAAGAGAAGAAAAAGGAAGAAGAGAAAGAAAGGGAAGAAGAGTAGAAGAAACAAGAAGAGAAGAAGAGAGTGGAAGAGGAGAAAGAGAAGGCTGCCAAGGTAGCCCAGGAAAAAGAAGAAGAGGAGAAGAAAATACAATAGGAGATCAAGGCAAAGGAAGGAGGACAGAATCCTAAGGCAACCGAAGATCAAGCCAAGCAGGTTGATCCCACCGGTCCCACCGATTTGACTCTTGCCTGTCTTACTCAATCGGTTGATGAAAGTGAGCTACTAAGGAGCATAGTAGTAGATGATCAAGTGCAATCTTTAGAAGAAGCTGCCTAGGTTTTTGCAGAGAAGAAGCATGAAAAAGCTCTGAAAGTTTCATTAGTAAAGAAAATGGATGTAGGAAGATCAAAACTAATTAAGCAGAAGGATGATATAAGTTTAGCTATGGGTGAAGGTAACCTACTCTTGAGAAAAATCTGCCAACCTCACCTTTTTTTGTGATGATGCTCTGAAACAGAAGAGTCAACTCCAATCGGAGTTACAAAAGTATATTGGCAACTTCAAATTGCCATATGATTCATTCACAGTGTATGGATAGATTATTCACACTCACTAGCATTAGATTGCAAAGATTGAATCAGAGATCTGCAAGTAGACTCAAGATCTGCAGGAGCTCCAGTTGCTTCTATTACCAAAATTGCAGGTTCTTCAGAAGAGCTTCTTGAACTTGGAGGCTATTACTATAACACAAGAGGTGAGAACTATCGATGCAATGGAAGAATCAACCTTCCAGATGAAGATCAAGAGTGAAATTTCTACCTCACTTCTTGATTCATGGTCTTCAAACATGAAGAATTTTCTGAAAAACTTTAAATCTCTTTTTGAGAAGTTTTACTCTTTATTGTCATGAACATATACTCTGTTTCTATGTTATGCACTATAACTTTGTGAAAAAGGGAGTGTTTGCATTACTTTTTAATTGTTGGAAATGGGGGATTAGTATTGAAAATTTCATGCACATTTCATGGACATACTTGTAATGTCTGCAAAGGCAGTAGTGTATATACTTAGGGGGAGTAATTTTGATTATGGCATCTATTTTTTGTTTTGTAAGCACTTAGATGTCAGAATTTTACCAAGTGTTGCCATCAATGTCAAAGGGGGAGATTGTTGGTATTTTGATAATGTTTAAGTTGTGATTGTCATTGATGGACACACACTTATTTTATGTATGAGTTATTCTCCATCGGTAATATGTGTTGTGTTGTTCACACCAGTATTATATGTCATTGAATGTATAGTCTTTGTTTATAGAAGACTATCGGTGTTTTGCAAAAGATGCTTACTGGTCAAAGCATGACTGAAGATCTCAAGCGGTATGAAGACATCAAGCGGTATGGAGACCTCAAGCAGATCGAGGATCCCTAGCGGCAGATAATCTTTTTTATCGGAACGCTATGTTCCAGTTTACCAGTCTTTGTTTATCGGTAATCGGTATACTATGCTAAACTAGTATAATTGTAAAGTGTGATGATTTATCATCCACTGACACTTTAGCGGTGTTTCTATGTCGTGTTACCAAATATGTCTAGATGCACTTTACCTAGGGAATTGTAGTCTAATCTTATTGGACTGACATGAAATCAGATTCCTATATGAGTACATCATGTCTAGGGTTTTGAAGAGTTGATATGTGCGAGTATTGTAGAATGGATTAGGTCTGTACGAAAAAGGTATCTCACTATAGAGATTGTGAGTGCAAAGGTTAGAAGACTGAAGTAATGCTGCAATGCATTAACAGAGAACTGTCAAGGATCTAATCAAGCATTATGTGCTACTTTCTAGATCATTCACTTGTTGATTACTAATCTCTTCGACAAGTTTGAAACCCTTAACTGAGTAGGCCTAGCCAAGCCTATTGTAAATCCTCTAACAAGGTGGTTCACAATTGTGGATCTGAAATCATTTAATAGGGTAGTCTTTAACAGGACTTATCTCCTAACAAAGATCTGGATTCCTAACAGGATCTGTTCTAGTGAAGAACATTGTAAGGCCTTAACCGGTCTGGTTACTATTCTGCAAATAGTTGACTTGTGAGTTTTACTCACCGTGGTTTTTCCCATTTGGGTTTCCACGTCAAAATATCTTGTGTTATGGTGATTGTGCTTCTGTGGGTGAATGCTCTATTTTCTATTTGTCTTGTTTATGTTTAAACAGTTTGTTGTTTAAACTACTACACCGGTTTGCTGAAAAATTGTTTAAGAATTTGGTAAATTTTTTAGGCATACTAATTCACCCCCCCCTCTTAGTATTCATCAGTGGACATGTCAGAATTCATTAAGAGAGTGGAGGATCCATAGGATAGAAATATGCAACGGTTGTTGGACAGCCACATCCATCATGCATCTTCTTTTCTAGTGGCTGCTCTAGAACCTAAATTTGTTCTTGCTTGCACCCATCACTCTAACAAGGAGATGAGAACCATTAGAAATGATGATGGTGAGGCATTAATCTGCCTTGATGTGGATACTATTAAAAAAGTCTTCAGAATTCCACCACCACCTGTCTATACGGAAATTTCAAAGGATAGTGCATCTGAGTACTATGTCAAGAGGGAAAAGGATTGCAAACATCATATTAACAGGTGGATTCATGAGCCATGAGCTGCCTTCACAAGGTGGGATAAGTTGTACCATTGTGACTTTAAGTGGGAAAGTGGAGACATCATTACTCTCCTCAATAGGATGATGGATCTTGAAAATTCTAACATTTTTGAGCCCTAGATGTATCAGTTTACCTTGTTCATAAGGTAGTCCCATCATATATCATGAAGAGAGATTATCGATGATTCTTTGTGCGAGCAACTTGCAGTAGTCCCTACCACCATGAATTTGTACATGAATTTATACTTAGTGTATTTGGCAGCGTCACTCAGACATTTCCTTGGTCTTTCTACCAAGGGTGATTGCTCACTTAAACCTATGTAAGAATATTATGATCAACTACCTTTGAGACCTAGCAGATTACATTTTAGAAGAGTTCAAGATGCATTATTTGGTTACTTCATGTGCCAGTTTGACAAGACTCTAAAGAACAAAAGGGTGTCAGATGAAGCATGGGAAAGAGTCAATAAGTATGAGTGCTTATTTCTCCAATTCCCAACTTTCACTTATGTGGGAGGCGGATGCTACAGTGGGCAGCCATACATGCTCCCTAGATACCTAACCGATAAGATCATTCTTATGGAATTGGGAAGATAGATCATGGGTGTGCACGCTCATCAATCTATCAGACATAAGGTCAAAATGGGGATTTCTACAACAAAAACTGCTTCAAATAGAAACGGCTTCTCCTTCGCCTTTAGTAGCTACTAGAGGATAACTAGTCAGTTTACCTCCATGGCTTAGTTATTTTACTCCAAAGAGAAAGAAGCAGGAAATATCTCCTAATGTCTTTGATTATCAGCAACTAAAGCAATCTAGGCCCAAGGTTGCTAAAAAAGCCAAGACAATCTCAATAGTAACTGTTGATAGCAATAAGATGAAAGTGGTAGAAATTGTTGAGCCCCTTGTAGATAAGCCATGTGAGGAAATGTGAGTTGTTGATTACAGGGTTACAAGGATAAAATTGGGTAAAAAAACACATGAAGTGGGCAAACATGATTCCCAACAATCTGTAGCCTCACTAGTTCAGCAATGTGATGAACTTCTAGCAAAGAAAGACAAGCTAGAAGAGAAGAATATGCAACTTGTTGCAACTGTTCATAAAATTACAAAACCTGTTGGTGAAGGGAGTAATCCTACAAGTTCTTCTAGTTTCCAAGAATCAATTTGGAGAGTTGAAAGAGCTGCTCAAAAAGTAAAAGTGTTGGATTCTTGGGTGGATCAACTTCATGATTTATGTGCACAAGTACTGAAAGACATTTTCCAAATGATGTCTAGGTTGGAGACCATTGAAGAAAAAATGAATCATACCTCTGCGACTTTCAAACAGAATTTGGAAAGGGTTGAAGGTAGCTTGACAATTTGGTGCACAATGCCTCAACAAAAATTGAGTGTTCTTCAGGAGCATGTCATTATTCCTTCTAGGGTCATGTACCTGGAATTTGAAGAACTTCTAGAGAATAAAGCCCTTGTTCTCAAATCCCTCATTGAGGAGATTGATGATGCAATGAGATTGCGAGTTGAAGTATTCCAAGGTGTTGTTTCCCACTGTAAGAATGCCTCTTGCAATATCATGAGTTAGAATGGAGAATTGATACCAGAAGAAGAAGTGCTTGCAAATTTATAGATGAAGATTCATAAAGAGTGGAGAAGCGAACAATTTTCAGTTACCTCAATTCAGGTTTTGATGAAACATCAAATCTTTTTTCACGAAATCCAATCCACTTTGGAGAAGAACAACTCTATGCTTCTTTGATGCCATGACACCATTGTGAAGACCATGGTTGTTTCCAAGAACACACATGAACCAAATCCTGTTGAGCTACGAATGATCATCCAAAAGTTCGAAGGATTCATGTCTTCACATGCTACAGCTTAAGTGTTTTTCAACACTTCATTCTATTTTTTCAGAATTGTAATCTCTTAGTTGTAGTTTTTATTTTGACAAATTACATGTAAAAACCTTTTGGAAATTGCAAGTCAAGTCTTTACTTGCACTTTTGTAATTACATGTAAGGCAACTACAAGTTGTGTTCAATTAGGACTATAGTTGGAATAAGTCATAGTTAGTTATTGAATCAGTCTTGGTGGTTGAGAGAATCTCTCAAGTTAGTTAGGATCCTCCCACCTTTTTCTCAAGACTCCTCTTCTATAAATACTTGAGGGGTCTATTGTAATCGTTATCTTTTAGAAAGCAAGCAAAAACTCTGCCAAATTTATAGCAAAGAATTCTTTGAGCTTTCATGTGTGAATTCAAGAATTGAAAGAAATAGAAGGAAATTGCTCAAGCTTTGAGTCTTTGTGCTACATTCTTGAGTTTGTGTTCTATATTATCTTTGTTGCAAGTGTTTCTTCAAGAGTTTAATTGAATTTGATTTGCAATCTTTGTGCTGCAAGTATTTGAGGTTAATTTAAATTAAACTAAATATTCTTTTGAGAGGAGCTATAAGACTTTGTGTTTGCACTTATTCTTAAGAGAGTTTAGAAGCAGATTTTGTAAGAAATAGTTGTGAGTCTTTGAGGCCGTACGACTTCCTACTATTTTATGTAGAAAAGAATAAGATATTTCAGTCGTTGAGTTGTTATATTTTTTTCTTGATAGCGTTAGTATAGAAAAGGGTAGATAAGACTTCACATAATCAAGACTTTGAGCTTGATATTGTTGTTTCATCTTGAATGAAGTGACAAAAGTCTTTGAGCTTTCAGGAAACTTCATTTCATTTCTCTCATTTCATTTCAAAAAGTTGTTACTGTTGTTTTATGTTAAATTTCTATCACTTTTCTGTGAAGAGAAAAGGATATTGGCTTTATGAAAAGAAGAAGAAAGGTTGTTTTCACATCCCATTTTATTTTTAAAGTTGTAGATAAATAGGGGGAGTCTTCCCTTAATTAGGAGAGTTGTACTCACACACTGTGGTTGAAACCACAATTTTGTATATTTCTCCAAGTGTACAAAACTTTCAACCAACAGTTTTTGGTGACTCTGCTGAAGACACAAACGCATTTGGAAGCCTCATGCTTTCATTTGAAGTCTAGTGTCTTACTATTTTTTCAAAGTTTTATCACTTTGGTTTTTCAAATTTCTCTAAGCTAGAAGGTTTTAATGTTTATATTCATCATAGGAAGGGTGAAAGTTCTCAATAAATCTCTCTTGTTGAATGAGCTAGATTCCATTTGCTTACTAGTACATCCTCCCTTTCACAAACCATGAGTTACCCTCTGTCAAGGAAGAAGAAGTCCATCCCAATTTCAAATTCCCCTTTCTTTTTCAAACCATTGATATCTTCATCATCTAGTATGGCTAATCCTCCTCCACCTCCTCCTCTTGGTCCGTGGGGAGCAACTTTTGGTCCTTTAGCCTTAACCCCACCTCTTCATCCATTTCCACAAGGTTCCTGGAAAAATCATCCCAATTTCTATGGAGATGGAAAAAACATCCCGATGAGCATGTCAAATCTTTCTATATCACATGTGGTGTTCTTGGAGTAGAACATCAAGATGTTGCTATTCGCTTGTTCATAGAAACTCTTCAAGGTATTGTAGCCAATTGGTTTTTCAATCTTCTTGTTGGTTCAATCGTTTCTTGGAACTCATTGAGAGACAAGTTTGAGGAAAGTTTCAAGCCCATTGAAGATGAACATGCCTTGATGGCCCAATTGACCCAAATGAAGAAGGATACCCATGAAGGCATGTGGGAATTCATAGCTAAGTTCAACAAATTAGCAAATAGAATTCCTATCAATTCTCAACCTACTCTTGAGAATCTCAAGTGTTTTTTCATCAATACTCAGTTGCTCGAGGTCAGTTTCTTCTTAAGGTGAGTGTCTCCCACTGATTTAGCTATTGATTAATCAATGGCTACAGAAATTAAGGATGATTTGATCCTAGCTGGTAAAATCAAAAGGGATTCTTATCAGTCCAAAATAGGTTCACATATGGAGAGTTCATCTTCTGGTTCTACCAACCCAATGGTGCAGAATTTGGCAAATGAACTTCTTGCTTTAAAGAAGCAAGTATCTCAGAATTACTATCCTACACCATACAAGGATTTCCCAAGATGGACGTATCCTAATGTTGTTGCCAGTTATGCTGCTAAGAATCAACCCAAGCTACCTCCTCCTCCCAAGAGGCTTGTGCTTGAACCACCTCCTTCAAAGGCAACAATTGGTTATTATGAGATAGATCAAAATGAGTCTTCTTATTTTGATTATCAGTCTAATGATGTTGCTCTTCCTCAAGAAGAAGAAGAAGATGTAACTGGCGAATCTACTATACGCTATATGCACTATGATGACTTTGTTACTACTGAAAGGACTCATAGTCAAGCATTTGCCATGATGACAAGATCCCAGACTCCGTTGGCTCTATAAGATGAAGTTGCAAAAGTTGCTAGTGATTCTCAATCACCTATTACTATCTCTAAAAGAGGAACATCACTACCCTATATTCCAAAGGATGTAACGAAAAGTCAAGTAAGTAACAATAATCCTCCTTTCATTTCTTCCATTGATCCCAAGCCCAGTATGCCTAACCCCAAACCACAATCGAACAATGTTCATCCCTCCTTAGCTAATTCATTTCAAGCTTTTGACATTATTGATCATGCTAGGAAGACCAAGATTTAAATGTCCGAAGTTGAATATTTACAAGCTAATCCTGATCAATTTGATAGACTAGCTGATTTTGTTAAAAGTAAGGAAACTCGTCCTATACTTGAAAATACTACCCCTCAAGAACCAAATAATTTACCCAATCATTTGGTATCCATTCCATCAACTACTTCGGGAAAGATAGAACCCTTTTATATTTCCTTGTTGATCAATGGTTTTTAGTTAAGCAATTGTGTCTTGGATTCTGGTGCTTCTAATAATGTCATGCCCACTAAGGTTGCTAAAGATTTGGGGCTGACCTTGACGGCCAAAACTTTTGGTCATTGCTATTCCATGGAAAACAAACAAGTGCCTCTTATTAGGCAAATCAAGGATGATCAATTTGCATTTGTAGCTTTCCCAGATAATAAAGTAAAGATGACTATTTTGGTAGCTGACGTTCCTGCACCATATGGAATGTTACTTGGCTGTAATTTTTGCAAGGATGTTGGAGGAGAAATCAACATGGATATGATCGAAGTAATGATACTTGTCAAAGGTATTGTGCAGAAGTTAGTTCCTGAAAGAGAAACCAAGTACACGGTTGTCAAGTCTAATGGTCCCCATGCTAAGATTCTTTTTGAATCTTTGGGTTTCGGGAATTATTATCTTCATATAGATGAAATCTTAGAGTTCGCTGAAGATTTCCCTTCTAGCAGCTTTGACATTTCACTACTTTTAGCAAATGGAAAATTTGTTGATATTGAGCAAGACCAAGCATTGGAAGATGGATCTTCAAGTTCATATATTATGGTTGAAGAAGCTTCATCTCTTGTTGCTGATAAAAATACTCCACTATCTACTCAACAAGAAGCGTTTCACTTTTCTCCTACACAAAATGAGAGTTTGTCTTCTCCTATGGAAGAAGATAAAAAAATTTCTTTTCATAATGCATCCATTTTCTATGAAGGTAGCACTAGTCGTTCCAATGAAAATGACAGTTCAAATGATGCATGGACTCTTGAGTTTGATGGTAGCTGCACTACAAATGGATCTGAAGCTGGCATAGTTCTCATATCTCCCAAGGGAGAGATCTTCCCTTATTATTTCAAATTGCAATTCGCTAATACTAATAATACAGCTGAGTATGAGTCACTTTTGTTAGGAATGAGCGTTGCATTGAAAAGAGGAATCATAAATCTTCATGACCAGGGTGATGCAAAATTAGTAGTTTGTCAAGTAAGGAGTATATATCAGACTAGAAATGATAGACTCGGGCATTACCATAATTTGGTATGGCAAAATATTGAAGATTTTGATGCTTTTATCATCTCAGTTGTGCCTCGTGAGTACAATGACATGGTTGAGTCCCTTTTTGTTTCAGCTACCTTGTTAGTTCCCCATCTTGACTTTGGTCAAGATAAATACATTATTGAATTAATCTACAGACCTAGTGTGCCTGACAATTGGTATTATTGGCAGATTTTCAATGATGATAAGCAGATTAATAACTTCTTGTAAGAAGAAGATGGTTTCAACAACCTATACTTTGAAGGGAGTAATTCTCCTTTCTCTCTGTCATCATATTCAATGTCTGAAAAATCATCCGAATCAGATGAAAATATTCTTCAGCTGAAAGGTAATAAAATTCCCAAGGGGTTGGTTTCTCTTGAAAAACTTTTCGATCAACATGATTGTTATATCAAGAGATAGCAACAAGAAAGTGTTGATTCTCCTATGGGATATGAGAAATATAATATTGGCTCAGATGAAGACCTAAAATTTGTCAATATTGGCAATAACTGCACTTTGGATGAAAGAGATCAGTTTATTTAGCTTTTGCACCAATACCATGATGTCTTAGCATATTCATATGATGATCTTAAATCTTTTTAACCCAAGGAGGTGCAGCATGACATTCCCCTGAAGCTTGGTGCAGTTCCCTTTAGACAAAAGCAACACCAATATAATCCAAAAATATCAGGTACCATTCTTTTTGAGATTCAAAAAATGCTTGATGCTCAGATTATCTTTCCCATCCATTATTCAACATGGTTGGCAAATATAGTTCCGATGCGTAAGAAGAATGGAGAAATACGTATTTGTGTTGATTTCAGAAATCTTAACCAATTGTCACTAAAGGATAACTTTCCATTGCCAATCATGGATCAAGTTTTGCAAACAGTGTCAGGATCTGAAATGTTATCTATGTTAGATGGATTTTTAGGATATAATCAAATTGAGGCTAGTGAATATGATCAGTATAAGATTGCATTCACTACTCCATGGGGTGCATTTTCCTACCGTAAAATGCCTTTTGGGTTGATCAATGCAAGAGCTACTTTGCAACAAGCTATGGACTTGGCCTTTCGTGGTACCGTGGGAAGATATAGTGTAGTATATCGTGATGATCTTACTATTTTTTTTAAAGACCATGAGAATTATCTTTTCACCTAAAAGATGTACTTGAAAGATGTTGCAAGCATGGCATCTCTCTTAATCCCAAGAAGTTAGTTTTTGGGGTGGAAAAATTCTTGGTCATATTGTTTCCAAAGAGGGGATAAAAATTGATCCTGAAAGGGTTAAATCTATTCAAACTCTTCCTTTGTCGTCCAGTAAGACCGTTGTTCATTCCTTCTTTGGTAAAGTAAATTTTTTGCAGAGATTCATTCGTGACATTGCAAAGAAGACTCATCATATCGTGGATATGATGAAAGGAAAGACTGTTTTTCGCTGGAATTCAAAAGGAAAAGTTGCATTCAATGAAATCAAGGATGCAATTTCTCACGTGCTTGGGTTGGTATGTCCCAACTACACCAAGGAGTTTATCATGTATAGTTATGCTTCTGAGCATACTATGTCTACTATTTTAATGTAGAAGAATTTAGAGGAGATTGAATTGCTGGCATTTGTATGAAGTTTGTATTAATGATATGTTATGTTGTCATTGATGTCAATTAACCAATAATGATATTTTTGTAATATTTTTTTCTAACCGGTAGGAAGAATTTGTAGAGTGAACCAGTATTGTTATATATTGGAGAGTTGAACTGATAACTAGTAAACCCTACCTATTGTTTTTGATAAACCCTAACCGATTAAGTTTGGTGAATTGGTTATATTTGTTTATGATCTCATGATGAGCGGCAATGATTATGAAATGTATGATTATTGTATGAAGACATTTTCAAGTGATTTTGGCGAGTTGATGTAATGGTTTTTGTCTAGGGAATGAGAAAGTATATTGCATATAATGCAAAGCGCGTGATGAGTTACTAAGTTCAATGAAGTGGTGATCAAGGAGCAATCGAGGTTTTCTTGATTGATGTGGAGAGATTGCTATGTAATCCAATGGTCATACTTGAACCGACTTGTTTTTAATCTCTATGAGAATTAGGTTTTTGTTGTGTTACCAACCTAATTGATTTGTTTATAAGGTTGATGAAGTTTTTTAGTTTAAGAGTTGGTAAAGAGTTGGCAAAGATCAGTTCAATGTGTGGTTGCTGAACTAGATGATGTATCCATAGTTTGAGTAAAGGTAGATAGGAGCATGAAAAGGATCTAATCAAGCAAGTGTAGTGCTATTAAGATAGATCAACAAACTCTTGTTTTCTAACAATTACAGCAAAATTGAAATCCCCTAACTAGGTAAGCTCTAACAAGCTTGGTGCTATTCAAATCCTCTAACAAGGTGATCCATTAGCTTGGATTTTCAAATCCTCTACCGAGGTTACTCCTAAAAGGGTATTGCTTCTAACAAGGCATCGTAGTCAATCCCTTAACTGGGTGGTTCCTAACAGGATCAGTTCTTAATAGGACTTTTGTAAAGCTTTAATAGGCTAGGCTTCTAACAGGACGAACTTCAGAAGAGTTCAGATAGTTATCTTGTGAGTCTCATCTCACTGTGGTTTTTTCCATTTGGGTTTCCATGTCAAAATATTTGTGTAAAGTGGTGAATTTTTTTGTGGTTATGTTCTTATGGTCGATCTACTTAACTACTTAACTACTTTGATAAGTTATGATAACTGGAAGCATTGAGAAATGAAGTTTGTTGACATATTAAAAAACATTTGGATGTTTATGAGTTTGAAGTTGTTTACTGTTAATTTGTTGTAACAGTCAACCGGTTTATCTTATGCGTTTTTATCTTGACAATGGTATTACATTGATAGTTCTAAGTTTACTTTGAGAGATTGATTTTTGAGATTGGTGAAGTTTGTATTAGTTTTTGTATCTACTGATTCACTCCCCCCCTCTCAGTAGTTGACCGGATACTTATTCTTTCATCATATCATCATGAATCTCCTATTTATTTCATGAGTTGTCCTTTAAAATCTCATGAACTCAAGTATTCCTCTATTGAGAAGAATGCCTATGTTGTTGTTAAAGTGGTTAAGAACTTCCATTTTTATATTCTGAATTCTCATATTGTTGTGTTAGTTCCTGATACATCAGTCAAGTCTATCTTGACACAATAGGAGTTTGGCACAAAAAGAGGGAATTGGATTTCCAAAATCCAAGAGTAAGACTTGGAGATTAGGCCTATAAAGCTTGTTCGGGGAAGAAGACTTTGTCAGCTCATGGCAGAAGGGATTCTAGAGGAGCGAGAATTGGATGATTCTGAATATCTTCCCAAGGTGTTGTTTTTCAGTACTACAGATGAATGGTATTCTAATATGCATTTTTCTTGACTTATGGTGAATGTCCACAACATTTGTCATTAAAGGAAAAGAGGAGTATCGAGCTGAAAGCTACAAACTTTGTATTATGGGATACCAGTTTGTACAAAAGAGCAATTGATGGTACTTTCCTTTGTTGTGTTGACAAAGAACAACAAGCCAAATTGCTAGAATCTTTCCATGATAAGGCTTGTGGTGGTCATTTTTTTGCACCAGTGTTTGCTCACAAAATTTTGAGAGTTAAGTATTATTGGCCTACTCTCTTTCATGATGCTTTTAGATGGGTGCGTAAATGTATACATTGTCAGTAGTTTGTGGGTAAAAAAAAACTTGCAGTGTTACCATTGAAACCGGTGATTGTTGAAGAACCTTTTCGGCAATGGGGTATTGATTTCATTGGTGTGATAAATCCTTCTTCAAGTGAAGGTCATTTGTATATTCTTACTACTATATACTACTTCACCAAATGGGTGGAAGCAATACCGATAAAGAATGCCACTTCTGAAATAGAATGCAGATTTCTCAAGAAGGATATTATTTCTAGATTTGGTGTTCCACACAAGATCGTAACTGATAATGTAGCAACATTTTCTTCCTCTGAAATTACTCAATTTGGCTTAGAATATGGTATTTTGTTAACTCATTCATCTGATTATTATCCTCAAGGTAATGGTCAGGCGGAATCGAGTAACAAGAATTTAATTACCATTATTCATGAGCTTGTGGAAGAGAACCAAAGGTCTTGGCATAAGGCTCTTTATGATGCTTTATGGGACAAAATTACACCCAAAAGGGCTATTGGTATGTCACCATTTTAGCTTCTTTATGCGATCAATGCAGAAATACCTGTCACTTTGGAACTTCCTTCTCTTAAATTGGCTAAAGCAATTGAAGATCAAACTTTTGAAAATGCTTTAGACAAGAGGATCATGTACCTTTCTCAGCTGGTAGAGCAAAGAACACAAGTGGTGAACCTGATCACTTAGCACCAACAACAAGTCAAAGTTCTTTTTGATAAAAAAGCAAAGCGTCAAGATTCCAAGTGGGTGATCATGTGTTTCTTTGGGATAAGTGAAGGGAACCAAAATGTTTACATGGAAAATTTGACTCTCTTTGGCGAGGACCCTTCACTATTCACTGTATTGCTGGAGAAGATAGTTTTATCTTGGCTTATCATGATGGTAAACCATTTGTGCTTCCCTATAATGGCCAACATTTGAAGCATTGCTTTGAATCAAAATTCGAGGTAACATCTTCGAAATAATGTTTATAGCTTTTTGCCTTTTGTCTTTTTATTTGTTTGTTTTCACGTTAATTGACTTTGTGGCCCAATGGATAAGAGGAAGGCACTTAGAGATTTGTTTTCTTTTCTTTCACAATATTGAAGGATAAATGAAAGAATTCCCCAGTCAGATCCAGTTGTCGTCCTCATTTTTGTTTTCAAAAATGAAGGACCATTACATAAAAAATTTATCAAAAAATGAAAATTTTACTCTACATCTTGCTTCCCGAGATAGAATTTTGCTTCGCCTTTAGACTGGCTTAATCCTCAGTCCATCATCAAACCATGTTTCAAATTTCATTTCATTATAGGTTTTTTTGATATGTCTTTCCTTCAATTTTGGATTTTCTCCTTGACTGCAAGTGGGAAATTTTCCTTAAATTGCAAGTTTTAATGATTTCCTTTGTTTTAGTCTTTGTAGGGAAATTTTTAGCTAATTACAAGTGCACTTTATGAAAAAAGAACTTGTAACTTACTTTTAATTTTCCCCTTGATGCTTTTTGGCTTTTTAAGTCATAATAGGGATTTTTTTGATAAGTTACAAGTTAATTTTAAATTGCATATTTAAAAAGTCACTTGTAATTCTTTTATAAAACTCCTATTTTAGTGTTTTTACTTGTAATGGGGATTTTATTCATCTATTACATGTGTTAAGTTATTAAAACTTGTTGCAGGGATTTTATTTTCCCCTTTACAAGTTAATATAACCTGTATATCTCTCTCCAAAACCCAATTTTGCTTAGAATGGAGAAAAGTGACATTTTATAACTTGCAATTGAGTTTTAAAAACCCGATTTGATCCATAAAGACAAAATGAAGGAATTTAAAACTTGTTAAAAGGTTTTTAAAACCCAATTTTGCCTTGTTGAAAGAAAAGTGAAATTTTAAACATGTAACATAAACTTTAAAACCCAATTTACACTATTACATGTAAAATGAAACTTGTCATTCACTCCCAAGAACCCGATTTTCCTCTCCTAAAATGATTTTGCCACAAATTCTTTCTTATTTTTGTGGAGAGATTCATGGATCAAGGAGGTAATATTATTGCAAGGCAATTTTTGTGAGATTGGAAACACGTTGTATTTGACTTGTTAAATAGTTTACACTTCATTTTCTATGTTTTACTTCTTCAAAACTGTTTTCCACGTGATTCTTCCAAGCCACATCTTGGGGTTTTGGTGCTATGATTTCACTTCACCCTTGGGCGTTTGGCTTTCGGACTCTTAAATGTGGTTTCTCCTTAGCAAATTGGCCCTACTTTCTTGCATCTTCAACCACATTTTTGCTGCTAAAGACGTTTTTCAAAAACGTGGCTAGGGTTTTCAAGTTTGTTTATTGCTTACTTAGGGGTTGTCTTCTTCAATCAAAGATTGTTCATCTTTTGAAGAGGCATTTCAAATTGAAGCAAGGTATGTTTTCTTTTCTTCTTGTTTCATTTTCTTTTTTATTGTTTTTGTGTTGTAGTTGTAAATTTGTGTATATGTTGGTTTTGCCCCAAAATCGGTTTTGTGAGAGAGATTTTCCCCTTTGCAAAGCAATTTGTGAATTACATTGTTCTTCCCTATTTTCCCTCTTTACTTGTATTCAGGATTTTAAATCCTGATTACAAGTTGGATGAAAATAATTGATCTTCCCTTATGGTTATAATAATTTTAACATCTTTTGTTGAAATTCCAATTTGCAAAGATGAAAAACACCCATCCTTCCAAAATCAGGTTTTTAGAACCGGATTACATGTCCAAAGTTCTTCCCATTTTCTTTAAAATGACATTTCCAAAACCTTCCCATTTTTATCTATTCATATTTCCTATATCCATACTTTCCATTCAATTAATTTCCCACAAGTCTAAATCTCATTTTTCACTCATTTCTCTGTTTTTCATTTTACAAGTATACTTGCATTTAGGTTTTAAAAATCCAATTGTATGTTCGTTCTTCCTAACTTGTATACTTGTAAAACTTTCCCCAAGATCCGAAATTGGTCAAAGTCAAATTTTTACCATTCCCATTTATTTCCCATCTTTCTCTCACAAAGTTTTTAAGTGCAAAGGTTGGAGTTCTTCCCATTTGGAGAAGGAAAAATGTTAGTTGTAGTTGATTATGATGTTGCCTTAACACTTTTAAGTCTTCGTCATAGTATACCAGGTTGTCCTTCATTGTAAAATTTACCATCCTCTCCTATTCCAAAGAATATGAAGTATAAAAATGACAAGTACCAGAATGAAGTTTCACCTTTGCAAGTTTCCTCTCCTTTGGATCACATTAAGGACATAGAGATAGGGCATGTGGACATGTCAGAATTCATTAAGAGAGTGGAGTATCTGCAGGATAGCAATATGCAACAACTATTGGACAACAAGATCCATCATGCATCTTCTTTTTTAGTGGCTTCCCTAGAACCTAAATTTGATCTCGCTTGTGCCCATCACTTTGAAAAGGCGATGAGAACCATTAGAAATGATGATGGTTAGGCAATAATCCACCTTGATGTGGATACTATTGAGAAAGTCTACAGAATACCACTAGCACATGTCTATATGTAAATTTCAAAGGATAGTGCAGTTGAGTACTATGTCAAGAGGGAAAAGGACTGCAAATGTCATATTAACAGGTGGATTCATGAGCCACAAGCCACCTTCACAAGGTGGGATAAGTTGTACCATTGTGACTTTAAGTGGGAAATTGGAGACATCATTACTCTCCTCAGTAGGATGATGAGTCTTGAACATTCTAACGTTTTTGAGCCTTGGATGTATCAATTTACTATGTTCATAAGGAAGTCCCATCATATATCATGAGGAGAGTTTATTAGTGATCCTTTGTGTGAGAAACTTTCAAGAGTCCCTACCACCATGACTTTCTACATGAATTCATACTTAGTGTATTTGGAAGCATCACTCACCCATTTCCCTGGTCTTTCTACCAAGGGTGATTGCTCGCTTATACCTGTGTAGGAATATTATGATCAAATGCCTTTGAGACCCAACAGATTACATTTTAGAAGAGTTCAAGATGCATTATTTGGTTACTTCATATGCCAGTTTGACAAGACTCTAAAGACCAGAAGGGCGTCAGATGAAGCATGGGAAAGATTCAATGAGTATGGGTGCTTATTTCTCCAATTCCCAACTTTCACTTATGTGAGAGTCATATGATATAGTGGGCAGCCATACATTCTCCCTAGATACTCGACCGATAAGATCATTCTTATGGAGTTGGGAAGATAGATCATGGTTGTGTACCCTCATCAATCTGCCAGACATAAGGTCAGAATGGGGATTTCTACAACAAACCCATTGAAAATTGGCCGGTATTCTCGTGTCACATCCATCAAAGCCAAAGCTATGGAGACTGAGATGTAAGAGATTAAACTCAAAAGGTTTAAGTCCAGGGAAGATTTTGATTACTGGGGTATGAAGGAAAAGATCAAAAATTCCCTCATGCACATGCATTGTATTAAGGATATTTGGGTAGATCTTCGTACAGAAATGGAGGTTCTCAAGATGGACTATTGCAGGCTTACTATTGAGAAGGTTATTGATTTTAACTTGGTGGATATTCTACAAGGAATTATTGATTATGGTAATGTGATTGATCTAGAGTACGTCTCATGAAGGGTTGAGGAAGGCCCACTTCCTTTAATCCAATGGTCGCATAAAGAATGCACGTCCATTCTTGAAAGATTTCAGCCTATCTTGGTTAACACCAACACTTGGCTCAGAGGTAATGGTTTTAGACTCATCAAGATCAAGGTTGGGAAAGAAAATGACTCTACGGGGCCTCTTGGATGTAAGTCTGAGATTCAGATTGACAACAAGGAAGGTGCATCATCTTCAAACACTAGGATCAAATTGTGGGTTAGTTGGGCAATAGTGCTTCCTCCTGAGGGAGGCGACAATTTGTGGAAACAAAAAGTCTCGGCTTCATGTTCATGTGATCGATCCTGATAATCTAGAAGAAGGATAGCAATCAGATGATGCTCCTAAGTCACTAGCTTCAGACTCACCTCATGAGATTCCTTCTTCAGTTTCCATGGAGATGCCTATTTATCCTCCTGACATAATAGTGGAAGAGTCTCCTCAGAATGTTGTTCCTATTTTAGCAGTCGAGCCACCTCTTGATCATCAACAAGAGAGCTTGCTAGAAATTCCTAAGGATACTCCTACATGTATCCATTTGTCATAGATTGATACCTCCACTTCTGCCTTTGAATAATTTATGAGTCAATCTTCATGCCCTTTGGTTACTAAGAAAACCATGGTCGCCATCCAAATAGATACTCCTCCCAGGGTGACCATGGTTGTTCAAACAAAAACTGCTTCTCCTTCACCTTCAGTAGCTACTAGAGGAGAACTAGTTATTTTACCTCTATGGCTTAGTTCTTTTACTCTAAAGAGAAAGAAGTAGGAAATATCTCCTGATGTCTTTGATCATCAGCAACTAAAGTAGTCTAAACCCAAGGCTGCTAAAAAGGCCAAGAAAATCTCAAGAGTAACTATTGACAACAATAAGATGAAAGTGGCAGAAATTATTGAGCCCCTTGCGGATAAGCCACATGAGGAAATGTGAGCTGATGATTATAGGGTTACAAGGATAAAATTGGATAAAAAAACACATGAAGTGGTCAAACATGATGCCCAACAATCCGTACCCTCACTAGTTAAGTGATATGATGAACTTCTAGAAAAGAAAGACAAGCTAGAAGAGAAGAATATGCAACTTAATACAGTTGTTCATAAAATTACAAAACCTACTGGTGAAGGGAGCAATCCTACAAGTTCTTCCAGTTTCCAAGAATCCATTCGGGGAGTTGAAAGAGCTACTCAAAAATTACAAGCATTGGATTCTTGGGTGGATCAACTTCATGATCTATGTGCACAAGTGTTGAAAGACATTTTCCAAATGATGTCTAAGTTGGAGACCATTGAAGAAAAATTGAATCATACCTCTGGGACTTTCAAACAAAATTTGGAAAGGGTTGAAGGTAGTTTAACAATTTGGCACACAATGCCTCAACAACAATTGAGTGTTCTTCAGGAGCATGCCATTATTCCTTCCAGGGTCACGTACTTGGAATTTGAAGAACTTCTAGAGAATAAATCCCTCATTGAGGAGATTGATGATGCAATGAGATTGTGAGTTGAAGTATTTCATGGTGTTGTTTCCCACTATGAGAATGCCTCTTGCAATATCATGAGTCAGAATGGAGAATTGACACCAGAAGAAGAAGTGCTTGTAGATTTACAAATGAAGATTCATAACGAGTGGAGAAGCAAACAATTTTCAGCTGCCTCAATTTAGGTTTTGATGAAACATTAAATCTTTTTTCATGAAATCTAGTCCACTTTGGAGAAGAAGGACTCTATGCTTCTTTGATGCCATGAAACCATTGTGAAGACCATGGTTGTTACCAAGAACACCCACAAACCAAATCTTGCTGAGCCACGAATGATCATTCAAAAGTTTGAAGGATTCATGTCTTCACACGCTGCAGCTTATGTGTTTTTCAACACTTAGTTGTATTTTTCCAGAATTGTAATCTCTTAGTTGTAGTTTTTCTTTTGACAAGTTACATGTAAGAACCTTTTGTAAATTGCAAGTCAAGTCTTTACTTTCAATTTTGTAATTACATGTAGGGCAACTACAAGTTGTGTTCAATTAGGACTGTAGCTAGAATAAATCATAGTTAGTTATTGAATAAGTCTTGGTGGTTGAGAGAATCTCTCAAGTTAGGTAGGATCCTCCCACCTTTTTCTCAAGACTCCTCTTCTATAAATACTTGAGGGATCTATTGTAATCTTTATCTTTTAGAAAGCAAAAAAAAACTCTACCAAATTTACAACAAAGAAGTCTTTGAGCTTTCATGTGTGAATTCAAGAATTGAAAGAAATAGAAGGAAATTGCTCAAGCTTTGAGTCTTTGTGCTACATTCTTGAGTTTGTATTCTATATTATCTTTCTTACAAGTGTTTCTTCAAGAGTAGTCAAATTTGATTTGTAGTCTTTGTGTTGCAATTATTTGAGGTTAATATAAATTGGAATAAACATTCTTTTGAGAGGAGTTGTAAGACTTTGTGTTTTCACTTATTCTTGAGAGAGTTTAGAAGCAGATTTTGTAAGAAATATCTGTGATTCTTTGAGCTGGTACTACTTCCTAATATTTTATGTAGAAAAGAATAAGATATTTTAGTCTTTGAGTTGTTATAATTTGTTCATGATAGTGTTAGTATAGAAAAGGGTAGAAAGGACTTCACATATTCAAGACTTTGATCTTGATATTGTTGTCTCGTCCTGAAGGAAGTGATGAAAGTCTTTGAGCTTTCAGGAAACTTCATTTCCTTTCTCTCATTTCATTTTTAAAATTTGTTACTGTTGTTTTATGTTAAATTTCTATCACTTTTCTGTGAAGAGAAAAGGATATTGGCTTTCTTAAAAGAAGAAGAAAGACTGTTGTCCCATCCCATTTTATTTTTAAACTTGTAGATAGATAGGGGGAGCCTTCGCTTAATTAGGAGAGTTGTACTCACACACTATGGTTGAAACCACAATTTTGTATATTTCCCCAAGTGTACAAAATTTTCAACCAACAGGTTTTATATTTGCACTTTGTTGTATTTGCCTAAGTGGTCCACTTCAGAGGTTAATATTTCAAAGATGGAAGATTTTCATGCCAAAAAAATAGGTGCTTGAAATTTTCATGATATTCATATACACTTGTGTGCATTTTTAAGAGTCTTGACATTCTGTTTGCTATTTTTCACAAGCCCAAAGCAAATTGAATTTATTGAAATTCGCACTATGTTAGGTCTGTCAGAGGACCTACTTTTGAAAATTAATATTTTAAATCTGGATAATTTTGAAGTGAAATGAATTGATTCCCATGACTCTCTGAATGTTCATGTACTCCCTTGATCAATTGCAGAGTTCCGCAGTTCAATTTGATATTGTTTCCAAAGCTAAAAGCAAGAAGAGTTTAAAGAGGTTTATTGTTTGAAAGTTTCATAAGGTCAACTTTGACCATTGATATCTTGCACAAAATGTGGAACTGTGATAATATCCTTTGCAAGAATTCTCCCTATACCTTAATGAACTCACTCACCAAGTGGTGGCTACCTAGAATGAAGTTTGATATTTTTCTCAAACCATAAAGTTTGTAGGGTTCAGATGGTTTCTAACATGTGCAAGATGTTGAAACACCTGAGTGGCGAAATTTGATGATTAAAATTTTGAAACCTAAAAATTATCTTGTGATTTTGTTTGGTGGAAAGTTTCTTAGTACATATGGTTGCATGCATATTCAACTCCACGGAGGCCAAAAGAGTTTCAATAAGATTTTAAATTATTTCTTGACTGCTCCCAAGCTAGCTTTGGAATCTTAGAAAATGTGAAAAATTCTAAAATAAAAGAATGCCATGGGTCTTGGTATGGTCTCATGAGTTTCTAGTTTCATTTTCGTCAAAATCAAAGCTCATTTGATATATTATTGTAAAGTTCACATATTCTTGCTACTTGCTTTGGCAAACTAGATTACAAAGCAAGTTCATAAATTCGGTGTGCTTCTGAAATTCCAGTAATGACCCACTGTCATTTAAATTACCATGCCCTCTCACCAGTTTTCATGGCTCTAGAACTCTTGGTTTGTCCATAGTGAAATTACCCCATATTGGCTGCAAAAGAAATTAAATATTTTATAGTTTCTCTATAATTTAAATGGTGCAATTTTAAAACATTTTAAATGTTTCAAAAATCATTTTAGGGAAGAAATAAATGTGTTTCAAATTCATATCATATTATAAAGTTTATATTTATAAACTTTATCATTTAGATCATAGAGATATTTTACAAAATTCATGGTAGCTCCATCGGTGAATTGTTGGAATCTCAAAGGAGCTCCAACAATAGCATTTGCCTCAGCAATGAAAAGATTTGCATGCAAATTGGTTTGGTCATTGGATCATTGCAGGAAAGATGAGGCTTCACTGATAAAGTGTAATGTTCTATCAAAATGCATTTGGGAGAAGCTTACCATTGAATCGGCCAATGGAGTTCAAATTGTATATGTAGCATCCAAACTTTATGCAGCACCCAGACTTTATCATTGATCGTGTTTTTTAAATAATTAAAAATTAAAATATAATGATTTTTTTTTTCAATTAATTTTGGGGCTCCATAAAACTACAAGATTTTAGCAATGTGAAAGGATTTGTGGATGCCATGTCATGTTGGCTTCAAGATGAATATTTGACCAAGCGAACTGTGCCCTAACTCATTTTGGGAAGCTATGATTTAGGGTTTGTTGTATCCATTTTACCCCAAACTCTCTCTTGTGCCACTATCGTTTTGAAGTGGTCTCTGAAAAACCATATTGCAACGATGATGTATAGAAGCAATTGACAAATAGTAAGTGGTTGTAAATGCAATTTTATATTGTTAATCTCTAGTTTGACTTGCATAGAGGTTCTCATAGTGATTCAACATCCATTAAACTACCATCATGATTCAAATTCTTCTTTGGATTGATGTATGCTAATGCATTTAGTGTGTATTTCTATTTGCAATATGAAGGAAGCACTGCTCCATAGTGGTGTGTGTGGATTCAGTCATAGCTCTCTTTGATGAGGCAACTATAATAGGTTGTTGCATTATACATTATCATTGTCTTTAGTATACGCAAATCCTTTTCCATTGTGTTTCACTAATTGTGGGCTCGCCTTTATGAGAGGATCGATGATGAAGGAAATTGGGGTTTTGACCAGTTTGACTATCTAAATTTTGTGTTGACGTGAGAAAAAATATAAAGAGAGATGATTCATAGAGATGTCAATCAATAAATTGATGGGAATCATAGATAAAATTTATAAGAGTGCCAAAAATATGAATAATATGCTTGATGTTCATGCCCGCAAAGAAAATGAGATGAAAAAGGGAAAAGACTCCATGAAAATAATAGCTAACGGGTGAAATTATAATAGCAGAGCTATTATGTTTTTTCAATAAAAGGTTTTACTCAAGGAAGTGAAAATAATCTTATAGAACTTACAAGGGGTAAATTTGAAAATAAAGACATGTGGTAAGTTCGTTACAACAAAGGGATTATTTTAATCATAAGGTGAAGTTAGTTGCAAATTTTTTTATGTTTTTCTCATGAGTACTTCATTTTCACCAAAAAGTCCAAACAAAAGAGGAAAACAACAAAAACTCTTTTAGTTGCACTTTTCAAATGATGCCAAATTAGTGAATGTGAACAAGTAAATACATAAGTTAAATATGATGACAGGAATAAAATTTAATTAATATGTTTTCATCATATGATATCTTGGTAACCAAATGGTTTTTTGTTACTAAGGGGTGCGAATGGTTTGAAGTTCTCCTTTTCTATTATAAAAAGGAAATTAAGACCACTTAGTAGGGGTTATAGAAGTCTAGGACATAATACTTTGGTGTATATTTTTTAAACCTTAAAGGAGAATGTGCAAAAATGATTTATTCTGAAAATGGTTTCAAGTGTTTATTGATTATGATGATGGAGGATATATAAAACTAATTATTGGACCTTAAAAACCCAACCATGAGACAAGATTCAAGAGTAAAATCCAACATCATGCCAAGAGAACTCTTCCTCCAAAATGTACAAAATTAAAAACAAAGAAAACAAATACACCTATGCATTCAAGAGACAAATGATTCTCTTGTTTTCCTATCTACTTAGATCTATGCATGATAATAGATTGCTCTCCAAATTTGCACAATCAACAAGAAGCTATGTAAGAGCGGAAATTGGTTGGCTGATCCACATGATTGAAAATGATTATTATTTCTCAAAAGATAAGTATGTGAAAGGATTTCAAAATGACATTACAGCTTCTAAATTTCACGAAGCGAGAGAGGGGCTTGAAGGTGAGAGGTAAAATGGTTTTATAGGCATCCTCGTGGGTGAATCAAGATTTGGGAAGGATGTGGGATTAAAGGATGAGATGGAGAGATAAGTTTTTGTCCCACATTCTTTGAGTGAATGTTATTAGGAGAGGATGAATGAGATAAAAGAAATGAATTTGTGAAGTGGTTGAAGATTAGAAATTCATTCAAAATGGATTGTGTAGAAGTATCTTAGGTAATGTAGTGAAATTAAATTATTTAAATAGAGAAAATAATAATGAACTAATTAAATAAATAATAATATCCACTTAATTAATAGAAAAAATATGATAATAATAAGAAGTTTTTTAAGGAAAATTTTATGTGTCTACATTTTGCCCCTCTTTGAGATAATGTAGCATGTCATGTTGTTTCAAAGAAAAATTAATTAACTGATACATTCTCTAAGGATATCCTAGTAGGGATGATGATAAATATGATATGCGCCCTCAAGAGATTTATCAAACAGATTGTGATAATATTAAGCTCCCAAAAATATGTGATGATTGATATTGCACAAGTGATTAAGCTAGGATGCACATTTGATGATTATGCACAACTGAGAAGCATAACTAAAAATTTGATGGAAATAATTAGTATAGCCAGATTGATAAGTTGACTAAGTTGATTGAGATTGATGCTAGTGTAAGATAAGTTGGTACAATGATTAAGTGATTGATCAGGGAGTGAGAGGATCCCATGCTAAGAACCAAGTTGATTAATTTTATATTGGATTAAGAGGCATGTATCAATTGGATAAAGAGATTGATTAATATTTGAGATAAGGAGGATGAAAAATGATGATGAAAGATTCGATGGATGCAAAAGAGGATATGAAAGTGATGAAAAAGGGATATGAAGGTGATGAAGGAAGTGAAAGATAAAAGGTAAAAGAAAAGATATTAAGTGATGAAAGAATGAAGGTGATGAAAGATGAAGGAAAAGATATCAAGTGATGAAAGATGAAATAAAAGATATAAAGTGATGAAAGTTCTTATGCTTTTAAAGTGCTTGTATCATCATTGAACTTGTTATGGAAAAAGGATAAACTCATCCAGCTATGAATTAGACCCAAATGAGTCAACATACCAATTGCATATAGGAAGACACATCAAACACTTCAGGAATGACCCAGTTCATATGAGACCCATATGTCCTCAATGATCTTAAATAATCATGTCCTAAGATGAGTCATCATATTACTAAGGAATAATCCTTAGGTGGCAAATAAGTGAACATGTCCCATCCTCATCTTTCTAGTCAAAGACATCTTGAAGATAAAATCTCTAGTTAGAGACATCTTGAAAAAGATAAAAGACATGTCACCAAAGATAAAATTAGAAACAATAAAAAACCTACCAAACAAGAAGACATTATGCTTCATGCCAAACTAGTTTTTGTCACAATTGAATGTTATGTTTACTAAATTTTGGTCTTGTCATGTCATGATTTTGTTGAATTCCAAAGCTGCATGTTTGTCTAAAGTATAGCCCATCCATGAATCGAATGTCTTTATTGCAGAGAAAAGGTGAAGTGCTACAATTGATGGTGCAAGTGAAACTTTATTGTGGTTTGTGAGCAAAAAAACAAAAAGAGATAATACCTCCTCCAACCACGAGATGCCATATATCCCAACCCACCACTAAGGTTGAGGACATGCCTCGGTGAGGGATAGGATTAACTTATTATGCATGGAGAAGCGTGCATGCGAGTGATGCAAAAAAATCCATGGGTTATGGTAAGGATGAAAAGGTTATTATGATACGGAAGGAGAATTGATGTGAGGTGAAAGATCAAGTAGAATCATAAAGGAGGAAAGAGAAAAATCGGTAAACATGGTATCAGTTTCCCAGTTTTCACCATGGTATTTGCCCAAGATGCCACTGAAGTGGTTTTCACACATGGACAAATTTAATCTCTTTACTTTTTTTCTTTTTTACTTTTTGCTTTTTTCATGACTTTTTTATATTTTTTTTAGGACCTAAGAAATTGCCTAAAATGCTTAGGTATAAAACCTGTGAAGTTGAATGTTGTTGATTGGATCTTTAGGCATTTCACCCTCTAGGGTAGCTAGTTGATATGCTCCTAATCTATAAGAAGCAATAATAATGTATGGAGCTAGCCAATTAGGTTCAAATTTTCCCTTTTTCTCTATGTCTTGTTGATTCTTTAAATTCTCTTTAAGGACAAGATCAACAATTTTAAATGTGTGTGACCTAACCCTATGGTTGTATCTTTTGTACATATGTTGCTATTATTCTCTAAGATGATTAAAAGTGGTTTAGATTCTTTCATCCAATATTTCTAACTCATGCAAGTGGGAGAATCAATAGTCTTCATCACTTATGAGATTGAGCAGAGGGACCATAAGGAAGGTATCTCAACCTTGATGGGCAATATGGCTTCAGTACCATATTCTTGAAACTTCTCACAAATCTCATGGACATCCTAATTCTTGAACAGATGACCATTGTATGTAATGATAGAAAGGGGGATATTGTATTGATATATGATGTAATTGAGGATGAAAGCGATTTTTTACCGGTGATATTTGTTAGAGGAACAACTTTAATCCATTTTGTGAAATATTTTGTAGTAGTGATAATCAATTTATGGCCATTGGATGAAGGTGAATGGATTTTACCCATGAGGTCAAGTCCCCACTAATAGAAGGACCAAGATGTAACAATTGGTTATAATTCTTGTGCAAGCATGTGTATCAAGTCTCTATGTATTTGGCACTGCTTGCATTTCTTGACAAATTGATAGGCATATTTTTCTATGGCAGGCCAATAGTAACCAGTGTGCAATTGTGTAAGAGTTGTTAGCTATGATATGATTGCTATAATGTGCCCCACATATACATTTGTGCACCTCTCACAAGGTAGTGTTGGCCTTGTCATGCTCAAGACATCAAAGTAAGGTACTATCGAGACCTTGACGATATGGGGTATCAATTAAAATGACATAGTGGGAAGCTCAACGTATAAAGGTTTTACATGATTTATTGGATAAGGCAAGTGGTAGGGTATTGCCATGTAAATAGGCATAGAATCTAGATGTCTCCATACCACTGGGAATGAGGACCAATGATAAGACATATCATCTCAGATTGAGGCACGTTATAGGTGCGTTCCAAGAGCGATTCCACCAAGAACTCATAGTATGCAATGTTACTTGGCATTATTATAAGTGATGCTATTTTAGCCATTCCATTAGTTGCTATGTTATTATCCCTAGGAAGTTTTTTCAAAAATAATTGTTGTGAAATAAGCCTTAAATTCATCCACCATTCTCTTATATGGCATTAGCTTTTCCATTTTTGTTTTTTAATCATCATTAACCTATCTGATCACTAGCTGAGAGTCACCAAGAACATGTAACACAAGGATTTTTCATTGTACAACCATACGGAGCCCAACAAGTAATGCTTTATATTCTGCAATGTTATTGGTACATGGAAAACATATCTTACAAGCTTTTGGTATAAAATCCCCTTGTGGTGTGACAAAGAGAATGTCAACACCAGAACCATCTTGTGTGTAGGAACCATCAAAATATAAAGTCCAAAGATGTGTAGATTCCATGTTAAATATTGATTCATTGGGTAACTCTATGATAAGGGGATGGATCATCTGTCATAAGAGTATCAACAATTTGATCCACTATAGCTTGTCCTTTTATTTCTTTTCTTTCCACATATTCAATGTCGAACTCACTAATAATCATGACCCATTTAGCCAGTCATCCTTGTAAGAGTCATTTTACTTAGGATATACTCAAGAAAATCCATCTTTGCAATGAGATTCATTTGATGTGTAAGCATGTAATATAGCAACTTTTGCAAGGAAAAAACTACTACAAGTCATGCTCTTTCAATAGGAGTGTAGTTGAGCTCATATCCTACTAGAGTATGATTGATATAATAAATAGCATGTTCTTTTCCTTTAGAATCATATTGTGCCAATATAGTGCCCCCAATGTTGTGGTGGTCATTGATATATATAGGAGTAGGGGATTTTTATCTATAGGAGGTACTAACATTGGTGGTGACATCAATTATATTTTAATCTTTTGAAAAGCTTGCTCAAACTTGTCATCCCATCTGAATGGAACATTCTTATGTAACAAGTGCTGAAAGGGTTGACATTTATCTACATGTTGTGTTATAAAACAATGAATAGATTGTAGTTTTTCTTGTAATCATCTTAATTGACTGTTATTCTTTGGTTGCAAAATTTCAAGTATGGCTTCTACTTTAGAGGGTTCAGCTTCAATCGGTAAGTATAGCATGTCACTAGTATGGATGGTTACCGGTATGCAAGGTGAATGGTCACCAGTAAGTAAATATGACCACCGGTAAGCAAGAAAAAGACAACAAAGAAGAGTGTGTTGGCAATATAGCATTATAACAGACAATGAAAGATGTTGGCGTTTCAATAAGGATATTGAGAAGGTTGTTGATGATTATGGATATAACTGATTAAGGATTTTTACTATCTTGATATTATTATTTTGTCATTTATGTCAAGAAATTGATTTTCTAATTCAGTATGATGTTGCCATATCTTGAGAAGTATGATTTGAAGAGTATAAAGATGTCAGTAAAAGACACAGAAAGATTATGATGAATAAGAGGATAAATAAGGTATTTAATGGGCAACTATTACTGAGTCAGACAATGATGAGATCATGATGTTTAGATTGTTTTAACATCATACATATGTTGTAAATTGTAAAGGTTAATACTATACTATGTTACCAAGCAAAGAACCTAGTCGGTAAACCCTAAGGTTATCGCTATCGGTTAATGAAGGCGGAATGTCTACTGAGTGAAGTTTAGTATTCACCGAGTTGTTACCGAGTTGTAATCGAGCTATAACAGAATGCATTAAATGTTTATATGCATTATTTAATGAAGGAAGCTGATGAGATGGAACTGATTAAATGATTGGTATGTCGCGCATGAAGTTTGTTAATGAATCTATGGCAAAGGAAAGTCGGCATGAAGATCTACAGTGCAGATTGAACCTAGCACAAGTTCCTAGAAATGTATGCAAGTTCCTAGGCAGGGTAAAACATTTTCAGATCGAAAGATGCATTGAACCTGGACAAGATTGAAGATCTGATGGCTATGATTGATCATGGGAAATGTGATCAAGGAGATTAAGCGGTTAGCTAATTGTTTATAAATAGGAAACTGTTGATAAACAATGTATGTGGGCAAGTGTATGCATAGGGATTCTACATAGTGATTACCGAGCATAGAAGCTTGAAGACCTGTTTGAATAACAGAGTATAGAAGCCCAACAGATAGACAATATTAGTTCTATGTCTAGATTGTATTGAACAAATAAGAATCTGCTTTAGCATTTTAGATGTGAAGTTGCAAATAGATTTTTATTACTGTTATTTTGTGAAAGTGACAGAAAATCTCTTAACCGAGTGGACTTAACAGTCTTATTTGTAAAACCCTCTAGCAAGGTGACATTCTAATTGAGTGTTTGAAATCCTTTAACAAGGTCACTTCTAACAAGGTGAAGATCCTAACAGATCTGAGGGAAATCCCTTAACCAGGTCACATCTAGCAATGTGTTTGTAATCTTTAACAGGATTTGCTTTTAACTGAGCATACTCTAGAAGAGTATATTTCTTAGTGGGTCCGAAATCCCATAGTGGTTTTTCCCTATTTGGGTTTCCACGTTAAATCTAGTGTTATGAGGTTTATGATGTTTATATGCTTTTGAGTTTGCATCTTTAACAGTTTTGGTTATATTACTGAAGTATATGTTACCGAGGTTGAATCTGATGTTTTTATGGAAGCTTAAGTTTGTATGATTCACCCTCCCTCTCTCATCTTGTTGGCTATTGGATCTATACTTATATAAAGTATCAGAACTATCAATTGGTATCAGAGGTTTGGACTCTGGAAGAAAATTTTAAAGGCACTTGAGTTAAAGATCCGAAAATGTATAAGAGGGATGCACCGAAGCTGAACAAGTCAAGTTTCTCTACATGGCAGAAAAGAATGAAGCTGCATCTATCTGGAGTTGGAGAATATGTTGTATACTATCTGGAGAATGATTTTGTTACACCAAGCACCTATCCATTGACTATAGAAGAGATAAAGGCAAAGCAAGAACATATGCAAGCAATGATTGAAATAACATCTGCATTGACTGATTCAGAGTTTAATGATCTAGAAGGCTGCAATGATGCAAAGGCAATGTGGGATAAGATCATATCAGTATATGGAGGAGATGAACATGTTCAAAGAGTAAAAGTAGATAGTCTAAGAGGACAACTTGAATCTATGAGGATGAATGAAGGTGGGAACATAACTCAGTACAATACAAGACTAAAGGAGATTGTCAAGCAAATCAAAGGAGCAGGTGGAACTATTGAAGAAAAGGATATAACAAGTAAGTTGTTAAGAACCCTTCTACCAGCTTATGCAATCCGAGTCTCTGCAATCAATGAATTAAGGTCTTTGATAACAACCCTTCTACATGCATTCGAGTCTCTGCAATCAATGAATTGAGGTCTTTGATAAGTTGTTAAGAACCCTTCTACATGCATTCGAGTTAAGTAACTTTGATAACAGTGGATCTTCGGTAAATAAAGTTGAATCTACATTTAGTTCTTTTCATCTTGATGAATCTAATGATTACAATGAAAGAAAGTATAAGTACTCTGAAGGAGATCACAGTGGAGCAAGTGAAAGATTTCGTAAGAACATGGAAGAAGTACATAAACTGTATGAGGAAATTAGAAAGCAAGAAGAGTTTGAAGCACTATTAGCCAAAAGGTTACCAACAGGCAAAGGTAAGTATAAAGGAAAACTACCTTTGAAATGTTTCAATTGTGATAAGATAGGACATATGGCTTCTAACTATCCTGACAAAGATTTTACTAAAAAGAGAGATTACCGAGATGATAGAAAGAAAGACAATCATTATAGAGGACACCGAGACTTCAGAAAAAGAGATAGAAAGACATGCTTAATAGCTGATGAGGAATCCAATGATGATAAATCAGATGATACTGATACATAGGAAGTATTTTATGTGGCTATCAAAGATGGATCAGATGAAGAAAGGTATGAAGAAAAAGCCCTAATATCTCACATAAACACTAATGATTCTTGGATCATAGATAGTGGATGCTCACATCATATGATAGGTGATAAACACAAGTTTGTTATATTAGAAGATTATGATGGAGGCTATGTTAGATTTGGTAATGATGCACCATGTCTGGTAAGAGGTAAAGGATCTACAACACTTCTTGATAATGCAAGATGCAATGATGTTTATTGGGTTGAAGGTTTGAAATACAATTTGTTGAGTGTAGCATAGCTAAACAACATAGGTTACCGAATAGAATTTCAGAAAGGAATTGTCAAAGTTCATGACAAGAATGTAAAGTTAGCTGCTACTGGGACACAAACAAAAGGTAATACATTTCACCTTGACTCAACTTGTAATAAGTGTTTGTATGCAAGGATAGATGATACCTGGTTATGGCATAAAAGGTTTTGTCATGTAAATTTTGATAATCTGATCAAAATAAGTAAGAAGCACCGAGTAAGAGGTCTACCGAGTCTTGAAAAACTTGAGAATGCTATGTGTCGAGGATGCCAGATGGGTAAGATGACAAGATCAAGCTTTACAAGTAAGTCTTACACTTCTAAGGGAATTTTAGATCTAGTGCACACTAATCTTTGTGGTCCTATGAAAGTTCAAAGTTATTATGGTGATAAATATTTCATATTATTTGTGGATGACTATTCAAGGATGATGTCAGTAATGTTTTTAAAAAAAAATCAAAAGCTTTTCAAATGTTTAAATGGTACAAGGCAAGAGTTGAAAATGAAATAGGAAGACAATTGAAATGTCTTAGATCCGATAGAGGAGGAGAGTTCACATCTGATGAGTTCAACTTATTTTGCAATGATCATGGTATTAAAAGACAAGTCTCTGCACTGAGAACTCCACAACATAATGGAATGGCTGAGAGAAGAAACAGATCTATTGTGGATTGTGCTAGAACATTGATGATTGAAAAGAAGGTGCCACAAACATTTTGGAGAGAAGCAATAAGCACTATTGTTTACACCTTGAACCGAGTACAATTGAAGAAAGATACTTTGAAGACACCATATGAAATCTGGTATGATAAGAAACCTAATGTTCGTTATTTTAAAATCTTTGGAAGTAGATGCTATGTTCACAAAGATGATAGAAATGGCAAGTTTGATCAGAAAAGTGAAGAAGGAACATTTCTAGGTTATTCATCTAGAAGAAAAGCATTTAAATGTCTGATCAAATCATCTAACAAAATAGTAGAAAGTGCAAATGTCAAAATTGATGAATTTGCAGAAAGAAATGATGAAGGAAATTCCAAAGAACCAGAAGACTATGATGAATTTGTCTATGTTCAACCGACGAGTCTTACCAAGAAAACTGTTGAAGAAAATGAAGAGAATATCCAGTTACTGAGTGATGAAGAATATCATATAGAGCCTATCGAGTCTGTATTAGCCAAGTATGTCAGAAGACATCATGCACCAAGTCAGATTATAGGAGATAAGGATGATCCAATGATGACAAGGAACAAACTGAGACAAAACACATGTTTGATATCTGAATTTGAACCTAGAATAGTGAAAGAGGAATTTAACAGTGAAGATTGGATAAATGCTATGATAGAAGAGATTGATCAAATCAAGAAGAATGACACATGGACACTAATCCCAAGATTGAAGGACAAAAATGTAATCGGTACAAAGTGGATTTTTAGAAACAAGCTAAATGAATCGGTGAGATAAAGTGTTTTATAGGTTTATAGATACTGCAAATGAAAAATGAGATTTTCATTACTCAATCCAAGTACATAAAGGAAATCTTGAAGAAATTTGGAATGGAGGATTCAAAACCAGTAAGTACTCCTATGATTACCAATTGCAAATTATCAAAGAATGATGAATCTGCATCTATTGATGAGACACTTTACCGATCTATGATTGGAAAGCTACAATATGTTGTTCACAGCAGACCAGACATAGCACATGCAATAGGTATTGTTGCAAGATTCTCTGCAGATCCTAAGGAAACACACATGACAGCAATCAAAAGAATTTTTAGATACTTGAAAGGGACAGAGGATTATGGCTTAGTATATCAAAAAGGAAATGATTTTGATTTAAAATTTTATACTGATGTTGATTGGGTAGGCAACATTAATGACAGAAAAAGCACAAGTGGAGGAGCTTTCTTTTTAGGAGAAACACTAGTGAGTTGGCTTAGCAAGAAACAAGGATGTGTTTCATAGTCAACAATAGAAGCTAAATACATTGCTGTAGCATTGAATTGTACCAACATTGCATGGATCAAACAACTATTGGAAGGTATAAATGAGAAAGTTACCGAGCCAGTAACTATATTTAGTGACAATACTAGTGCCATTAATATTTCAAAGAATCCTGTTATGCACTCTAAGACAAAGCACATCTCTATCAAATATCATTATCTTAGAGAAGAAGCTCAAGAGAAGAAAGTGGTGTTGGAGTATGTTAGTACAAAGGAACAAATAGCAGATATCTTCACCAAGCCACTACCAAGGGACACTTTTGAATATCTCAGAAGTAAGTTAGGGGTCCTACCCCTATCTTCTATTCACTGACCGATTTCAGTGAAAGCATCAATCCGATGACTCTATCGAATATCTTTTAGGAGTTGATGTTGATTTACACACTTTAGGATGTTTTCTAAAGTTGTACAAGAAATATCATAGGAATTATTACAGGAATTGAAGACAAAATGCTCTGACCGAGACAGAATTGATACACAATAGTAGGAAATCACTTCATACAGGAAGAAATTATGTTTTAGTTCTTTACTTTTTGGCATTGTTGTCAAAGGGGGAGAAGACTATTATAAAGGGGAGAAGATTGAGAGAAGACTGAAGATTGGAAAGATAACTGAAGAAATCAGGAGAATTCTAAAGTATGGGGGAGAGCATTTCAGCATTTCAGAATCACAACAATCTGAATCTTTTAAGGTCAAATCAATTGGTTTTGCCATCAATGCCAAAGAGGGAGATTGTTGGAAATATAGCATTATAATAGACAATGAAAGATTGTTGGCATTTCAATAAGGATATTGAGAAGGTTGTTGATGATTATGGATATAACTGATTAAGGATGTTTACTGTCTTGATATTATTATTTTGACATCGATGTCAAGAAATTGATTTTCTAATTCAGTATGATATTGCCATATCTTGAGAAGTATGATTTGAAGAGTATAAAGATGTCGGTAAAAGACATAGAAAGATTATGATGAATAAAGGGATGAATAAGGTATTCAATGGGAAACTATTATTGAGTCAGACAATGATGAGATCATGATGTTTAGATTGTTTTAACATCATACATATGTTGTAAATTGTAAAGGTTAATACTATACTATGTTACCAAGCAAAGAACCTAGTCGGTAAACCCTAAGGAACCTAGTCGCTAAACCTTAAGGTTATCGCTATCGGTTAATGAAGGTGGAATGTCTACCGAGTGAAGTTTAGTATTCACTGAGTTGTAACCGAGCTATAACATAATGCATTAAATGTTTATATGCATTATTTAATGAAGGAAGTTGATGAGTTGGAACTGATTAAATGATTGGCATGTCGCGCATGAAGTTTGTTAATGAATCTATGGCAAAGGAAAGTCGGCATGAAGATCTACAGCGCAGATTGAACCGCAATACCCTAGCACAAGTTCCAAGAAATGTATGCAAGTTCCTAGGCGGGGTAAAACATTTTCAAATCGAAAGATGCATTGAACCTGGACAAGATTGAAGATCTGATGGCTATGATTGATCATGGGAAATGTGATCAAGGAGATTAAGTGGTTAGCTAATTGTTTATAAATAGGAAACTATTGATAAACAATGTATGCGGGCAAGTGTATGCATAGGGATGCTACATAGTGATTACCGAGCATAGAAGCTTGAACACCTATTTGAATAAAAGAGTATAGAAGCCCAACAGATAGACAAGATTAGTTCTATGTCTAGATTGTATTGAACAAATAAGAATCCGCTTTAGCATTTTAGATGTGAAGTTGCTGATAGATTTTTATTACTATTATTTTGTGAAAGTGATAGAAAATCTCTTAACCGAGTGGACTTAACAATCTTATTTGTAAAACCCTCTAGCAAGGTGACATTCTGATTGAGTGTTTGAAATCCTTTAACAAGGTCACTTCTAACAAGGTGAAGATCCTAACAAATCTAAGGGAAATCCCTTAACTGAGTCACATCTACCAATGTGTTTGTAATCTTTAACAGGATTTGCCTTTAACCGAGCATACTCTAGAAGAGTATATTTCTTAGTGGGTCCGAAATCCCACAGTGGTTTTTCCCTATTTGGGTTTCCACGTTAAATCTGGTGTTATGAGGTTTATGATGTTTATATGCTTTTGAGTTTACATGTTTAGCAATTTTGGCTATATTACTGAAGTATATGTTACCGAGGTTGAATCTGATGTTTTTATGGAAGATTGAGTTTGTATGATTCACCCCCCCCTCTCATCTTGTTGGCTATTGGATCTGTACTTATATTAAGTATCAGAACTATCAGAGTGTAATCCACCGGTTGGCAGTTGGCATGATTATCAGGATGTTCATGATACTGGTATGAAGGCAAGTATAATATCCCCAGTAAATAGACTAAGTGGATGAATTGGTGTGTTGGATGACAAGTCAAGTTGACCCACTGACAGAACAAAGGAAAGAAGGCATGAAGGATAACTGGTAAGGTGACATGTATAGGCAGGGTTAGTAAACTGGTGAGCAAGCACCGGTAGTATATCTTGGCCGGTGAATGAATCTAAACCAACTCAGTGGAGTGGATAGAGGTGGATGTCAAAAAGGATGATAGGTGGCAAGCATCCAGAGGTTGGTGACGTGTCCATCGACATGGTAGGTGATGAGAAGGTCGACTTTAAATAAGGAACCCAAAAATCATGGGTCAATGATAGAAGAAGTGTGGCTTGAGGCGAATCAAGATGCAGAAGCTTTTTGGTGATGTAAACCAAGCAAGACAATCCGATCTTTGTGCTTGTTGGTCGAGGGAAACAATTGAGGTATTAATGTTGAATGATAGAGTAAGGCCAAAAAACAAGTTGCAGGTTGCTAAAAACAAAAAGCGTGTATAGATGTCATAATAAATGGCAGTGATGTTTGATCTACTTTAGATCATCAATCGAGGAGATTATATCTGATCAGATTTGATACAAATTGAGTTGGTGGAGAAAATCCCTAGTGTGCCACCGTTTGAACTCTGGTCTTGGCGAGAAAGCCAAGTATAAATATACAAACCAAAAATGAAAGATGTTGATGCTAGATGACAATGAAGACAGAGTAACTGAGAGAGCAGAGTGTGACTAGGGAGCCCATCTAAGTGTTGGAGATGACTGACAGAAGAGGAGAACCGGTAAGAGGGTTTATTGTGAAATTTTGCCAAGATCAAGGGCACAATGAAAAGTATAAAAGAGAGACAAAATAATGACAAGAACAAACTATATTCTCATCAATATGCAAATGATCAACTGGATTAACCAATACAATGAATATGGGCCTGCTTATATAGGCAAGGCCATATGGATGTACGAGTACACAATCATGACATGTGGCTCAATGAGAAACAAGGGTAGGTAAGAAATACTAGGGGTAGGTAGGAGAAATAATATAAAATTCCAAAAGAGGTGGATGACCCACCGAATGTGGAGTGTAACAACAAAATAAGACCACAAAAGGTGAAATTTCTCCTACAAGCTATATCCCTATGTGCACACATCCCTAAGTGTCTCAAATCCAAACTATGAAGAGGTGCATTATCCTAAGTTAACTTAAGTAAAATGTAATAATATCCATAATAAATATTTATTTACACCAACACCCCCCCTTAAGTGCAACTTAGGGGAATGAAGACTCAAGTCAACAATGCAAGATGGGTCCCAACTGCTAGGCCATGATAGGTACCCATGTACAAAATGCAAATGCAAGCAAAACTATGCAATGCAATCTCTCACAAATGAAGAAAGGGAGAAAACCCAGTGGAAAAAACTCCCCCCCAAAAGAGAGATGAATGCACAAAAGACTCTAAAAGAAGGACAAAACCTCAAATTGTAAAAAGTCCCCCCATAAGAGAGGAAGGAGAAGTCAAATGACCCCTCTAATGACACATCCCGCACCCCCAAGAGAGCTCGCAACTACTAGAACTTACTCTCGGTGAAAGGTTTGGTGAATATGTCTACAACTTGCTCCATTGTAGGACAATACTGCAAATCAATGACCTGCTTCTGAATCAGCTCTCGGATATAGTACATATGGATCTTGATGTGTTTGGTCTGCTGGTGTTGGACCGGGTTCTTTGAGATTGCAATAGCACTCTGATTGTCACAATGTAGAACTGTCGACTGTGGAGTGGTGAACCCAAACTCTATGAGAATCTGTTGAAGCCAAATGGTCTCAGTCACTGCGTTAACAGCTCCTCGATACTCAGCCTCAGTCAAAGAGAGATAAATAGCATGTTGCTTCTTGCTCTACCAACAAATGGGGCCTGAACCAAGGTGAAAACTGTAACCTAAAGTATACTTACGATCATCAAGATCACCAACCCAATCAGAGTCTATGTAACCAACCAAGAGAAGTCATGTACTTGCTACATAGTGAATCCCATAGTGATGTGTACCCTGGATGTAATGAAGGATGCGTTTGGCAGATTTCCAATGAAGCTCATGTGGTTCATGCATGAAGCAAGAAACCATGCCAACTCCAATGAAATATCAAGGCATGTATGAGTCAAGTAGATGAGACTACCCACAAGTTGAAGATACAATGTGGCATCAACTAGTGGAGAAGAACACTGAGCCTCAAGCTTAACTCCTGAAAGAAAGGGAGTCGGGGTAGGCTTACAATCAGCCATATGAAAGCATGCAAGTAGATCAAGAGCATACTTGGGCTGCTATAGTGTAATCCCATAAGGGGACTGTGAAATCTCTATCCTGAGAAAGTAGTGCAGAAGACCCAAGTCATTCATAGAAAATCTATCATGTAAAGAAGATTTAACTTTGCTAATGATGGATGCAGTGCTCTTTGTAATGATCAAATCATCAACATAGAGCACAAGTATCAAGTGAGAGTCATCCTGTCACAAAATGTAGACATTCGGATTAGAATGACACCTGGTGAACCCTACTGAGAGAAGAAAGGAATCCATCTTGGTGTACCAAGCCCTGGGGGCTTGCTTGAGGCCATAGAGAGATTTCCTTAATCTGTAAACCAAGGAAGTATCCTGGATGAAACCCTATGGTTGCTCCATATAAATCTCCTCATCAAGATCCCCATGAAGAAAAGTACTCTTCACATCCATCTGATGTACAGCCCAACCATGAGCTATAGCAATAGCAAGTGTCAAGCGAATGGAGTTCATCTTGGCTATGGGCACAAAGGTCTTAGTATAGTCAACACTTGGAACCTAAGAGAAACCTTTCGCCAAGATGAGCCTTATACTTATCCACACTACCATCCACTGCAAACTTGGTTCGATAGATCCACTTACATCGAACCATCTTTCTCCCCTTAGGGAGATGGACTAAATCCCATGTGTTGTTCCTCATCAAGGAACTATACTCTTCCTCCATAGCTTGTTCCCACTCAGGAACCTCTGATGCTTCCCAAAATTTCTGTGGATCGGAAGTGGTAGCAATGAATTCATGTGGAAGATCTTGATGTTGTAATCGAGTCCTCCAAGTATCTGAAGGATCCCCAACAAGAGAACCCATGGACTCAAGTGTCTATCAAGCCCAACGAGGTCTAGGTGGAGGTGGAGAATGAGGCTCCTCAATTGCAAGTGGACCCTGCAGAGGTGAAGGATTCTCATCATTTGAATCACTAGCATCACTATCCACAATGGAGGAAGGTGGAGGAGGTAGAGAGGCTAAGCTAGGAGAGGTTTCCTCAAAGTGAACACTCCTCTCAATAAACACCTCATGTGTCTCAGGATCCATCAATCTATATGCCTTAACACCCTTAGGATATCCAACAAATATGCAAGGCCGACTCTGTGGTTCCAATGCCTTGCATTTCTGCAGAGTTATGTGAGCCCATGCTGGACACCCAAAGACTCTGAAATGTCTGACAATCGGTTTCCTACCAGCCCAAGCCTCAAAAGGAGTAATACCTTGCAAAGCTTTGTGAGGAAACCAATTCTAGATTTGTGTGGCGCAATTGATAGCCTCTGCCCAAAAGGCGGGATCAAGAGAACGTGCATGTATCATACAACTAGCCATTTCTTTGAGAGTTCAATTCTTGCATTCTGCAACTCCATTCTATTGTGGAGTGTATGCAACAGAATGCTGAAGATCAATCCCCTCATATGTACAAAAATCCTCAAGTCTCTTGTTCACATATTCCCTTCCATTATCTGTATGAAGAATTTTGACCACTTTCCTGGATTGCTTCTCCACATGAGTCTTGAAGTCTTGAAATATGTCAAATACTTCACTCTTATGAATGAGAAAGTAGACCCAAGTGAAGCGGGAGTACTCATCAATGAAGGTGAGGACATAGTGGGCCTTGCTAAATGAAGGTGTTGGAAATGGACTTGCTACATCATTGTGAACAAGTTGAAGAAATTCCAAAGCTCTCCAAGCTTTCCCCTTATCAAACTTCTCCATGAGATGCGTGCCCATGGAACAACTTGAACATACACCCTCTGAAAAAATGATTCGAGTTATACTTGTGACAATGTCTTTCATGCTGAGCTACTGAAGATAGTGGTAGTTGAGGTGACCAAACTGATCATGCCATAGCTTACTTTCTGAATTTGAATGAGTAAGCAAGGCCCTAGAAGGAGAACTTGGCACAAAGTGGGAGAACGAATAAAGCCTTGAGTGGTCATTGACTTGTCCCATTGCTACCAAGGCATCATCATCAAGTTCCTTTACCACAACTGAATCAGGTGTAAACTCAACCTTTTTCCCATTCCCATAGTGAGTGATTTGGTAGATAGAGAGAAGGTTGGTAGACAAGTTAGGAACATAAAGAACATTTTTAAAGGTTCCATCATCCATGTCGACTGAACCTTTCCCTTCAACCTCAACTTGTGTATCATCACCTATGTAAATTTGAGATACCTTTGATGGCTCCAATGAAGAAAACTGCTCCTTTGTAGAACCCATGTGATATGAGGCACTCGAGTCAAGTATCAACTGCTGTGAAGAACCTGTTGTAGCCACAAATGCTTGCCCTTTTCCCTTAGATTGTGAGGAAGAGGAAGGAGATGAATCCTTCTTTGTGTAGGCAGATGGCAAGTTGATGTTGTTTTTCTTAAGAAGATTTGTCAACTCATCAACTTGCTTGGTGTGGCATTGATGCTCATCATGACCATACTTCTTGCAATATGCACAAGTTGGTTTATCCTTCTTAGGTGGTGTCCCCTTTTTGAAAGAGGATGAAAAATCACCTTGTGATGTAGAGGATGATTGCCCTTTTTCCTGGTGTGGCTTTGACTTAGAGTGCTTCTTCTTCTTGTTGGAATATTTGCCTTGACCTCCTTGATTCCCTTGATTTGCCACCAAAGCCTTGGACTTTGAAGACTTGAGAAGCCCCATGTTCAACAACTTAGATTGTTCCAATGTCAACATTTCTATGAAAGCATCAAATGAAGGCATAACATAGGAACTCCCCACTGTCAAACGATGAGTTTGCAAGCTAGACACAAATGCTGCATATTTTGGTGCAAGCTTGTCCAACAAGTTGAATATCAACTGAGCATCCTTTTTGTCAATTCCACAATCCTTAAGCTTTGCTCTTAGCTCATTTGCTTTGGTAACATAATCTTGGATTGTATCAAAACTCTTGGGATCCAAGTTGGTGAGTTCATTGTCAATCTTGCAACCTCTAATTTCATCAACTTGACCATACAATTTCTGAAACATATCCCAAGCATCTTTGATTGTAGTACACTTCTCAATATGAAAGATGAGGTCATCTGATACATACTTACACAAATTTCCAAGAGCCATGCAATTATTAGTGAGTCATTCTAACTGAGCATTCGGATCAACCTTAGGATCAGGTGGTGCTACTATTTTTCCATCGATGTAATGCGTGAGGCCTTTTTCCATTACTTTGTTCAATACTTTTATTTTCAATGATGCATAATTATATGGAGTTAAAGGTGGAAAATTATGAGGACTCATTGAACAAAAATGAAAGAGCACAAGGAAAGAGAGGCACAATCACACAAGACAACCCCCCCAAATTCACTCAATCAAAGAACCCCCCAAAAGTGATGATTTGACACTTTATACTTAGTGCGTGTGCAATGGGCCACTTGCAAAAAATGGCAAAGTGGACTTCTAATTTCAATTTTACAACTACCTCAATAAGGTCAAAAGAGACTCAAACTAATAATGCAAGAGATCTAAACTGAGATCCAAGCAATTTACAGGTACCAGATAGGCCAAATAAGACCAATATCTGAAAGTACAATTTCCACTCAAAAATCTCAAAAATCTGATCATAGATTATGGAAGTAGACCAAAAAAACATGCACTTTATAAAAAAATGGCACCTGAAAAGGAGGTCGTATGAGCTCAAATGAAGCCTTTGAAGTTGCAGAATTGAGGATTGGACAGGTACAACTGAGAGAATCCGAAAATTCTAAAAAACCTGTGCACCAAAATCAGAAAATAACCACACCACTGCAAAGAGCGCAAAACATTAGCCCAAATCAAAAAAAAATTACACCCAAAAAGGAGCAAAATTGAGCAAGTTATGGGCCTCCAAAGTTGACCCAAAAATCTAAACTACTCAACGGAGAGGGGTCTAAATATTTCCAAAAAATGCTGATGCGGGCTAACGTTAACAAAACACTGTGTTAAATTTAATGACCATTTGACTATCAAAATGGTCGTCGTACCCCTTGTTGACCGTACGGACAAAGCTGATGTGGCACAGTCTGATTGGGTGGATGACTGAGTAGAAGGTTTGCCATGGGCCAGTGGCCTCCTGCCATGTGGTGGGCGTGGTACGCTGGTTTAGGCTGCCTAGGTCAAAATCCGTTGGTGGAATGGCCTGGTTGACGGCGGGAGGGCCCGGTGACGAGAGGCTGCCGGTGGGAGACGTGGCCACTAGGGTCGGAGGGCGGAGCCCCTGGGGCCGGAGCTGCCAGTGGCTGGGGCTATCAGTGCGGTGACATAGGCTATTGCAGACGAGTGGTGGTAGTGGAGGCGTCGAGGTGGGGAGCTGCAGTGGTCACAGTGGGTGGAGTGGCCCGGGGAAACTACCGCCAGGGGATGCACAACAGCCGAGGAAGCTGCTGCTGGTCTGCACGGTGTATGTTGCCAACACTGCTACAACCTACAATCTCCTGCGAACACTTCTCATGGGTATGGTGGGGGGTAGGTCATGGACCCCCCAAATTTTTTATTTTTTTTTTTGAAAAATAAAACCCCTTTTCGGATTTTTTTTTAATTTTTTTTCAAAAAAATTCCTTTTCAAAAACTGAAAGGAAAAAAAATTTCAGAATTTTTTTTTTTTAAAATCCGAAAATTCCGTATTGTATCGCCTAAAATGGGCAAAAAATACCTCCACACCCAAAAAATGATTTTTGCCAAAACAGGTCGAGTTTATACTCGATTTTTATGGAAATGGCCTCCCGGACGCAATGGTGAGGTCGAAAATGCTCTAAAATGCCTCCAAAAAATGTTTGTCCCTCAGATCCAAAAATAGAAGCCTTCCAAAATGTCTCCAAAAACCAATCAATGAAGTCCCAATGGCTCTGATACCATGTGAGATTTTGCCAAGATCAAGGGCACAATGAAAAGTATAAAAGAGAGACAAAAGAATGACAAGAACAATCTGTATTCTCATCAATAAGCAAATGATCAACTGGATTAACCAATATAATGAATATAGGCCTTCTTATATAGGCAAGGCCATATGGATGTACGAGCACACAATCATGACATGTGGCTCAATGAGAAATAAGGGTAGGTAAGAAATACTAGGGGTAGGTAGGAGAAATAATATAATATTCCACAAGAGGTGGATGACCCACCGAATGTGGAGTGTAACAACAAAATAAGACCACAAAAGGTGGAATTTATCCTACAAGCTATATCCCTATGTGCACACTTCCCTAAGTGTCTCAAATCCAAACTACGAAGAGATGCATTATCCTAAGTTAGCTTAAGTAAAGTGTAATAATATCCATAATGAATATTTATTTACACCAACATTTATCATAGGTTTTATCGGTAAGGTTAGAGCAACCGGCAGGCTGCCAAATATAACAACAATTGGGTGAAACGACAAGGGAGATTTAGGAAGAAAGTTGTTGAAGGTGAAGGAGAAAAGAGAGTGTGCCGGTGAAGGGTATGCAAGATAAAATCAAGGCAAAAAAGGTATAAACAGAGGATAGAGAACTGATAGAGAATTGAGCGAGGGAGAATCGATACAGAAGAGTTAAATTGGTGAAGTATTTTGATTGAAAGAGTTACAAAACTCATTTGTAACAAGGCTACATCTATTATATTAATCTGATCTATTGTAAATCACTAAGTTGGAGCTCAATGCAGGGGTTGGTGCCTTAAAATAAGGGGTTGGTGCTCCTTGGGTTGGTGCTCCTTGGGTTCATGCCCTAAACTTTGTACAGTGTGTTTATTGTGAGGTTGGATTGGAACACTGGTCTCCAGCAACATTTCTCACTGAGGTTTTTCCCACATTGGTTTTTCCTTGTATATCCAGTGTTATGTGTTGAGTATCTTTGTGTGTTTACATTTTATCACTTTCCTTAGCTCACTGGTATATCCTCCATGTGTTTTTTTTTTTATAACCAGTACCAAGAGTTAGGTTTTAAAGGTTTAGAATATTGGGAACCACTGATTCACCCCCCTCTCAATGGTACATTGTGTTCAACAATTCGTATGAGAGCCTAGGTTCTTGGTCAGATAAGTTTTCTCTAGCTTGGGTAGATTATGTTCTTAGAACACAATGGCGAGAAATGAATCCTCCTCCTCTTCTAAAGCTCCAATGTTTGATGGAACCAACTATGCATTGTGGTGCAGAATAATGGAAACATATATGTCCTCTCTAGGATTTGATGTTTGGATTTCTGTAAAGAATGGGTACACTATCCCTAGTGTTCCTCCCACAAACCTAGATGCTAAGAAGGAGTATGAGAACAATGCAAAGGCTAAACATGCTATTCTTAGTGGGCTTTCAGATAATGAGTTTGTTAAGGTTATGCACTACTCATCTACCAAGGAGACTTGGGATAAATTGCATAGATTATTTGAAGGAGATTCCAAATTCAAGGAGGCCAAGCTGCAATCACTAAGAGGTCAACTTGAAGGCTTGAAGATGAAAGATGAAGAAAAGATTGCAGATTATCTTCATAGGGTAGATGAAACTTTGAACACCATTGGGGGACTTGGAGAAGAGGTTGTTGATGAAGTTATTATCAAAAAGGTATTTAGATCACTCACATCTAAGTATGATATTAAGGTCTCTTCTATAGAGGAAGCCAAGGATCTGAAAAACCTTCACAATGGATGAGTTATTTTGTTCGTTAACTGCTTATGAGATGAGGACAACCAGAGAAGGATCTTCAAGGAAAGAGGTTGCTCATAAAGGATCCAGTGACGACTCGGATACAGAGGTAGAAAACTTTGTTAGAAATATCAAAAGAGGATCCGGTAAGTGTAAAGGAAAGCTTCCACTCAAATGCTTCAACTATGGTAAAATAAGACACTTTGCTGCAAAATGTCCCTACAATGAAACTGGTGGAGATGAGCAAAGGAGCTCTGGCAGATCTTTCGGTAAAGACAAGGAGAAGAAATTTTCCCTGAAAGGAAGAAGAAACTACCAGAAGAAAAATATCCTATATACCATTGAAGATGATGCCACAGATGAAGAGAGTGCATCAAAAGATGACTACCATGATAATGAAAGAGAAGTTAATCTCTTTATGGCATTAGATTAACTAGTTGTTAAAGATGAGGAAGATGAAGACATTGAAACTGAAATGGATCTAGAAGGTGAGATCATAAGTGCTCTTGAGGAGTTAAGGAAGACAAGAAGAGAACTCAATAAGGTCAAACTTGCTACTATAGAGAAACAAGAATAGCTGGAGGAATCTAAGAAAACAATTTCTAATCTACAACTCTAGTTAGAAGAAGCTAAGAGGATATGTGAAGAAGATACATCCTCCAAATTGATAAAGAAGGAAAAGGAGTAGCAAAATCTGGAAGAAGAAATTCTAAGGTTCAGAAAGGAGCTAGACAAGAGAAAGGATGAATTGAAGATGAGGAGCAAGCATGAGGGAAGCACTGAAGCTTTAGACAAGATGTTGAGCAAACATAAGCATTCAAAAGACACCGGTGGTTTAGGATTTGAAGAAGGACAATGTTCAAATAGCCAAGGCACATCTGGTAAGGAGATACAATTTGCTTCTTCAAGTGAAAGTAAAGAGAAGAAAATCTTTATAGTCAACAAAGATACCAGCAAGATGACCTATGTTAAGGCTACAATAAATCAGCTTGTAAACTAGTATGCTCGAAACCGAAAGGCTCACACATTGTACCTGTATGCAAATCATAAAAGCAAGCACAAGGTGGATAGTTGAGGATTCACCTGAATCAACAACATGAGAGGAAGACATCCGGTGAGACAAAGGTTTGTCGGTTCAAAGCAACAAGACTGGTATGTACCCAATTTCCATGGTTATTGCTACCAGTGTAATAAGTTTGGATATACAGTTGCAGATTGTAGACTGATGAATAAGCCCCCTATTAGTTTTGAAAGTAGAAATTATTTTGTTGCACTCTGGGGTATGGATGTTGTTTGTTATCAGTGTAATGGATTTGGTCATAGGAGTTTTGAATGTAGGAGAAGTCAACCAGTGTCCTACAATAGTTTTAAAGATTCATTCTTTAATGTCAATGTGAAATGCTATAATTGTCAAGAGTTTGGACATATTGCAAAGCATTGCAAGCATAGGAAAATCAAGTAGAGACAGACAACTCCTGATCAGAAACCAATAGTTTAACTGGAACTGGAAGTTGCAGAAGACAAAAAGAAAGAAAAATTGATTTGGGTTGAGAAAGACAAGAACAAAACAGAATCAAGTCTGATTGTGTAGAAGGCATCATGCGGAAAGAAGGAACGTATGGGTTGAAGACAGTGGTTGTTCCAATCACATGACCGATGACAAAAAGAAGTTTATTAAGCTTGAAGATTGGAATGGAGGCTCAGTAAGATTTAGAGAGAACTCCTCCATCAAGATAAAAGGAAAAGGTACTCTGAATAAAGATGGCAAATTAAAGCCCCATGATGGATACTATGTGGAAGGTTTGAAGCACAATTTACTAAGTGTAAGTCAAATGTGTGATAAAGGTTACAAATTCACTTTTGACTCCATTGATTACCAGATAAGAAAAGACAGTATTGGTCAGATTGTAGCAGAAGGTAAAAGAATAGATGGAAATTTGTACAATCTGAAGGAATGCTATGAGTCCCAATGCATGATGGGATAGGTGGATGAGAGTTGGCTATGGTACAGGAGATTAGGCCACATAATTTTTGATAATCTGGTTATAGTGAGAAAAAAGGGGTTTGTGAGAAATATACCACCAATCATCAAACTGATAAGCACATTTTGTGATGAATGTGTAAGAGGAAAGCAGACTAAGGTGAGCTTCAAAACTAAGGAACATAATACTTCAAGACCACTAGAATTGGTGCATACAGATCTATGTCATCCAACTAGGACAAGATCTCTTTCTGGTGAGAGATACTTTATGCTCTTCATTAATGACTATTCAAGAATGACATGGGTCACTTTCCTACGTGATAAATCATAAGCATTTGATAGATTCAAGATCTTCCGGAAGATGGTAGAGAAGGAAAGTGGATGCAAGATGAAATGCTTAAGATCTGATAGGGGTGGAGAGTTCACATCAAATGAGTTTGAAGATTACTATGAGACATGGAATTAGAAGACAATACTCAGCCATAAGGACACCACAACACAATGGTGTGGTAGAAAGGAAGAACATGATAGTCAATGAGATGGCTAGAACTATGTTGAATGAGGAAAATTTATTGGATATGTATTGGAAGGAAGTGGTTCAAATTGCAAAATATACTTTGAACTGGGTTCAACTGAGAACAAACAACAAGATGACATCTTATGAGCTATGGTATGACCAGAAACCATCAGTCAAGTACTTCAAGGTGTTGGAGAGTAAATGCTTCATTAAAAGAGATTAGGATGGCTTGGGAAGCTTTGAATCTAGGAGTGATGAAGGTATTTTCCTTGGTTACTCAACTCGCAGTAAGGCCTAAAAATGCTACAACAAAATACTAAGAAGAGTCATTGAGAGTGTTCATATAAGAGTTGATGAGGATATGCATAAAGGAAGACAAGCACAAGTGAACCGATATTATGATTCCGATGATGAAGGTGAAGAAGCTCAATTAGACAATAAACCAGAAGAAGCATCCAATAAGGTCCCTAACTAGTATGTCTAGAAAAACCACTCAGAAGAGTAGATTTTGGGTAACAAGAGTGATGGTGTTCATGACTAAAATGGAACCTAAGACATTCAATGAGGCCAACAAAATTCAGAAATGGATGGATGCAATGGAAGAGGAATTGCAGCAGATTAAGATGAATAAGACTTGGGAATTAGTTCCTAGACCAGTTGATAAAAATGTCATTGGCACAAAGTGGGTATACTAGAACAAGATGAATGAAGAAGGGAAGATTGTGAGGCACAAAGAAAGGTTAGTGTGCAAAGGATATTCTCAAGTAGAAGGTATTGATTTTTAAGAAACATTTGCACCAGTGGCTAGGCTAGAAGCTATTAGGATGTTTCTTGCTTTCTATGCCTACAAGGGTTATAAAGTTTATCAAATGGATGTCAAATCTTCTTTCCTAAATGGAAATTTAGAAGATGAAGTATGCATGGAACAACCGAAAGGTTTTTTGATATATGATGATGAAACCTTTGTGTGTCGGTTGAGGAAAGCATTGTATGGTTTGAAGCAGGCTCCAAGAGCATGGTACTCAAGGCTACATAAGTATCTAAAGGAGAAAGGGTTCAAAAAAGGAAGTGAAGACAACAATTTGTACATTAAAATAGAAGGAAACCACATGATTATTGTGGTTGTGTATGTGGATGACATCATTTTTGGAGGTAACAAGGACACCCTATGCAAGGAATTTGCTGATCAAATGATCTCATAATTTGAGATGTCCATGCTTGGAAAGTTGTCCTACTTTCTTGGTTTGTAGATTTCACAACAAGGTAAAGGGATATTTATCTCTCAAACCAAGTATGACAAATATATGTTGAAGATGTTCCAAATGGAAGACAACAAACTGGTAAGTACTCCCATGGTGACCGGATGCAAGCTGAACAAGGATGATGAATCATCGGTAGTGGATCGTACACTGTATAGATCCATGATTGGCAGTCTGTTATATCTTACTACTTCTAGACCAGATATAGTGTAGGCAGTATGCATGGTGGCTAGATCTCAAGCTGCACCCAAACAATCACATGTGAATGCAGTCAGGAGGATATTTTGGTATCTACAAAGGACACTTGATTATGAACTATGGTATCCCAAACAAGGGTATTTTACCTTACATTCCTACACTGATGTTGATTGGGCAGGCTACATTGATGACCGAAAGAGCACAAGTGGTGGTGCATTCTTCCTAGGTAACCAGTTGGTCTCATGGCATAGCTAGAAGTAGGATTCAGTGTCTCTATCTACTATTGAGGCAGGATATATTGTTGTTGCCACATGTTATTCTCAGGTGCTATGGATGAATCAGACCCTCAAGGATAATTAGGTAGATATGTCTAACCCCATTTCCATCCAGTATGATGATTCAAGTGCAATTAACATATCAAAGAACCTGGTTATGTACTCAGGGACAAATCATATTGCCATCGAATATCATTTTCTCAGGGAGAAGGTGGCATATCAGGAAGTTAAGGTAGAGTATGTCCCTATAGGTGAACATGTGGCTGATATCTTCACCAAGCCTCTACCGGTAAGCACTTTTGAATATCTAAGACATAATTTAGGCATTGTGTCACTGTCACTTTCTTCATGCACTTAAATGTGTATGGAGATCTCAAGTTCAGGCTCGAGTTCACTACCATGCCTTTTTGACTCTTGAACCAGCTGATGGTCAAAGGGGGAGATAAGTACATGCTAATTTTGTACCCTTTGTCATGGATGTCAAAGGGTGAGAATGAACCAGTTGTAGAAATGAAGAGTAGATTGACATCAATGCCAAAGGGGGAGATTGTTGGCATTGTATTATCATTGATGTCAATCGGTAAGTATAGAATGTCACCAGTATGGATGGTTATTGGTATGCAGGGTGAATGCAGGATGCAAGAAGGAGATGGATGTTAACCAGTAAGTAAACATGACCATAGGTAAGCAAGCAAAAGACAACAGAGAAGAGTGCAATCCACCAGTTGGCATGATTATCAGGATGTGCATGATACCAGTATGAAGGCAGGTATAATATCACTAGTAAATAGACTTAGTGGATGAATTGGTGTGTTGGATGACAAGTTAAGTTGACCCACTAAAAAAATAGAGGAAAGCAGGCATGAAGGATAACCGGTAAGGTGACATGTACAGGTAGGGTTAGTAAACTGGTGAGAAAGCACCAGTAGTATATCTTGGTCAGTGAATGAATCTAAACCAACTTAGTGGATTGGACAAAGGTGGATGTTGACAAGGATGACAGGTGGATACTAGGTGACAAGCATCCAGAGATCGGTGAAGTGTCCATCGATGTGGTGGGTGATGAGCATGTCGACTTTAAATAAGGAACCTGAAACTCACGGGTCAATGATAAAAGAAATACAGCTCAAGGCAGATCAAGATGTAAAAGATTTTTGGTGATGTAAACCAAGCAGGACAATCTAATCTTTGTGATTTTTGGTCGAGGGAAACAACTAAGGTATTAATGGTGACTGACAGAGCAAGGCCGAAAAATAAGTTGCAGGTTGCTAAATACAAAAAGCGTGTACAGATGGCATAAGAAATGGTGGTGATGTTTGATCTACTACAGATCATCAATCAAGGAGATTAGATCTAATCAAATTTGATATGGATTGAGTTGGTGGAGAAAATCCCTAGCATGCCACCGTTTGAACTTTGGTCTTGGCAGGAAAGCCAAGTATAAATATACAGAGAAAAAATGAAAGATGTTGATGCTAGATGTCACTGAAAATAGAGTAACTGAGAGAGTAGAGAGTGATCAGAGAGAAGATCAAAAGCATCTAAGTGTTGGAGTTGACTGACAAAAGAGGAGAACCAGTAAGAGGGTTTATTAGAGGTTTTATCGATAAGGTTAGAGCAATCGACAGGCTGCCAAATAGAACAACAATTGGGTGAACCAGCAAGGGAGATTCAAGAACAAATTTGATAAAGGTGAAGGAGAAAAGAGAGTGTATCGGTGAAGGGTATGAAAGACAAAATTAAGGTAGAAAAGGTATAAACAGAGGACAGAGAATCAAGCAAGGGAGAACAGGTAGAGAAGAGTTAAACTGGTGAAGTATTTTGATTGCAAGAGTTACAAAACTCATTTGTAACAAGGCTACATCTATTGTATTAATCTGATCTATTGTAAATCACTGAGTTGGAGCTCAGTGCAGGGGTTGGTGCTCCTTGGGTTGGTACCCCAAAATCAAGGGTTGGTGCTCCTTGTGTTGGTGCCCTAAATTAGGGGTTGGTGCTCCTTGGGTTGGTGCCCTAAACTTTGTAATCAATGTGTTTATTGTGAGGTTGGATTGGAGTAGTAGTCTCCAACAACATTTCTCACTAAGGTTTTTTCCACATTGGGTTTTCCTCGTATATCTGGTGTTATGTGTTGAGTATCTTTGTGTGTTTGCATTTGATCACTTTCCTTAGCTCACCGATATATCCTCCTTCTATTTGTTTTGTTAACCAGTACCAAGAGTTAGGTTTAAAAGGTTTATAATACTGGGAACAACTGATTCACCCCCCTCTCAGTGGTACATTATGTTCAACAAGGTTACCCCAAAGACACATTTATTTGGATTCAATCACACCATATATTTCTCTAATTGTGTGAAGATCTTGTCCAATATTTCCAAATGTCCATATTTGGTGTAATATTTTCCAAAAAAATCATCCACATAATCTTTCAAATGATGTATGCATCATATCATAAAAGATAGTGGTCATTGTATGTTGATAGGTAGCTCCAACATTGTTCAATACAAAGGGCATAACATTCCAATAGAATGTTCCCCAAGGACAAGTGAATTCTATCTTGATCTAATCCTTAGGAGCAATTTTGATTTGATTGTAACTCGAGAAACCATCCATGAGGGATAACATCTTGTGTCATGTCTTTAAATCCACTATTATGTCAATATTTGGAAGTGGGAACTCATCTTTAGGACAAGCTTTATTTACATCCTTCAAATTTGTGCAAACATAAATACTCCCATTAGATTTTGAAACTGGCACTAGATTTGAAATCCACTCTGCATAGTCAACTGACCTTATGAATCCTACATCTAGCAACTTTTACACTTATCTTTACCAATAATGCCACTTGCTGATACATTTTTCTTAACTTTTTCTTGACACATCTTCCCTCCGATGGAAAATCCAAGTGATGCATAACTAAATCAAGATCAAACCCTATCAAACCTACATAGGACCAAGAAAAGTTAACTTGTCTTTCCTTGAAAAACTATATAAATGTTTTTCTTTCTTCAAGTGTTAATGATTCAGCTAGATGTATGATTTTATATTTCCTTTATGTGCCCAAATTTGCTCCCACTATTTTCTCAACCAACATGGATGATTTTTCATGATAAGATGGTCAGGGAAGTGTGTCAATCCCTCCATCCTTAGGCACCTTAGAGAGGTTTTCACCTTTTCATTTTTACTTTTTTCAAGTCTAATAACGTTGCACAGCAGTTTTCACTAGAAGACCTATTTATATATTCTATAATTTTGTGACTGAAATGCTTAGCACTTTCTCTTAAGTAAGTCACACTATTGAATTCTATGATAAACCCATCTCCATGGTCCCCAAGGGGTAAGTCACTTCATGCTTCAAGAAATTTTATGATTTCTCCATCATTTTGAAAAGTGTCTAATTGTGGTGATTCTTTTTGATCCCTATTGACCTTTTTCTGTCAACCCTGGCCATGGTTATAACTGATCTTAGAAAATGAGGTTCTACATAACCTACATGTTATGCACACCTATTTGGTAGCGTGCAGAGGGGCCCTTTTTCCCTTTCATCCTTTTTGGGCTCTAATGTTCTATTTTTTAGTTGACCTATCAAGGAAGTCACTTTCACAATCTTATCGGCTTGAGGCCAGTGGGGTCGTTGGTAGGTGGTTCCCCCTTTGGTTTCCACCAGCTGGCAGGGTTCGCTTATCACTTTGTCGCATTGAGCAGGAACAATTCCATTTTTTTGTTCTCTATTTTGACCTTCCACTTTTTCCAACAGGGTGATAAGTGATTTCATTGATAGGAAAAAAAGATGCTTGCGAGGTAAGAAAAAAGAAAGTTAAGTGCGGGTGATGTTCTCGCTATCCCATAAGGCATAAAAGTGCTAAAGAGGGTGTGTTGCAGGGCAACACAAGCTAGAGGCGAATGATCTTCCCACTATCCCACACAGGTAGATGACTGAATGGAAAAAGGATTTTTTTTTGGCAAGATGTGGACCCCATCTCATTGACATGGCCTTTTTGTCCAAGGTTTTAGGCCTATAAGGTGCATTTTTCTGGTCTTGCCGATATGGCCTCCTCTTGGCGAGCTCCAAGGTTTTTTGGCATAGCTTTCTAGGATGATTTGAAGGTTATTTTATATGGCTGAAAGATGATGTCTTAGTGAAATGTAGGGGGCCCTCCTCGCTATCCCATGGCAGGTTAATGGAAATCACAAAGACTCTACGGGGTACGAGCAATAAAGAACAAAGGGCTTCCCTGCCACCCCACAATGGTTTTAAAGGAAGCAGAGAGACTATGTGAGGTAACCAAAGAAAAGAGAATACAATCCCCGCCCCTCACAAAAAAATTTAATGGGTTAGCATGACCTCACAGAGCAAGTAAGTACCTCTTTCCTGCTATCCTATGAGAGATTTTGATGCAGAGACATGACCTCGTGTGGTAACATAAAAAAGACTATAGGTTCTCCCCACCATCCCATGGTGAATTTTCAAGATTCCAAGGGACATCGTGGGGAAACAAGAATGAGGATGTGGACTTGGCCCACCACATCATACAATGACAACCGTTAGATCTTCAAAAGGGCCCAATCGAATGGCCATGTTTTAAAGCTCGATTAAGCTTTTGGGGAGCTACGTGGAGAGATCTTGCGTGTCCATCTTCACGTGCATATCTCTGATCAATGGTTAGTTTTCAAACTTGCAGGGGCCATTAGGATTTCAAACTCTTTTACAGGTGGTGGTTATCGACCTAATGGTCGAGACAATCTTTTGTGCTCGGTCGACCCCCAAGATCTAATCAGAATTCAATGCAGCTACCAGACTTCAATGCCATAACTCCAAAGGTGACTCCTGCAAATGATTTTGGATGCCATCCCATGCCTATTCATTACTCAATGAAGACTTTTACTCTGCAGATGTACTCAAATCCATTCCACACAGAGTTCTTTCCCTGATTTGAAGGGATTTCGCTTTTCTGGAGATAGAAGACATTTTCAGAGGTCATTGCATGCCATCAGATCCTTGATCTAATCTTCTTCTCTGACCTAATATTTTGTAACCTAAACCCAGGTGGGTTAGGGTTTCTCAACTAAATTCTGACATGAGCTATGCCTGATCTTAAAAGGCAATTTTGCCACCCTTTCTAGGGATCTTCTTTCTTTTCTTTTGTAGAAAAGTATGTTTCTCTGCACTTGTAAAAATTTTCTTTTCCTTTGCATGAATATAATTTGCCTATCTTTCCTTGTTTCAGTTTGAGAAAATTTGTGTAATGCTTACCTCTTTGTTTTCTTTGCATTAGTGATTGTGTTGATCCCCTCTTCGGGTGGCACCTGAGAACTATTTTGTTCCCCTTGCCATTCTTTATAATTCCAACCTTCACTAATACTTAGGGAGTTGATTTAGGTAGAAACCTATGCATATTCTTGGGTAGTTTTATTGACGTTTTGTGCATTCATAGGAAAGAAGATCACATCTCAGTCTAGGTGCAAACCTCTTTCCCTTTTTTCAAGCAACCCTTCTCTCTCTCCCTTTTCCTTGCCAGATCTTAGATTAGGATTTTCATGTGTTGGGTTGGTCCAACACTCTACATTTGGATTGGAAAGGAAGTCGGCCTTCTCCAAAGATTCAACCTCAACAGCACAAGTTCCCACACTTGGAGGTTTATTCAATGTTTCACAAGGTTGATGATCAAGTATGATCATCACAGGGTGCAACTTTTTGACAACAAACCCAATCAATAAGCTATGGATGAACAAGGGGTAAAGGATCAATGTTAGGCTTAAGGTTATGATCTAAATCATGGGTACAAATATTCTCATAGTCATATAAGTCAATTAAATCATCATTTTCATCAATGGCACCTTCCTCTTCATCCTATGTTGCATTAGAGGACCTTAACTTACTCGAGTTGACCTTAGTACTCTATCTTTTTGTGTATCATAACCTAGACTAGGAACTCTGCATCCACCATTGAGTTGTATTGGTTCAAGTATGCTTTCTTTTGTGAACCAAGAGGACTGTGACCATCATAACCATATCATTCCATTATCTTAAGTCCTTTTCCATATTGTTTAGCTAGTATCTTGGCTTTTGATTTCTTAGTTTGTTCCTCTTTTGTGTGTCTTCATCTTTGTACAACCAACCCAAGAGATCTTATTCCATTTCATCATACAAGGCTCCCCATTTTATGAAATTTGTTGGCTTGCAAACTATAGTAGTGGTATCCATTGTTGTTTTAGTCATTTGTGGTTTGCATAAGTTTGGGGAGACAAAGGTATTTTTTTGATGCAAAGAGCATGATTCATGGTATATTCTCCCCCTCCTTGTTCTTTTACTTGTATTTTGATCTCAGACTCATTGGATTTAGATGTGGATGCTTTCAAAGATTCAAGATTAACATATTCTTGAGAAGGAGGCACTTCATGATTGCTAGGAATTGTGGATTTAGTCTTAGGATTTAGATTGTTATAATACATAAAGGGATTTGGATATCCTCATATAGTTATTTCAGTGCCATTGCACAATAATTTTATACATTGATGGTATGTAGAAGGAAAAACTTGCATTGCATGTATCCATAATCTTCCAAGGAGAATATTATAGTTCAAAAGGAGATCAAGGACTTGGAAAACCACGTCCTTCACCATAGGACCAACCCTAATTGGTAATGTAATTGATCCTTTAGATGAACGTTCCTCTTCATCATATGCTTTGATGGTAATTTTCTTTTCTAAATCCACTGCATTCTCATACAACCCTAATTCTATGATTAATTTCAAAGAACAAATTTTGAGACCTACTCCTCCATCTATCAAAACTCACTTGATCTTAATTTTATGTTTGAAAGATTCAATATGTAGAAGTACACCATGAGGTTATTGCATGGATGAATCATCATTTTCTATGAAAGTGCGAGTGTGTGGGGAGGTGATATGTTCCACCATAGCTTAGAATTTATCTACATGTGGGTCAATAATGTAGTATTAGCAAGAAATTTATCACAGATAGTTTTATGATCAAGAGATAGGTATAAAAGCTCAAGCATAGAAATTTGTGCGGACATCTTTCCTATATGTTTTATAAGGTTATACTGTGAAGGTTGCATAATGGGTTTGGAATTAGGACCTATAAGGGTAATTGTGCCTCTATTTGTGGTGACATTGCATTCATATTATTTTCCTCTTATAATGAAGGTATTTACATGGTTATCTACCTCACTAATATGATTTATGAAATAATCAAATTGAGCATTAGTATAATTAACACCATCAGCAGATTTAGTGGCTTTTCCTTTATCCTTTTCATGCTAAGGGAAGGGATTTTTAAACATCTCACAGACATAGTTACTAAAAGGAGTTTTTCCATCAACTACAATCTTACAATCATCAATAAGGTCTTTTATCACATTTTAGAGCCAATTGTATATTAGGACTATCAAAATTTGCAAAAAAATTGCTGGTATTATGCTCCTTTTGGTCCTTATAGGGTTAGGGTTTTGAAAAAAAATCTTAAGTCCTAAGTTGTTTATTTTTTCCCTAGGTGTTTGCATTATTTCTTTCTATTTTGATGATTATCGACTAAAGTGGTTGATGGGGCCCTTAGTTACAACTTTAAGTGTTTTAAAACCATTTGTTTATCAACCCCATGTTCTAGGAAATAAAGTCCTTTATCGACTAATTTTTTTCATGGGTCACTCATAGTTTTATCTAGGTTCTAAATTGTCCTAGCGTCTAAGGTTTTTTATGACCCCTTGACCCTGAATTTTAAGTGGCTACATGCATAATTGTTTCAGTTAAGTGATGGATTTCCCTCTACCCCACGAGGTTTTTTGTGAGAAGAAAAATATGATGTAGGGTAGAGGGAAAATGTTTTGATTATGTCATGTATGCTTCCCTCACCCTCGCATGGTTATCTCAATGGTATAAATGATATCATAGAGTGAGGGGTAGGCTTATTTCATTTTGAGTATTGTCACCCCTCTACCCCATGAGGATAATCGTATAGTTAAGTAAATCGTGAGGGGTAGTGGGGTCATTTTTTTGTGCTACCCAAAAGGATTTCCCTCACCATCATGTGGTCTTCTATATAAAAATAATAATTTTGCGAGCTAGAGGGAAGTGCTTATTGTTAAGCTTATTGATGCTATCTCTTTGTCTTGTGAAGTTATCAAGGGCAGATGAAAATGTCGAGGGATATCGAGGAGAGATAACATATGAGATAAAGGGTTGTTCCCTCATCCCCTCATAGCATAGACTAGAGTAAAAGTAATGTTGTGAGATGGAGGGGAAAGGAGAAAACAAAGTAATTAGAAGGAATAGTCTTCCCATGTCCTCGCTATATGAAATAAAAGGTAATGTAACACCACAGAATGGAGGGGGGATTAAAATTAAAGGGAATTATTTTCCCTCATCCTTGTAGGAACATTGATAAGAATAAAATGATCTTGCAGGTCAGCAAGGAGAATAAAAGAAAAGGGAAAATGCTTTCCCTCTATCTCATAGGATAGAAGAAAAGAGTAAAGTGATCTCGAGGACTAGCAAGGAGAAATATTAGAGAGATTAAGTGCTTAGCTCTACCCCGCGGTAATGAAATAAAGAGAAGAAAGGTGGCGAGGGGTAGTGGGAGACATGGAAATAAATAAAAGAATAGTAATGATAAGGATTGAAGAGTTCCACCTTAGTAGTCAAACAAATTCAAAGTGAGATCTAGGTTGTCCATTCCTAGATCGACAGTGGAATTCAAATTTCAAGGCTACCAACTTGTAATGCTCACATGAAGTGATTAAATGGCAAATGAATTTTGTGATTCTTGCAAGAAATAAAGTTGAGTTTTGCAATTCATTTGTTCACCCAATGTTTAGGAGATCGAGTGAAGAATAATTCTAGGCAACCAAAAGCGATTGGCAGTGACAAAATTGTGCAAAATATCTCTCAGGATACAAGTAGCGATTGTAGCCCATTGTTCTATAATTATATTGAAAAGTTCATTAGGTTGGTTGTAGGGTTTCTGTGTGTTTAGAAGGAGAAAATTTAGAACCCTAGTGTGTAATCATAGCCCCAAAATATAAGACCACCATTGACCCAACTGTTGAGAAAGCTCCCAAGTAAGGGGAAGGCTCAAAACACAAGTGGAAGAAGTCTACCATCCCCAAAATAATTGAATCCACCCCAATTATCATCATTCCAACTGCACCTCAAATTTCCAATAAGTATTGTTTAGAAAACCCCATCTACCCAGCTGAGAGCTTGAAGCCAAAGAAAAGGAGGACTTACACTTCCAAGAAGGCTACAATTTCATCATTTGTTCAAACCCTACCACTTGTTCAAGTTTTCCCACCTTCACGGGCCCCAACTTCTCCCATCTTAAGTGTTGAATCCCTCGACAAACAAATTATAGAATAATTAGCCGAGATGGAAAAGAAGAAGAAGGATGTGAGGGGACTCCACCAAGATTTGGTGGATTTGTTTAAGGGGTCTCCAATGCAGGATTCCCTAAAAAATGTGTTCTCTAATAAGTGTTAAAAGTGTGGGGATGCACACACCAAAGATAGGGTTTGCGATATATTCTATTACTTCTATGAAAATAGGGACATAGACACACCTATGTCAAACCCTTGGGTGTTGGATTTAGCCAAGTTGGTGGTTACAAATATTTTTTATGGAACTTGAGCTGATTAGATTTTTATCAAGATATTATCATCCTAAGTCTATGACAGTCAGGACTATAGAAGGAAGCATTTTGGTGGATGTTGTATACACCTAAAAATGGCTATGATTAATTAAATAAATATTTATTATTTATTTAATCATTAATCTTCTATTAAATAAATAAATTGAAAACTTTATTTATTTAATTCATTAATTTCATTCCTCTATTTTCAATTAATTAATTAAATGTATGTTATTTAATTAATTATCCACATTTAAGGTCTTCTTGGTTAAATAATTCAAAATTATATAATTATTCACTTTCCATATCATCTTATCGTGCCAACTCATTTTCATGTGGCTAAAAATATGATTTTTTCTCATTTTATTAAATAGCTACATTTAATCTCCAACTTCTACTTCCTATATTCCCTCCACTACTCCTACATCTTTGGAGGAGGTTATGTCCACCTCATCCTCGTCAAAATGCCACTTGTCTTGCATTTCCTAGATTGTCTCTAACTATCCTATAATCCTGGGGTTTCTAATTGTAGTCAATCCTAGCAAGTTGCCACTTGGATCTCTCTTCCACCTTTTCTTCCATCTTGCATGTGTAGGAGGAACATCTTCATGTTGGAATCAATGAAAACTGAGAGGGGGGGTGAATCAGTGTTTTGCAACTTACAAAATTATCAAGCTGATTCTTTAACCACCGGATGCAAAGAACAAAAACTATAATGCAGAAACACAAAGAAAATAACCACACAACCATAACACCGGAATTTTTACGTGGAAACCTGAAAAGGGAAAAACCGTGGTGGGATTGAGTACCCACAATATTATTATACTATGGCCAATAGTAAAATAATATTACAAAAGTGGAATGCACTTGCATTCAGGCTCATTGCCTAGAGCTCACTGCTCAATTACAAAACAGGTCTACAACCCTAGAGGACACAATTCTACTCATGAGATATAAAATAATATACAATGTCTGAACTAGAATATAGCATCTACAAATTCTAGAAATTAGTTTTGGTTAGACTCAAGAATGATTTGCTGCCTCTGATCTGAAAAATTGCTCTGTTCTGCTCTGCTACCATGTATCGGATCATGAAAACTCAAGATGCACACATGAAACTCTGCTCACTCACTCCCAACACAATCTCACATTCATATCTTATATCAAAATGATCATTCAAGTTGGTCTTATATATCTGTACGACCAGAATAGATCTCCAACTAGTTGACTTCTCAAAACAACAAAATGTGAAACGTGTAGGCTCATGTCGGCTCAATTCTTCTACAAATCCTTATTCTTGACCTAAAACATGTGATCATAAGATTCCCATAGGTCAGCTTAATCACCTCTAACTCATCAACATCCATCAAAATCACCTCAAGGAATCCAGACCACACACTACCCATCAAACATAATGATAAATTTGTTCTTCTTGTAATACTAGATATTGGAACAAGAAACTTGCACTAGAATCAACACTAAACAATAGAATTGCATGAAAAGATTCCTCTCACATCCAGTCGACTATTACAATCACCACAACCAAAAATGTATCACTGAAAATGAATAATGCTCATTGGATCTATACATTGTGTTCCACCAACCAGACTTATGTCAAACTTACTCAAGACTTTCGGTAATCCCAATCTCCATATACCAGATAGGATTACTAGGCTGATTTTCCATAAATGGCAACTCCTAAGTAATATCCATGCATCTAACATCATCAATCCTCATTGAAACAATGTCTTTTTCCAACAATCACCCCCTTTGGTATTGATGGCAACACTGTGAAAAATAACAAGTATCCAACACTCCAAAACTGCAATCAATCAGAAAATATGTACACTCAACTAAAAATCTCAACTAAATCCCCCTAAGAATGTGTACCATTTTTAACTACTCTCTCTCCCCCTTTGACATCAATAGAAAAGGTAGGTATCCACCAAAACTTATGAATAAAAGAGTGTATGTAATAATTTACAGGAATTTAAAAATATCTGCATAAGTTACCTTCAAGGATTTAACATACTCATTCCATCCTCTCAAGAAACAATCCAAAACATTAATTAGGGAACTATACATATGTGCATGTGCTTCTACACCCTTAAGATCTGTCAAAACATATTTACCCAAAGTAGTCACTGCATCCTGTTGAGCACCAAGTGTCCATCCGAGCAGTGATTAAACTTCTCAATTCTCCCACTCTGCTAATCATTTGTTCATTTTCCTTATTCAAACCCTTTATTTTATCAATGAGATCCATTATCTGGGCTTCAAGGCTACTCAAAAAGACTAAATGTGGGACAAACAATTGTGCTATACCAGCTAATTGCCCTTCAAGATCTATTATTTTCTTGTCAATATCTGCAGAAAACTTAGGCAAAAAGAGACATGACTTGAAGATTTTACCACCTTCATCCAAAGCATCTTCAACACTTTTCACCATAGATTTCAAAACTTCCCTATCAGACTCAATTATTTTCAATTAAGTTTGGAGCCTCATCTCATTAAACTTGTTCAAAACCTTTATGTCTAATGCTTTCTCGAATGATACAAAATCTGATTCAACTTTATTTAACATACTCTTAAGCTTGTCGGAGGGTGTAACTAGAAATCTGCTTAAGGTTAGGCAAATTTTTCTCCAAAACTACAGTCACCAAAGATATAACCTCTTTCTCTTAAAATGCGGACTTAAGTAAGTTCTCACTTGCCTTGAGTTGCGTGAGGGTGGCTAGCTCATATCTTGAAGAGGGGATAGAGTACTCAATTCTATTAGACCATGAGATAAGTCATCCTCAACATTTGTATTTTGCTTTCCTTTGTCAGGAACAATGGATTTTGTCATGGTTACCAGAGTCTCATTAATTTGTTATTCACTCTTCTCCTTCTCAACTTATTCTATATTTACATCTTTTTCTCCTATCTCACCATCACCTTCACCCTTTCCAACTTCACCTAACTCCTCAACTATCATCTTAGTAATAATTTCTATCTCTGGAGGATCTTGCATAGTTTCATCAGAGTTGTCAACTGCTTGATTGTTAGTGGTATCATCTGTAGCTTCCTATTCAATTGGAGCAATCTGTGCAGATTGCTAATCCTAAGAAACTTTTTTTTGAACATGGACTACTGGAGGATTATCTTTGCTTGATTGTCCTTCTGATTGGGAGTTATATTTCTCCAGAATAACCTGATAGTTATTTTCTTTCAAAATTATCTTCAAAATACCCTATGTATCTTTTATTACTTCATTTACTCTTCTGAAAATTATTTTATTTACTATACGCTTGCTCCAGAATTTTTCCTTAGCAAGTCCCAAAATTTTAGGAATTTCATCTCTTGTTGTATCAAGACACAACTTTACCAAGGTAAGTTCTTTTAACCTCTCATCTTCAAGACTATTTGTGTGTCTTTGAGCATCCAATATATCATATAACTCTTTTGGGATCAAGGATGACAGTTCAATCAATGCTTTACTAAAAGAATTCATATAATGAACAACTGCTTCTTCAATAGCTCTCCAGACTTTTTCAGAAGAATGCTCATAATATAAAGAAAGGTTTGTCAAATTGCTTTCATTAACTATTGTATCTATAATCTGTTGTAATGGAGGCACAATGGTGTAAGAACCTTCAATCTTACTTGGCTTGAGGGCTTCATCTATCTCAAATTTCTTCTTGTGTTCTCTTATCTTTCTAGATGGCTCACCTTCTTCTTTTGGCTTCTTTGTAGATGGAGCTTCACCGGATATGGTTTTTATGACTACCCTAGCAAATATGGTAGTTTTATTCACTTCCCTAACCTCTTCATTTGATTCAGTTTCCTCCTCAGTTACAACATACTTCCTTTTATATTTCTCTTTCTTCCTCTTTTCAACTCCACCGGTTGATGTTGATTGTGGCTTAGGTGGAGGGACTAGTTTCTGCATACCGGAGGTAGGTGCAGACTTTACTTGTCTTAGCTTTATCTTGCTTGGAAGGAGTAGGAACTAGTTTAGCTTATGGCTTCACTATATCTTCCTCCTTTAGTATTTTTTTCTCTCTATCTCTCTGCACTGCTTCTCGGGTTATGCCCATTTGTTCAACAAGATTTTCAACTTCTTTCCTTACTTTTCTTTTTCTTTCAAGCCTAGTGAATTTCTTTTGCAGGTCCAAATCCTTCTCTTAAAAAGTGCTAAATCTCTCTTCTTCTTGGTCCACCGGCTAACTTAACAAGTGTTGAGCATAAGCATCAAGTGTGACTGCATCTACCAAATACCCCATGGGCATGATCCAGATAGTTCTTGGCTCAACTACCTCCATATGACACTGATCCTTGTCAACCATGAAACAAATAGTTTTCTCAAACTTCCCCACTATCTCTTTAGGAATTCTTTCTCTACTTTTCATAGTGGCTTGAAAAGTTTTGAAATATCCCCATAAAGCTGATTTTTGCATGACATTGTCACCCAGACCCAACAATCCTTCCTTGATTTGTATAGCCACCAGTTTATCATAATCCCATTGGAATATTCTAATTCCAAGGATCTTGTTCATGAAATAAAGTGCTAAATAGACAATCAGGGATCCAAACTTGAAGACATGTTTCTTATCTTGCTTTATTTTCTTCAAGTTGCTCATTAACTCATTGAGAATCATTGTGCAAAGATCATACCTTTTGTCCTCCTTTAACATTTCATAGACTGCAAATATGGTTGTGTCAGAGACAGAATTCAGCCTACTCAATTGATTTACCTTGTACCCAATCACCATCGAGGCAAATTTAACATCATGCTCAATAATATCATTGATAGTCATTGACCAGCTATCAAATTGAGATCCGATAATCTTTATTAGTATGGTATTTTGTATTTTCCTCAGTTTGGGGACTTCACTGATTGCTTTTAAATAGGTAACTACTTTGATAGATTAATTAGTTATCTTTTAAGGTCCATCTAGCCACATTGAATTGATCATGAACTTTGCTTAGAATATATCGGACCCATTCTACTTCATCAAGTACCGAAAAAAGAAAAAAAATGCGCAAAACCCTTATCCTAAAGTGCCTTGAATTCGAGTTTCAAATTTCCCAAACTGTTTGACAAATTCTTGTTGTAGAGTGATAGCATATCAACATTACCTATTTCTTCAATGTTGCAATGGATATAAGCCCTAATATCTTCATTATGAAGCACACCATACGGGACTAAAGAAAATGCTCCTTCTAGATCATCTTCAACAAATTTAAATGGATGCCTCTTGAATACAAGTCTTGCTCTCTCATAAATTTCCACAACCAAAGGAGTTTCAACACCAAATGTAGATGCCATGTCAAATATAGGGTATGAAAATATTTCTCGCAAACAGATAAATACCTCTTTCGATCTCAACCAAATGCAAGATATCTTTGAATGATCGCTTCTAGATCGATTATCACAGCTCAAACTCGTTCGCCTTACTCGTCTCCTCTTACTCTTCATTCACAATGTGAAAAATGAATGACTGAAATGCACTTTTTATCTGCCAAAAACCTAATTTCCAGTTGTAATAAATGCACAACACTAAAGTCTTTTAATTTCTAGAAATCGCCTTCTAGAATTTAAAATCTTAATGAAGTCTTGTAGACATCATCTGCATACCTGATCTCGATCTTTTGCAACCTTCTGGAACTAGTTACAAATCTCTACAAGGGGGGTTCAAAAGATCTGCATGAAAATATGCCCCCTAAGGTAAAAATGCCCTAGTTACCAGATGAGGTTCCATCATCGGATTAAGGTGTGGAGTCATTTTGTACATTTGAATCTTCCTTTTTCACCCACATCTTCTTATGTTGATCTCTAATTTCATCTACCTTTTCTTTTCCTTTTTCATCTAATTTGTTCTTGTTCACCGGTGCGTTCTTTCTTTTACAATATTTTGCAATATGACCTACTCATGCATAGAAGACAACATTCCTTTGCATAGGTTTGAAGTGTATTTGATTTGGTCTCATCCTGCATTAGTTAGATATATGTCCAAACATCCCACAAGCATAGCATCTCTTGTTCTGAAAATTATTTATCACTATTCTATAAATATTTAACTTATGACCAAAATTGTTGCATATGAAACACTGACCGGTAAAGGTAGGAACGTTGTTCATATTATTCATCATCCCATTATTCATCCTACTTCTACATTGATTCACCATATGACCAAATTTACCACAAAAAAAATATTTACCATTAAATTTGAAGGAATTAGGTCGTCTTACTAGAGGTTTCTTGGTCTTTTGCTGATGATTGCTTTGACCAGAACCGGAAGATTCTCCTTTCTCATATCCAAGTCCTCGCATGTCTTTTCCATGTCTCTGACTTTCTAGCATCTCATCCAATTGAGATAAACTATCTTTTAACTTTTCTTTGTACTCATTTGTAGTAGTTAGCTCATCTCTCAAAATTATGATCTTTCTTTCAAGTTCTTGTCCATCATTTTTTATTTGCACCAGTTCAAGCTTCAATTGGTCATTCTCATATGTCAATCTACAACATTCATAAGATCTATCTTTCAATGATTGAGTCAAGCTTTCTTCATTCTTCTTCCGATTTTCAATCTCCTTTTTGAACTTCATTACAATAGCTTGCATTTCATTCTTCAAACTCGCATTCTCCCTGGCCAACCTCTCACATTCATTTGTCTTATCTTGTAAGGTTTGATTGTCAATAATTTGTTCTTCTTTCTTCTTCAGCTTATCCATCAATTCCTTTCTCTTTTCTCTAGAAGTGTTTAATTGATCTTTCAGGGTTTTAATGAAGTCTTCAGCTGCATTCAGATTTCTTTTCAAGCTACTATTTTCCTTTACCACTGCATCAGGATCTTCAAGTGCCACAGTAAGTTGTTTCTGCAAACCAGAGTCCATTGATTCAATCTTTTGGATCTTCCTCAAGTTGTTAGGCTTCTTCCAAGGAACAAGGCTCTAATACCAATTGTTAGAATCAATAAACACTAAGAGGAGGGGGTGAATCAGTGTTCTACAACTCATAAAATTATCAAACTAATTCTTTAACCACCGGATGCAAAGAACAAAAACTAAAATGTAGAAACACAAAGAAAATAACCACACAACCATAACACTAGAATTTTTACATGGAAACCTGGAAAGCAAAAAAACATGATGGGATTGAGTACCCATAATATTATTATACTATGGCCAGTAGTAAAAGAATATTAGAAAAGTGGAATGCACTTGCATTCAGGCACACTTCCTAGAGCTCATTGCTCAATTACAAAATAGGGCTGCAACCTTAGAGGACTCACTGTCCTACAAATAAGATATAAAAGCATATGCAATGTCTGAACTGGAATATAGCATCTACAAATGCCAGAAATCAGTTCCAGTTAGGCTCAAGAATGATCCGCTATCTCTAATCTGAAAATTGCTCTCTTATGCACTACTACCATGTACTGGATCATGAAAACTCAAGATGCGCACATAAAAATGTGCTCAATCGCTCCAAACACAATATCGCATACATATCCTATATAAAAATTATCATTCAAGATGATCTTATATATCTACACCACAAGAATAGATCTCCAACTAGTAGGCTTCTCAAAATAGCAAAATGTGAAACATGTAGGCTCATGCCAGCTCAATCCTTCTACAAATACTTATTATGGAACTAAAACATGTGATCATAAGCTTCCCATAGGTTGGCCCAATCACCTCAAACTCATCAATGGCCACTAGAATCACTTCAAGGAATCTAAACCACACACTACCTATCAAACATAATGATAACTCTATTCTTCCTGCAATACCGGATACTGGACCAAGAAACTTGTGCTAGAATCAACACCGGAGGCTATAATCGCATGAAAAGATGCCTGACACATCCAATCAGCTATTCCAATCACTGCAACCAAAATTACATCACCAAAAATGAATAATTCACACTGTATCTATATAATGTGTTCCACTGACCAGACTTGTGCCAAACTTACTCAAGACTTCTAGTAATCCCAATCTCCATATATCGGATAGAATTACTAAGTTGAGTTTCCATCAATGACAACCCCTAAGAAATATCCATGCATCTAACATCATCAATCCTCACTGAAACATCATCAGAATAGTGTCTTTTGCCAATGTACTTCCTCCTTTTTCTCTCACATCCCATTCAATTATTCATAACCATCAATTTGACAAGATTCACTCTCACCTGTTGATCTTTTCCACATGGGATTTTTCTCATGCAAATTCTATAGATGGAGAATTTTTCTAGTGTTTTGAGACTAATCATAATCTTGCACTCAAGTCATTTTAGAGAAATTAGAGCATTTGAATATTTTCACAGTGTGCCTTTAGCTTAGCTTAATCATCATATAGTTGCATAATATTTTCTTCATATTTAGCTTGCATATAGTTTTAGAATACCACTGTTTGTTCATCTTTGTCATCTTGAAGGTCATAACCAGTGCAGTCTGAGAGAGAACTAAATCATCAAACTCAAAAGTAAAAGGTGATAAGACACACTGGGACAGGAAAGGGAAGTTTATTTATTTTAAATTTATTTCCTATATTTGTTTCATTGGTAATTTTTGGATTTTTGTAGGATTTAGGTTTGTGGTAGCTTAGATAGTCTGATCTTTTTTGACAACTTTCACCAGCACTAGCAACAGTAGATGAAGCAGTTCCAGAAGAAACAGTCAAGATAGAGCCAGTTTACTCGGTAGCTACAGCTTCACCAATTGTAGAGGTCTAAGTGGAGATAAAGGAATCTCCACTGATACCTTATACAGTAGTTATGGGTGGATACTTACAATTATAGGGTATAGTTTTCTTATTTTTTCTAGGTTACACAAATGTAGGCTAGGAGGCAATAATATCTTATTTTGATTTGAACAAAAATGCTTTAAAGAAGATTGATGTTTTAATAAGAGATTGCAGAAAGTCATTGAAAGTGCAAATGTGAAGATCGATGAACAGTTTATAAGGTCTATAGACTCTAAACCGACAGTTGAGATAATCACAAATGAACCTACTATGAGCACATCGGTACATAATGTTGATCTAGTCACACTGACATCATCTAAGAATTCTAAAGTGACTGAAGAATAGCAGCAAGTGAATACACCCAGGTATGTAAGAATGAATCACTCTGAAAGTCAGATAATTGGGAATAAGTATCAAGGTGTTATGACTAGAGGAAGACTGGCAAATGAAGAGGTATGTCTTATTTCTCAATTTGAACCAGCAACTATTAATGAGGCATGTGAAGATAAACATTGGATTAAGGCTATGGAAGATGAATTGGAACAAATTGAAAAGAATAACACATGGACATTAGTTCCCCAGCCTAAAAAAAAATGTAATTGGACCTAAATGGGTATTCAGAAATAAACTTAATGAAGATGGTAAGGTTATCAAAAATAAAACAAGATTAGTGTGTAAGGGATAACCATAGAAAGAAGGAATAGATTACAATGAAACCTTTGTACTGTTAGCTAGAATTGAGGCTGTCAGATTATTCTTAGCTTTTGCAGCACACAAGAACTATAAAGTATATCAAATGGATGTTAAATGTGCATTTCTGAATGGTGATCTAGAAGTGGAAGTTTACATTGAACAACCTGATGGATTTTCTTTGACAAATGACAAAAATATGGTTTGCAGGTTAAGGAAAGCTTTATATTGATTGAAGCAAGCTCCTAGAGCTTGGTATGCTAGATTGGACAAATATCTTTTGAAGATTGGTTACACTAAAGGTAATGCTGATAGCAACTTATATTACAAAGTGACTAATGATGACATCTTGTTTATTGAAGTTTTTGTTGATGATATAATATTTGGAGGAGAAGATGGATTATGTAAAGACTTTTCTAATAAGATGCAAGAAGAATTTGAAATGTCTATGATTGGAGAGATAAAATTCTTTTTAGGATTCCAAATTTTACAGACTGATAAAGGTATATTCATAAATCAATCAAAGTACTTGAAGGAATTACTTAAGAAATTTGGCATGGAAAACTCTAAACTGGTAAGTACACCTATGACTACAACTGATAAACTATCTTTGAAGGATGAATCAACACCTATTAATCCGACAAGGTACAAGTCTATGATAGGAGGTTTACTATATTTGACACAAACAAGACTTGATATTATGAATGCAGTATGTATTGTTTCAAGATTTCAGAGTAATCCTAAATAAAATCATGAATCAGTAGTGAAAAGGATTTTTCGGTATCTACAAGGAACTACAGATAATGGTTTATGGTATCCTAAAGATGAAAATTTTGATTTGTGTGCATACACAGATGCAAATTGGGTAGGAGATGTAGATGACATAAAAAGCACCACCGACTGAGCATTTTTTCTTGGCAGCAGACTAATTTCATGGTTGAGCAAGAAACAAAGTTGTACATCTTTATCAACAGTAAAATCAGAATATGTTGCAGCAACAACTAATTGTACATAGGTATTATGGATTAAGCAAATGTTGAAGGACATAAAGGTAAAATGCAAGGAACCTATAATCATTTACTGTGATAATATGATAGCAATTGATATATCAAAGAATCTGGTATTTCACTCTAAAACTAAACATTTTTCTATCAAATTCAATTTTTTGAAAGAGAATGTTGAAGCAAAAGAAGTGAAATTGGTTTATGTGAATACTAAAGAGAAAATTGCAGATATCTTTACTAAACCTTTGCCTAAGGAAACTTTTGAATATCTAAGAGAGCAACTTGGAGTTATACCCTCACTAGTAGAAACTTAGACAGTTGGAGCATGCCATCAAACTGGCAGAATTAATAGAGAAATATTTTTCCAGCTTTGAGAAGGAGAGCTACTTCTCAGGGGGAGTAGATTGAATAAATGTGGTTATAACAATTGGCGATTGTAACAAGTTCTATGAACTGATTGTATTTGGTTTTGTATTGCTTTGGCATTTGATGCCAAATGGGGAGAGATATCTATAGGAAAACACATTATCTTTTGGGGAGAGATTATTCATTGGGGGAGAGACTGTTACTCTCTGTATCTATATTTTAATGATCTCTTTGGGAGATTGTTGGTTTTTGGTTTTTGGCATTTCTGCCTTGGCACTTAGATGGTTTTTCCATCTTGTGTTGCCATCAATGCCAAAGGGGGAGATTTTTGGTATTATGGATGTGTTGCATTGGTTTTTTCATTGATGTCAACACTTGAGAACACTTGGAGATCTTTGGTTATGTTCACCGACATGTTCAGTGACTTATGCACAGTCACCGGTATCTGGTTCACCGACAGGATTATATTGTTCACCAACACCGAGGATGATTTGTTATCATCTGGGTATTACTTGGTTATGTTGAAGACATTGTTTAGACACTTGGTCTTGGTGATTTGGTCATTGATTCAATCGGGTTTGCATATTTGTTGCTACTGGCAAATAGGTCCAGGATATGCACCAGCAAGCTTATCTATTCTAGATCAGCACGACACATTATGGAGATGATTTGTTATTGTTGTGAATGCATTGATCCGACATCATACATCGCATATTGATTTATTTATAATTTATTTAATTGTAATATCTTAGTGAGCCAACCTACTCATTTGGTCTTAGGTTTTGGTACAAATGTAAGATCTCATTTGTGAGATTATAATAAGGATAGTGAAAGAGGAATATAATAAGGTATATACGAATATAAGAAGATCTATACACATAGACATCATTCAAGATTGAAGGAAGGTTTGAAGAAGGCAAATCAGAGCTTAACCGGTAATGAATCCAGCATATGAAGATGTTATTTTGAGCAGTACATTATCATTGGATTTAACCATCCAATTGTAGTCAGTGTGACTCCCATTTTGTGATTGAGCAGTGAGCTCTAGGCAATTGGGTTTTCTGCATGTGCAGACCCCATTTGTACACACATACTATCTGCAGTATCATCTAATTGTGGGTAAGGTTTCCCACTATGGTTTTTCCCCTTACAGGGTTTCCATGTACAAATAACTGTGTTATGTGTTGTGTATGTTATTTGTCTTTCTGTTTCATGCATTAAACTTTATTGGTATTGCAATCAATTATTAAACCGTCTACCGGCATTAAAGTTTGGTTTATCGGTATTATGCACTAAGTTTGGTTAAAGTTATTTTTGGTTGAAATTAATAGACAATTGATTCACCCCCCCCCCCCCCCCCCCCCAACCCCTCTCAGTTGCCTCTGGGACCTAACAAATTGATGTGGATGGAAAGGTAATGGGTCAATCCGGAGAGGAAGGGAACACATCTTTCCAGGTATACTATATGTGGTGATTTTACAGTCGATTGTGACACCATAGAAAATGTGTAGGAATTTTTGAAAGACAATGTTTGCCTGCATAGTGGAAAAATTAGAGAATATGATCTTGAAGGGTATATAAATAACCTCAGAGTGAATAAAATGAAGAGGAAGGAAGTGCATCATGAGCACTATGAACATGAGGATTTAATAAGAAATTGCACTCCTTTGGATGCATTGACAAATAGGAAGAAGTCAAGTATTTTGAATAAGATTTAAAAGGAGAGGAAGTAGTATGATCCTAATTTTAAAGGATTTTGCTCAAATATTTTAAATGAGGTGATGAGAATATACCATAAACTATAAAAATTCGAATAATTTTTTGTTGAGTCACAAGGAGAATCATTCGGCCAAGTAGAAGAAGAAAGGCTTGAGTATAAGCCCCCAAGAGTTGCAACATATGATAGGAAAGGAAAGTAGATTATGGAGAAAAAGCCACATATACTAGCTCCTTCTCAATAGGAGTCTCAAGAGCGTCATCCCACTTCAAGGTGGGAGATGCATTTTGAAAAGGCTAGAGTCACTCCCTTGGATTTTGTGGAAATTCAAGATGAAGAAGAAGATACAGAAGTGCCTCCCCCTTCCCCTCCTTGTGAAACATTTAAGGATATCAATTTTGCTAGTGAGCCCATGGATGTTGATAGAGCTATCATCCCTAGTGTAATCCCAGAAGAAGAGACAATAGTTGAAATGATAATATTTGCTACTTAATTTTTGTTATATGATGAGTTCATTAAGACTCCTGAGCTCAAGAGTTTTTGGTTACAAGCTAAGCTAAATGAACTATTAAAAGATGAGACGACAGATTTTGATAAAGATAATATAAATATCACTCTTGATGAAGCTAGGAAAATGATTAAGGAGAGTGGTATGTTGTTGGTCTCGAGATGATATTTAGAATAAATTTTTGTTTTGGATCAGGTAATGAAGTGAGAGGATCCAATTTATCCCAGGGATATTGGTATTCAAAGAACTGGGTTTCATCCCAGTATCAAAGTATTGGCCTAGTGGTCAAAATCCTCAAGTACTGATAAGCCTAGATTGCTTTATGGGGTTGAGGAAAGGGTTGGTGATGCAATTGTGAGAATATTAAGGGATACATCTGCTATTTAATCAGAAACAATTTCACTCCACTCATCACTTTTTGTACATGTAGTAGTAGAAGAACAAAAGAGGTATGAGAAACTGAAGTGTTGGCATAAGACACTATTCCGATGATGCTCTGGTGAAGATTGATGATGTTTGGTGAATGCAATTTCTTTTCATTGATGGAAAATCATCCTATTGATCTTATCTGATATGGAGTTTGGGATATCCGGATGTCTTGAGTAAGTTTTGGTATAAGTTTGTCGGTGATACTCAGTGTATAGTTTTGGTGAGCTTTTCTCATTTCCGGTGATATGTTTTTAGTTTCAATAATCAGAGTTAAGTTAATTGGGTATGAGAAGTATATTATCATGAAATCCTATCCTCCGATTTTGTTTCTTGAGTATGTTAGGAGGTTCGGTATCTGGTAGAGCAGTAAAATAGGGTTATCTTAATTATTGGTGGTGTAACATGTGGACCAGATTCTTTGAGGTGATTTTGATGGTTGTTGATAAGTTTGAGGTAATTGGACCAACTTATGGGAAGCATGTGATTATATTTTTTGGATCCTGGGTATGGTTTCTTGAATATTTGAGCCGACTTGAAGCTACACATTTCATATTTTGATATTTTGAGAAGCTGACTTGTGAGAGATCACTTTTGTTAGTGCGGATATATAAGATCGACTTGGTTAATGTTTTTAGGTGATGATATGATATGTGAAATGAATTTGGGAGTGATTGAGCGCAGTTTCACATGTGCACCTTGAGTTTTGTTGATATGATAATCAATAGCAGAGCAGAACAGAGAAGTTAATTAGAACAATAACAACAGATCACTTTGTGCCTAACTGAAACTATCATTTGGCATAGTTAGATGCTTTTTTTTAGTTCACTAGCCATAGTATAGTAATATTATGGGTTCAAATCCCACCATGATTTTTCCTATTTTAGGATTTTCACATAAAAATATTGGTGTTATGTTTGCATGCTTATTTATTTTTTTTGTTTTTGCACTTTTCTTTCAGTTATTTGCATCTGATGGTTGAAGAATCATCTTAATAAATTTATGAACTGCAAAACATTGATTCCCCCCCTCTCAGTGTTCATTAATTCCAACAATTGGTATGAGAAAAATTTTGGATGTTGATTGAAGGAAATGTAGCACAAAGCTTTTGGAAGGAATTTGTTAGTATTTTTGTTTACACATTCAATCGGGTGCATATAAAAGGTGATTCTGATAAGACTCCTTATGAGCTATGGTTTGGTCATGTTCCTACAGTTAGATATTTCGGAGTTTTTGGAAGCAAATGTTATATCAAAAGAGATGAGGATATGGGAAATTTTGATGCAAGATGTGATGAAGGAATCTTCTTGGGATATTCTAGAATCTACTAAGAGAAAGGCATGTTGGTGTTACAATAAGAGGCTGAAAAAGATAGTAGAAAATGTAGCACAAACCATTTGGAAGGAAGTTGTTAGTATTGTTGTTTACACATTCAACCGGGTGCATATAAAAGGTGATTCTGATAAGAATTCTTATGAGCTATGGTTTGGTCATGTTCCTACAGTTAGATATTTCAGAGTTTTTGGAAGCAAATGTTATATCAAAAGAGATGAGGATATGGCAAAATTTTGATGCAAGATGTGATGAAGGAATCTTCTTGGGATATTCTACTAAGAGAAAGGCATGTCGGTGTTATAATAAAAGGTTGAAAAAGATAGTAGAAAGTACAAATGTAAATTTGATGAATGTTTTGATAAGAACATCAGAGCATGCAGATATGAGATTGATGGACAGGATATTGTCTCTAAGCCTGCATAGACTGAGATCTTGAAGAAGATTGATCTAGTAGAGATAATTAATCTGGATATTGCTACTACCGGTGAAGGACTTCAAGAGCCTAAGAATCATAATAATATGAAGACTTCAAGGTATGCAAAATTAAATCATTCCGAGAATCAAATTATTGGTGATAAGAACAAGGGTGTGATGACTAAGAGAAGACTTGTTGTTGAAGAGATATGTCTGATTGAACATGAAGATGTTGTTGAAGCATGTAAGGATGAGAATTGGGTAAAATCTATGGAGGAGGAGTTAAATCAGATTGAAAAGAATAACACTTGGGAGCTTGTTCCAAGACCTAAAGACAAAAATGTGATTGGCACTAAATGGGTGTTCCAAAATAAACTGAATGAAGCCGGTGAAGTGGTAAGAAACAAAGAAAGATTGGTATGTAAGGGATGCTCTTAGATGGAAGGTATTGATTATGAAGAAACTTTTCTCTTGTAGCTACAATTGAAGTTGTTAGATTATTGCTAGCTTATGTTGCTTACAAGAATTTCAAAGTTAATCAGATGGATGTCAAGTCATCATTTTTGAATGATGATCTTGAGGAGGATGTCTTCATTGAGAAACTGGAAGGATTTTATTTATCACTTGAAGGAGACATGGTATGCAGATTGAAGAAAGCACTGTATGGATTGAAACAAGCCCCTAGAGCTTGGTATGAAAGATTAGATTAGTGTTTGATGAAGTTGATATTTTGTAAAGGTACTGTTGATAGTAACTTATACTTTAAGGTTGAGAATGATAATATTTTGATTGTTGAAGTATTTGTGGATGACATTATTTTTAGAGGAGATGATGATTTGAGTATGAAGTTTGTTGATGATATGCAAAAGGAATTTGAGATGTCTATGATAGGTGAGATGAAATTCTTCTTAGGATTGCAGATTACTCAGACCAGTAAAGGTATTTTAATTTCTCAATCTAAATATGTGAAGGAATTGTTGAAGAAATTTGGGTTAGCTGGTTCTTAACTTGTTGGAACTCCTATTGTGACTGGATGCAAGTTGTCTAAGAATAATGAATCTAAGAAAGTGAATTAGACCTTGTATAGATCTATGGTTGGTGGTTTGTTGTATGTGACTCAAACTAGACCAGATATTATGCATGTTGTGTGTCTTTGTGCCCGATTTCAAGTTGATCCTAAAGAGACTCATGTTAGTACTATTAAAGAATTTTCAGATACTTAAAGGGAACTGCTGACTATTGGTTGCAGTATCCAAAGAATGATGATTTTATACTATGTGCCTATACTAATGTTAATTGGGTAGGTGATGTAGATGACTGGAAGAACACTACTGGTGGAGATTTCTTTTTTCGGAAGAAGTTGGTGTCATGGGCGAGCAAGAAACAAGATGCTATATCTCTATCTATTGCTTAAGTTGAATACATTGTTGCTACTACAAATTGTACTCAGGTATTTTGGATGAAACAAATATTGAAAGACATTAGAGTTTTGTATGATGTGCCTACTATTATTTACTATGACAAATCAAGTGCTATTAATATTTCCAAGAATCTGGTACTGCATTCTAAAATGAAACTTATATCAATTAAGTGTCATTTCTTGAGGGAGAAAGTTAGTGATGAAGAAGTAAAACTGGAGTATGTATCTACAAAAGATCAGATTGTAGATATTTTCACTAAGCATTTGCCTAAAGATACATTTGAGTATTTGAGAGACAAATTATGGGTCTCTGGCCCTCCCGATGAGAACTAGGTGCGTTGAGATGCACCAATCTGGTGGATTTCACAATTTTATCTCTTTATCTAGGTTGATGAGTTGATTTTGCTACTCAGCTAGAGTAGTTAGTCAGTTGTTTAGAGCTTTGATTATGTTGTTTGGGAGTGAGAAGCTTGATCAATTTATATCTTTGGCATTGTTGTCAAAGGGGGAGAGAAGCATGTGAAAAACTCTTTTATCTTTGGAGCTTTGTGTGCATGATCTTAGGGGGAGCTTGTTGGATTTTGTTGATGTTGATTTATTTCTTTACATTGATTGTTTTTCACATAAATGCCAAAGGGGGAGATTGTTGGACATTAGGATATGTTGTTGTCATTGATGTCAACATATTCATGTGCTTTTTGTGTTGCATAAAATTGTTTTCGTAATCCATTGATTGTAATGAGTTGATTCGGTTGGTTTATCTATTTGGGATACCGAAATACTTCATTTCTTATTAAGTTAAGATCATTATCTATAAGTTATTAGTGTTAATATTAATATTAGTTAATATCTATTAATAATAGTGATAATTATTATAATATACTAATATATAAATATTGTAATACCCTAAAATTGGTCATCTAAACCATGGGCCTGTAATCTCGACAACATCACCAAGGTCCTAACCAAAGGCAATTAAATCAACTTTGAGCACATTAATTAATTATTTAATCATCAAATATTACATGGCAAGTGAATTACTCAATATTAATTAAATCATTCCAAGAAAATCATTTTGATCAATTATCCTATTTAATTTATTAAATATCCTAGCATATTTAATTAATTAATAAATTTGTCATTTAATCATGCAAAAAAGGAATTAATTTATTACAAAAGAGGAATTAATCACAAAGCAAGAGTTAAATTGAAAATAAAATAAAAGAATTAAATTGAGAAAGAAATCAAACTTGAGATATTATTTCTTTCTTCTAAATTGAGAACTTGAAATCAAAAAAACAATTAAAAGGAATTATTAATTGCTTTCTCTAAAATTGGAACTCGCAGCTTTTGAGAAAAAGAAGTTCAATTGCATTGAAAAGACTCTTTTCTTGAATAAATCAAAGAATTATCTATTTTTATCACAAATGCATGGAATTAATTAATTCTTATTTCTAATGCAACTTGAACTTCTTATCTAAATGCATTTCAATTAAACTATAATTGGAATCTATCTCAAAGTTAACTGAATCTCATTTCTCAATTATTTCAATTAATTCTAAATTATTTTTTTTCTTGATCTCTTGTGAATTACTATAAATTCAGCCTTAAGCTCTCATTCAAATCACCCCAGAGATATTTGAGAAACACCTTGGAGATTATTATTATTATGTTGATTTTGCTCTGGAGTCATTGAAGATCTTGTGATTGCTTTTTGAGGTTATTTGCATCTTAGTTCAACTTTTTTTCCATATTTAGTTTATTTCATTATTGCTTGAATCCATTATTGCTTGAATCACTATTGCTTGAATTATTTATCCATCTTGCATCCATATAGCTTAACATCATGCTCATATAGATTAAATCCTTCATCTTGGTGCAGTCTAGTCATTGGTATTGCTTATAAAAATTTGAGAGCAATCTTATACTCGCATCTTTTAGAAGATAATTAGTCGCTTTGTTATGGTTTATTATTTATTGATTATTGATTTACTAACCATACATGTAATGACTTAATTGAAGTGTTGTGCATGTAGATATCAGACTCTTTTCACTTTTTCACACACATTTTTGGCGCCCACCATGGGGCCGAAGACTACACTTTTTCAGCCTCCAAGACTAACTTTTTTTTTTTCGGATTTTTTGACTTTTCGGACAATTTCTGCGATTTGTTGTATGATATTTCCCATACACCCAAATGACAAACTGTAGGTGTCATACAATTTGGTATGATTTATTATATGATCTGGTAAAAATTTTCATACGATTCTGTATTTTTTTGGTTAAAAAACAGATTTCATTCTTCAATTTTCTCACTCAATTTTGATTATACTGACGACTGACCCTGGCTATTTATCTATCTATCTATCTGAGAATTTTTCACAGCTTAATCAGTTTTTGTAGAATGCTTGTCAAAGAATATCCTTGTCACACAAAGACAATATGACTACTGATTCGTTGTCTTTGCAGGTTGCCTGAGGAGATTCAAGCAAACATCGTGTACTTTAAATTCATTTTTAGGCACCTAACTTGCTATCTGGTTAAAGAACAAATTTGTATTTTGTGTTTTAAGTAAATTTTGAGAGGTAGGAGAGTATGCTCTTGTCTGTATAGACAATCATAAATCTAGACCCTTGAGGCATTTTCTTTAAGTTTGAGATTTGTACATCTTTAGCGGGCCCGCCCTCCCAAGGAGCTAATAACTCTTAAAGTCGTTACAATCAGTGTAAGGGGAATGACCCAAGTGGGAACATCTAAATTCCAAGTACTCCAACCCACTATAAAATAAACATGATTTGATGAAAATCAAGTCAATGCTAGTGCTCGGGAATAGCTCTCCTCAGTACCTTCAAGTATATTAAACCTTGGTTTTCAAGGCTGGGAGACCTTTTAATTGAGTTTATACCTTGACGCACCGAATGGACCCCTTATTGGTTCCAATTCAAATTAGAAGCTACCCAATTCACCTTTGAAAGGGGGGATAATCTTTGTGCAAGAGAGATAGTAACTCTCCCAAGATACTTGTCATTTCGTGCCCCCATTAGTGTTTGGAGTCGGCTAATACGGTGTTGAGAATCCATTATGTGAGACTCAGTGGCTGTATTTTGATTAGCTATTGGGTGTGTACCTGAGTCTACAAGTAAAGGTTTTCTTCTCTCACCAATTTTCGTAGGGTTTGCATTTTGTGATTGGAGTTATTATTCATATTACGTGTCTTCTGTGTTTTCATCCCTAAAACTGAAACTAAAACACCAAAACTGGAGAAAACAAGAAACAACTCAGTGATCAAAAACTTTGTCCATGTCCAAAACTAGTCTATCCCAGTTGAAACTCTATCTAAAACTAGTCTATCCCAGTCGAAACTCTATCCAAAACTAGTCTATCCTAAGTCGAAACTTTGTCTGTGTCCAAAACTAGTCTATCCTAATCGAAACTATGTCTGTGTTACAAACTAGTATACCTTAGCTGTCAAAAACTCAACCCACCTCTAAACTTCTCATCATCAGTCAGCAATCAAAACCCAGTCCATCTCAAATCTGGTTATCCTCAGTTATCAAACACTAAAAAATTTACCTCTGTCCACCAAACAGTAATACGATTCCTCTAATTCCATCAGTCCTAACAGTCTGTCATTTGATCTTGCACCCTGTGTCATATGAATCTTGATTGTCTTTCATTTGGTTCTGAGAGTTGTCATTTCACCTTACATCTTCTGTGGTATGATGAAACATTATATTGACCAGTCTGTCATTCTAGACATACCCATCTATCATACGGTACAAGGCAGCAACTCGTACAAAACACTATTGTTGTCATCCTGAAGCTATTGAATTATCATCTAGTCTTGAGAAACCTGTCGTACGAATCTCTGATTTTGTCAGTCCATAATAGTTAAACTTGCCTAAAATAGTCTACAGTGAGCATAAAACTAGTTATCATCATCCTAAGCATAAACAGAACAAAATAGTGTACCTCTATGATTTGTGTTGCATGATTTGTCGATCATCTTTCGACTAGTTCAATCAACTACATATCAAACCTAAGTCACTTAGATAAATGTCTTATACAAGATAGATCTTTCTTGAAACTAGACTAAGTCTTAGTCACTTCTCTCCGATCAACTTAGATAAATATCTTATATAGGATAGATCATTCCTGAAACTAGACTAAATCTTATCTTCTTCTCTCAAAAAGTACATTAACTGAACAACTAGCTCTGAATTTGATCTTGACTTCTACATCACAAACATCTTTAGGTCACACCAATCAATAAAAATGCCTATTCAAACTAGGAGTTCTCATAAGAAAGATGCCAAAGGCAAAGGGCAACCTTTTTCATATAAAGATAATCCATTTTACGAAGAGGATCCCCTGACCGATAAACCCTCATCATCAGAGATACTAGTTTATGATCAACCTTTATCTCCCACTATACCTAGAACATAACAAAATGACGAAGACAACCTCAGTATTCATGAAACCGATAATGATTCCTCATCGAGTGAAGTTGAAGATTTTGAACCTCCAGAAAAAGATATTCATAAATGTCAAAAGGATAAAGATTTCCAAAAAATGATGAAGGCTATCATGGCTAGGGAAATAGAAGACTATTTTCTAGAACTAGCAAAACAAGGCACCAAACTTCCTACTGGATATGATGTTCAGACTCTCATTACTAAAAAGGAAGAATCACCTATAATAATGGTCCACAGACAATTACTAGCTTTACAGACTGAGATCACAGAACTGAAAAACAAGGATAAATCCCCAAAACAATATTCTCTGGAGACAATATGCTCATTTCCATTTGACAAAAACCTATACATGCCTCCATTCCCTTCATGAGCTGAGATTCCAAAATTTGACAAATATGATGGTACCTTAGATCCTCAAGATCATCTCAGAGAATTTTGTGCTGCTTGCATGGAGTTCATGCACGATCAAATGTATCTCATGCACCTTTTCCTGAGGAGTTTGGGAGGACAAGCTATGGAATGGTTCTCAAGTCTACCTAAGGGGATAAAAACTTTTGAAGAACTAATCCAACTATTTTTACAACAATACTCCTACAAAATTTGACATCATGTTACTATGATCAAACTTTGCAATACCAAATAGAAAACAGGGGAGCCTTTTCTCACTTTCCTCCAACGTTGGAGAAATATGTTCTCTAGGTATTCATGACCTATCCTAGATGCTGAGAAAATGGATATATTCACCAATAATCTGGTCCTTGAATTGAAATATATTATCCAAATGCAAGTACACCCATCATTTAACAAAATGGTAGATAATGCTATCGAAATGGAAGATGTGCTTATAAAGAAAGGAGATATCATGCCTTGGAAAGAAACACAACTAGGATCTAGCTCTAAAGAGAAGAACAAGTATTGGAAGTATGGAAAAGACAACAATAAGAACATTGTTAATGACGGAATAGTAGACACTATTAAAACCAACTCAAAGCCCACGATATTCAACTTATCTAGTGGCACACAAGCCCTCAAAGCAGTTGAAACCGCAACAGAAAATCCTTCGAAGAAAGCAAAAGAGTGGTTCAAAGAGAAACCTTGGCTTTTGAAACCTAGACGCGAATTCACTCCTCTGGAAGAATCATACGAATCCGCTTTCAAAACTTTATTGGCAAACAACCTAATAATGTTACAAGATAATTCTAGGCCATATGATCTGGAAGTCAAACCAAAATGGTGGAGAGAAAATGAATGTTCTAACTACCATAGGAATAAAGGTCATAGCACAAACAACTACATGAAGCTCAAGCATGAGATTCAAGATCTCATAGATGCTGGTAAAATTGTTGTTGGGAATCACCCAACAAATGTTGATCATAAATCTTTTAAAGACCCCTTAACTATTTACGAACAAGGTGATTCTTCAAAGACCAAAGGAGGTGCCAAAGTAAATTATACTTATACCAGCAATGACAATGTCATCAAAATGATTGAGCCTTCCCAATCTAAATATTGCAATGTGATCATAATCCAAGATACACAAAATGAATCATGATATACAAAGGCTATGACCCGTTCTCAAAAGAAAGTAACTCTCCAAGGAGCTAGTTCTTCAACTCCAGCTCAAACAATGTCAAACCTACTAGCCTCGTCAAACAAACAAAAAGAATCAACATTTGATAAATTTAAAAGGCTAAGTTCATCATCATCATCCTCTGGATATAGCATTGTTGAAACATGAAAAAGACAAATGCTCAAATTTCCATCTTTGAATTACTAAAAATCTCTTCTACTCACAAAGAAATCTTGGACAACGCCTTGCCCACCACTAATGTTCCAAAAGATTTAGACATTGATCAGTTTCAATCCATTGTAGGTCATCTGACTTCACCTCACTATTTGACCTTCTCTGAAGAAGATGACAACTCACTAAATCATCCACATAACCATCCATTTCACATTGAAGCCATGATCCATAAACACAGAGTCAAATGTGTTTTGATAGATGGAGGTGTGAGGTTGAATATCTATACTTACAGTCTGCTTACACAACAAGGATTTTCTGAAAATGTCATTGATCTGGTCAAGAAAATAACAATTAAAGCCTATGATGAAGAGGAAAGGACCTCTAAAGGTTTGGTATCATTACCAATCAGGGTAGGACCTGTAAAAAGAGATGTCATTTTCCAGGTACTTGATCTTCCTTTGTCATACAATATTTTACTGGGCATGCCATGGATTCATGAAATGAAGGCAGTTCCATCTACATACCATCAATATTTAAAATTTCCTTATAACAAAGTTGAGGTCAGTATTCCTGCTGATACAAATGTCCCCTATAATGCATTGACAAAAGGTGTTGATACCTTTGTGCCTCATAATAGAGCAGCCTCTACAAATGAAATTTTAGAATCCCTAATGAAAGACTTGGAAAAGAAATTGAAAATTACCAATACTAGCATGGATGGATAAAAGATAGAACCAGTACTTTCATTAGTTTCTCTTACTTCATCACCGAAATAGTTGGGCAAACCATTAGAGGCTATGAAAACACAAACTTCAACTCTGAATATCATATATGATGGTCTTTTTGTACAATCTTCTACTTCCCTGGCAGATGAAATAGAAGAGGATGTTGTTCTAAAATGGCTTTTTAAGGAAGATAGTGAAAACAAAGAAGTACGACATTGTGAGATTTCCTCAACACAATATGGTCCAGGCTACAAAATAATTCAATGCATGGGATATTCAGGTATTGGTCCCTTAGGCAAACATCAAGAGGGTATTATTGAACTATTTCAGCTGCAAACAAAATCAACAAATGATAAGGTTGGACTGGGTTACAATCCAAAAAAGACATCAGACTAAAAGGATGCTTCTAAGTCTAAGTGGCACAAAAGGATATTGCCTTCAACATTACAGAAAACAAACACTCAACAAACTCAAGTAGAGTGTGTAAAAGAAAAAGAGGAACCAACAATCAAGAGAGAAGAAACAATCAGCACTCAAGTTCTGATGGTGTCAGCTACAACAATACAAGGAGTTGAAGTTCCAGAAGATATGAGAGATGAAGTAGAAAGAATCAAAGAATTGTTTGCACCACTGAAAGTTCCAGTCACATACACTGGTAGGCAGCAAGTAGATGATTCAGAGACTAACTCAAATGAGTATGAATGGGGTCTAGACCACCTCTTAGATACATCCAGTACAAAAACTCCAGAAGAGTCTAGCGGTATCATAGATGATACTCAAGAGTTGATGTGCTTGAAGCTAGAAAAGGAGATACAGGAAATCAGACTAAAAAGACAAGCAGACTATGAACAAGGGCTGAAGGAAGGAAGAATACCAGAAATTTTTTCATCTATTATATACCCCTCTAAAAAGATAGAACAAATCAGGTATGGAATTACACAAGAAGAATTGGAAGCTACAGAAGCAAAATCGGTCATCAGTCTAGAGGAAGCTGAATGGAGTAGACGATAGGGAGTCACAGAACCATCAAAATCATGTCAAAAGGTGTGCCAGATACAAATGCTAATGAGAAAAATCTTGAAGGAACTTGCAGCATTAAAGATGTTGGTGTTGATACTGTACATACATTCACTCAACCACTTGAAGAAGACTCAGAAACTTCATCCAATGACTCTGAGGACTCTGACAATAGTCATGTTTATGACAATATCTACTCAGCATCAAACTCTGAATCCTCTAATATAAATGGCAAGAATTTGTCTAATGATCATGTTACTATCGAACCTCGATATGAAGTCCATCCTGGCATAGAGAACAATGCTACAAGTAGGTCTATTGGATTAGGTCGACTAAATATTAACATGCACTTTAATAATCATGTTCTGACTTTTCCTTGTCTCAAGACATTTACGCAAGGTATCCTTTTGGAACTCAACTTTTTGATCCATAGTTGTGATGACAATACCTTGAGCTCCCTCAAACCTGTCCACACTCTATCCTTGGTGCATCCTGAATTAATTGAATGTAGTCTACAAGACCAACCCATGAATGTACCTACTTTTGCCAATGACTACACACTAGCTTATTACCTAAACACAGTTGAACCCATGTACTCTTCCACCAGCAAATAGAGTGAAAACATGACTAAAATAGATATTAAGTGTAGACACCTAAAATTGTCCACTCTAATTAAATAAATATTTTTTTTTATTTAATTATTTAAGCCTAATTCTTCTATTAATTAAATAAATCTTTATTTATTTAATTAATTCATTTATCCTCTTCTAGCCTTATTTCTCATTTAAATAAATACATTTATTTATTTAAATTATCCTTTTCCTAAATTAAATAAATATTTTATTTATTTAATTGATCCCATTTCTTCCATTAATTAAATAAATCTTTATTTATTTAATTAATTCATTAATCTTTTTCTACACATGACACATGTCATTCATCTCTTAATTCCTACACTACCTACCTCTTTCATTATTTTATTATTTCTTTTACCTACCCTCTAATCCTAGCCGACCTCCTTTTTACACCTCTCAATCTTATCCCTCCATTTCATATTGTGTCTTCTATATAAGGAGATGCTTTCTTCATTATCAAACCCTAATGATCATTTTTGACTACACTACGATCCTACTTGCAACCACATTCCGTTCTTTGTTGAGCTCTTGTGCACATAAAATCTGAGAGCAAATATATCAAGCAAGATCAATGGAGATAGGAAGAATGGAGATCAAAAACCCTATTGGACATGTGATGGTATAATCTTTGTGATTTTGTTTTATTTACATTGTCTTAGGTAATCTTCATATGTTATGGTGGATCTTTGTTGTTGTTAGGCTAGGGTTTGGTGGTTGAATTCATTTAGCCTTTCAATTCTATTATTATTGTATCCATTTTCACCATATACATTTTGGCACGCTCGGTGGGACTCTTGTCCCTTTGCATCTAACCTCCTTGTTGCAGATTTTGCGTTTTTGAAGTTGCAAATCGGACATTTTTCGACAGCATTTTAGTTTTTTTTCCACGTCTGTGAACTTTTAGATCGCGTCTTTGATTTTCTGGCACGTTTGCGGGATCTAGAATCGCGTCTGTGTTTTCAACAAATTTTATTTTGCAGGTTTCAGAAAGGAGCGTCTGTGTTTCAGAAACGCGTCTATGTTATTTCTACCCACGTCTGTGTCGGAAAGGAGCGTCTGTGATTTTTAGGTGCGTCTGTGCATCACAGAACTGTGTCCGTGTTATCCAGACGCGTCTGTGTTGAGGGTAACAGCATCTATGTATTTACTGTTTCAAAATTTTGAAGTTTTCCATGATTCAATTTTTGGATTTTGTACTTAGGGTTTCAGATCTGGTTTATTTTTGGACTAACACTTTCAGATCTAGCTAACTAAATTGGTGCAGCTTGTCTTGGAAGCAAAATGTTTTGTTGAAGGCCCCTATGTCACAAAGTCTTTTGGGTTTTTAAAATGTACCTAACTTGTGTGTTTGCAGGAAGGGGTGATTACGTCAAACAACCCAAACTACTAACAACTTTCGTTGCAGGTCCTTGGCTAGGGTTTTGAATTTTTGTTGTGTGCTTTGTTTTCATAGAATAGCAAACACTTCCATTGGTGCACTAAAATTGAATCATTGTCTTTTGTGTCTTGAGCAATAGGCTCTTTTTGTTTAATCTTTAGAGGGCCTGTCTTCCCGTGTGGTCATTAGGACTACTAGTGAGAAGAGAACGACCCAAGTGGTAGCGAGGAAAACCCACCTCTTCCAAACCACTATAATCAAATTATACCATCAAAGTGCCGCATGTATGGCCACACGAGCGGATGCCCTTACTAGCACCATTTTGTTTTAGAAGACCAAATCCTTCTAGTTGTTGGGGCAGGAGGTCGGACCTCTGGTAGCGGCCCACACACATACGGTTCTTAGTAGAGATACAAAGTTCACCATGGGGAGTTTTCATGGGGACTGATGCTTGGCTGACCCGAGAAGTGAGTGCCGAGGGTGGAGCCAGTGAGGTCAAGCATCTAAGTATCCGCTCTGAATAGCGTAGCCTCAGGGGTAAAACCCTATGTGGGATCAACAACTATTGTCTTGGCCAGCCATAAGAATTGTGCTTGACTTATGTTAAACATTCAAAACAATCAAGACAAAACAACAAAACATTGTGTCTTTTGTGTCTTCAAGTGTATGCAAAACAATTTTACATCAAACAACACACTTTTCTTAGAGTCATTTTGAGTCTAGACACTGGCAAACATTGAGTTCTCATCAACATTGTGTCCTCTTGTCACGACAAATAGTCAAACAGTCAGATTTGGTCACAACAAAATGACTTCACATATTGGAAAAATTGCACAAAGTTTACAGAAACGCGTCTGTGTCTGTTTTAACTGCATTTGGGTCATCTAAACACGTCTGTGAAGGGCATAATAGCATCTGTGTGTCTAGCAGCGTCTGTGTCGAACAGAGACATGTATGTGTCTGGGAATCATGTCTGTGAAGTATACAGAAGCGTCTGTGTCCAGAATTGAAAAATTTCACAGTCCAGCAAACAAAAGAAATCAGTTTCAGAATTCTTGAGCTTCCTAGGTTGTTTCTTCAGGTTTCATCTAGCATTCAACCTGTCTTTGGGTCTCACATAGTCCATCATTGCTTCACATCTCATTTTACATTCATACTTGTCTAAACTTGAGTCAAAAGGTCACTTGCTTGTCCTCATCATACTTTTTCAACATACTACATACAACAACACTTTGTTAAGTGGTCCCTCATCAAGGTTTCTTACCTTTGGGTCTCATTTGGTCTTACTTAGAGTCAAGGTCAACTTACCTCATCAAGAGAAACTATCCTCTCTTTGGAAGTCACACCTACTCTACTACATACATACTTGGTCTTACACTTTGGACATTGCAAGTACACCTCAGATTCTTTTACATTTCATCCAACTCTTGGTCTTCCATACTTTTTCCATTTTCATCTAGTCTCACACATCTTGGTTAATACCTAGTTCATGGTTGAAACCCATCTTCAAAAATATAGAAGAGAAACTAAAGAGGCTCAAGAGTCCACAAACATGAGTTCTTATGAGTATGACAACGATTTATTTTTCAATCCTGAGCACACTACATTGCCTCACATGGATGTTTATAGAAACATTCCAAATGTGGAAAACGCAGACACTACAAACAACAATGCTACACACAAGGACAATGTGGACAACTTTTCAATACATTCAGCAGATGTAGAAGAATCCATTATGAATCCCCATTTCAATCGATTGGTTGAGGAAATAATGAGGAGGGATAGACAATACTTTTTACACATGATGGCACAAAGTGGAGCCAAGATACCTCATGATTTTGACATGTCTCAAATAATGGAAAATTGACCTTTGCAACAAACTCACTTCAACATGGATCAAAGGAGACCTAATAGTGGAGGAAATGGAGGACCACATATGGTACCTGAATCACCATCAGCTTTGCTTCAAAAACCAGAAGTCCCACATACACATGGTCAAACATATGATACTTACCTTTGTAGACCATTATGGAAGTCTTATGCAGATAGATATGCTCAAGCTATGGATCAAGCAAAACAATTGGACATTCAAAGGCATGCTCAAAATTTGGACACAAGAAAACCCCGTGTCAAATTTGGGGGCAACACAATAGAACATGACATGCCTGTAGAATATGGTATACATGCACAAAATAGATATGGTGTTCCTCAACATGAATCTATACCAAGTGCTCCATATATGCCGCATCAATATAGACCTCCTCCATATGAACATGTGTATGATCAATATCATCCATATATGCAATATGCTCCTCCTCCAATTGGTGCCTCAAACATGGGATATGGTTCAAGAAGTTGATCTCCACCTAAGAGCAATTTGGAGCAACAAATCAGGGATTTACAAAAGAAAATGGAGGACATAAATACACCAAAGCCAACATACACAATGAGAGACATATGTCCTTATCCATTTGACAAGAGCATTCCAATGCCTCCATTTCCTGCACACTTTGTGACGCCTAAATTTGACAAGTATAGAGGAAAAGGGGACCCCAAGGCACATATAAGACAGTTTTTCACAGCTTGCATTGAGGTAGCTTCAGAAGAGACATATTTGATGAGATTATTCCCACAAAGCTTAGGTGATCAAGCTATGGAATGGTTCTCCCAACTCCCACCTGGTATTAAGTCATGGGGTGACTTAGTAGAAGCATTTATTCAACATTCCTCCTACAATATAGAGACAGACATATCAGTCACTACTTTGTGCAACACCAAGCAAAAAGAGGGAGAATCTTTTGCATCATTCTTACAAAGATGGAGAAATCTAGCTAGCAGATGCTCTTGTGAAATTCCACAAAAACAAATGGTAGAGATGTTCACACAAAATGTTAACAAAGACATTGGCTATGACTTAAGGAAAGCTTGTTTGTCCACCTTCAAGGACGTCATTGAAAAAGGCTTAGCGACAGAAAAGGTCCTAATTGAACAAGGAGTCATTAAAATATTCAAGGAAAACAAAGATGACTTTAAAGGAAAAGACAAGCCAAGATTTTGGAATAAAAACAAGAACACAGTCAATGATGGTGTTGTTGATGCCAACACAGTGCGACCCAAATTCATCTTTTCGGGATCAAGTTCTACAAACAATCAAGTGAATACTCAAACAACTTCCAGATCATGAAGGAAGTACACTCCATTGGGAGAACCACTTGAATCAGTCTTCAAAAAGCTTGTGGCAAACAAAGTGATCATAGTTCCAGATTTTCCTCCATATGAACCAAAGGTCAAACCAAATTGGTGGAATGATGATGATTATTGTGAATTTCATAAGAGCAAGGGTCATAAGACGGGAAATTGTCATCGACTGAAGAACATTGTGCAAGATCTCATTGATAGAGGTGATATTGAGATTGAGGGACACTCATCCAATCAAGAACATGAGATGTTTAAGGAACCATTCCCAAAGCATGACAAGGGAAAAGCCAAAGTCACAGATGATTAGGCCAACTATACTAGAGCACCTTACAACTATGATTCAACTATCAATCATATCTCGATGGACAATCATATCTCTACTATTACCATCAAGAACAAAAACCCTGAGAATCCTCCTCACAGACCCAAGATTGTCCTAAGAGGTGTTGGATCTTCTTCCAGACCTACCTCTGAATGTCATGTTACAACTCGTCGAGGTAAAATTACGTTGCCAGGTGCCTCCACTAAAAATACTGCTTCTTCATCAACCAAGCCTGAGTATGACCTTGTAGAACAGTTAGGGAAGACACCTGCACTCATCTCCATCCTTGAGCTTTTACGCATATCCCCCGCTCATAAAGCTATTCTTGACAAAATCTTGAGAGACACCGCCATTCCTACTGATCTGAACGTGGACTAGTTTCAAGCCATGGCTGGATACCTTTCCATTCCACATTCCCTCACATTCATAGAAGCTGATGACGCCTCCGTAAGTCATCCACATAATGCACCATTACATGTTGAAGCCTTCATACACAAACATCGAATAAAGCGAGTCCTGATAGATGGAGGAGCTGGTCTAAACATTTGTACATTGAGCACCATTAAACAATTGGGATATTCTGATAAAGCTGTGAATTCAACAAATCAAATCACCATCAAGGCATATGATGATGAAGAACGCTCATCCAAGGGCACAGTCACCTTACCTCTAAGAATTGGGCCAGTCACAAAGGATGTGGTTTGTCAGGTCCTAGATCTGGATCTCACTTATAATATATTGTTAGGACGTCCTTGGATTCATGAAATGAGGGTAGTCCCATAGACATATCATCAATGCATTAAGTTTCCTCACAATGGAGTCGAGGTAACAGTTAACGGTGATCCTAATCCGTTCATATATTGCAATAACTTGAGATCACATACTGAGACCATCATTCCCAGTAATCGTGAAGCTATTCCTTCTTCGGCATACATTGATCCTGAGTCATTGAAACCTTCGACATCAAAACAAGGTGAACTTAAAGGCAGATTCCAGGACAAAGGCATGGGAGAATACACCTTAAATCAGACCATGTATTTACGACAAGTCATGAGCTCTCCAAAAGAATATGGAAGGCCACATCCTAACAAGCAAATATCCATCATGGTATTCAAATGGGATCCTACTACCTTTCAAAGATGGGGCGAACTGGAAGAGGAAGGTTTATACAAAATGCTCTACAAAGACATTGAAGATGACACAAAAGATCAGATCAATATACCCTGTGAGAAATATGGCAAAGGCTTCAAGATTCTACAAAAATTTGGGTATGATGGAAAAAGCCCTCTTGGGTTACGAAAAGAAGGCATTATGGAGCCCTTACAACCTAAATTGACTATAAAAAGGGAACGCTCGAAGGGACTTGGTTTTCTGACTTCCAAGATCCATACTAAAAGGACAAAAAAGGCATCACAAATCAAAGTTGCCAAAGTTCAACAAGAGGAGTGCTATTCCACAGATTCCAACGAATGGGAATGGGGTTCAGACAAATCCTCCAGTGACTATGAGCTCACCAAGACATTCAGAGAGCCAGATGAACCCACAGAAGAGGAGGAGTTTTATAACAAATTCAGAGTTGGTCAAGAAACAACCCATGAGGAGTCTACACAGTCCTTGTCTCAAGGTTCTAGGTCGAAATCACATAGGATGAGAACACCTATTTCGGAATGCGCTACTAGTGACGACAATTTGGATTCGCTCACGATTGAAACTGATGAGGAGAGTGCCATCGATGATCTCGACGATTGCCTTGATATACCCGAATATAATCACATCTTCACTCTTAGTCCCGCAAACTCTGAAAACATTACAGGCCTTCCCCTTGTTCACCACCAACTCATTGACTGGGATTATGAAGGACCAGCACAATTTGACACATTTCAAAATGATGAAGCTATTTTTGACTATCTTGGCCTACGAGATGATCTTCCCCCTAGGGACCACAAAGTAGGATACACTATAGAACTCAACAACATGGCATATTTTGGTGAGGGTGTCAGACCTTCCAGTCGCAAAAATGTGAAAATAAGAACAAATCAAGGGTCTTATGGTGAAAACCACACTGTGGTGCTATCTGATCCCAAAAAAGTAAAAAGAAAGGACGTATCTGAGGGTGAAAACCTCTCTGAGGCACCCGAAGATGGAAGGCTCGACATTCTCCCAGCCTCGTATGAGGAAAAGTCATCCATGCTGGTAGAGGAGACTATCAAGACAAACATTGGTACAGAAGAGGTTCCACACAATATATTCCTGGCTCAATCATTGACAGAGTCCAAAAGGTCACAGTTCATAAGCTTCTTCAAGGAATGACAAATCAACTTTGCATGGTCATACGCTGATATGCCTGGACTAGATCCGGATTTGGAAATGCATCATTTGACAGTCAAATCGGGGGCAAAGCCAATGAAACAGAAATTAAGAAAAATGCATCCACAAGTGGCATTACTAGTCAAAGCAGAGCTAGAGAAGTTATTGGATGTCGGATTCATACGCCCAATTGATTATCCTGAATGGATCTCCAATTTAGTACCTGTCAGTAAACCAGATCGCAGCATCCGAATATGTACAGATTTCAGAGACATCAACAAAGCTTGTCCGAAAGATGACTTCCCATTACCAAATATTGACTTGATCGTTGATCTCACAGCAGGTCACGAAATGTTATCATTAATGGATGGATTTTCTGGTTATAATCAAATCAGGATTGCACCCAAAGATCAACATAAAACATCATTCACGTGTCCTTGGGGAACTTTCTGTTGGAATGTCATGCCCTTTGGGCTAAAAAATGCAGGTGCTACATATCAAAGAGCAATGACCACTATCTTTCATGATCTCATGCACATAACTGTGGAAGATTATGTTGATGATCTCTTGGGTAAATCAATAGACAAAGATACACATTTGGACATACTTTCAGTCATCTTTGATCGGTTGGAAAAATACAAAGTAAGATTAAACCCCAAGAAATGTGTCTTTGGAGTAACCTCCGGGAAGCTCCTAGGATTCATTGTGTCCAAAAGAGGAATCGAAGCCAATCCAACAAAAGTCAAGGCTATCTTGGACATGCCACCACCCAGAAATATCAGTCAACTTCAATCCTTACAAGGGAGACTCCAGTCTATATGAAGATTCATAGCCCAACTTGCAGATAAGTGCAATCCTTTTCAATACCTGCTACATAAAAATGTCAAGTTCAAATGGGATGATAACTGTCAACAAGCTTTTCAGACGCTTAAAGAGTATCTCTTGAATCCGCCAGTTTTGATGTCACCAGTTCCAGATCAGCCTTTGCTACTATACATATCAGCTACTCCAACAGTACTGGGGGCACTCCTAGCACAACAAATTGCTGACGGCAAGGAAAAAGCAGTATACTATATCAATCGCACATTGGTGGGATATGAGCTAAACTACACGCCAATCGAGCGTGCATGTCTCACCGTGGTCTTTGCTTCATAGAAATTACGACATTACATGCTCACTCATAAGACTAAGTTAGTTGCAAGGATCGATCTGTTGAAATACCTTCTCAATAAAGCAACACTTACTGGGCAACTAGCCAAATGGGTAATGATCCTTAGTGAATTCAACATCGAATATGTGGACAGAAAAGCAATAAAAGGACAAGCCATTGTGGATCAATTAGCAGATGCCCCCATGATTGATGATGTTCCTCTAAATTCAGAATTTCCAGATGAATCCATTTTAACAATATCACATGCAAGGCCATGGCAACTGTATTTTGATGGCTCATACACACAGCATGGGGCAGGAGCTGGTATTCTCTTTATAACTCCTCAAGGCAATTTTATACCAAAATCATACCGCTTATCATTTCCTTGCACTAATAATATAGCGAAATATGAAGCATTAACAATTGGATTACGAATTGCAGTTCAGTGGAAGATTCAGGAACTCCATGTTTTTGGGGATTCTCAACTTGTCATCCGTCAAGCAACTGATGATTACCAAACAAAAAATAAAAAATTACTGCCTTACAAGCAAATGGTGGATGATTTGAAACAACATTTCACAAAGATAGATTTTGAGCAGATACCAAGAGAACATAATCGTGCTGCAGATGCTATGGCTACAATTGCTTCATTGATTGATCTACCTCAAAATGAGACCTGCTATGAGTTCTTGGTGGATAACCTTTTGGTTCCTTCATATGAGATCACTCCTACTAAAATGATATGTGTTGTCGGTCCCGAATCCCAGTTATATGGTTCCATCTTCACATACCTTCGCGACAATATCCTACCTCCTGATCTATCAAATAACCAACACCGCACCTTCATTCGCCAATCTTCTTGATATGTCATTCTAGCTGATATCCTATACCGGCAAGGTCTAGATGGCACTCTTCTTAGATGTTTAGAAAGCGACAAAGCTCAGATTGCGTTACGTGAAGTGCATGAAGGGATATGTGGTCCACATGCTACTGGTCCTACCTTGGCCAAGAAACTCATTAGGACTGGATATTACTGGCCCAATATGAAAAAAGACTCATATCAGTTTGTCAAGAAATGTAAGCAATGTCAAATTCATGGAGACCTCATACATGCGCCAGCACAAGAACTACAACCACTTGCGTCTCCTTGGCCCTTTTGTTAGTGGGGACTTGATCTCATACGCAAGATTCACCCTCCTTCTTCTAATGGACATAAATTCATTATCATAGCCACAGAGTATTTCACAAAATGGATTGAAGCCGTGCCTCTCACACAAGTCACTGGAAAACAGATTGCTACCTTCATCCTTAACTATATCATATACCGATATGGTATTCCTATTTCCATTATTACTGATAACGGGCGTCCCTTCAAAAATCAGGATGTTCGTGAGCTCTGTGACCGCTTCCATATTTCCCATCATTTCTCCACACCATATTACCCCCAAGGTAATGGCCAAGCTGAGGCGTCTAATAAAACAATCCTTAAAATCCTTAAGAAGACAGTCGACGACGCTGGCCGTAATTGGCATATCCAACTCAATCCTGCACTTTGGGCATACCGCACAAGTGTCCGCACACCTACAGGAGCTACACCCTATTCACTTGTCTATGGCGCTGAAGCCATCTTGCCTATTGAGGTCGAGTTACCTTCTTTATGGGTCTCTTTGCAAAACATCATCACTGATGAAGACTATAGGGTCTCTCGCTTACAAGAACTAGAACTGCTGGATGAACGGAGACAAACTGCTTTTAATCATCTCAAGGCTTACCAACAATGAATGAGTCGCAGCTACAATCACAAGGTCAAGCCTCACACATTTGAGGTAGGTGACTTGGTTCTCAAAGAAAACCCCAAGAATCAGCAAGACAGAGAGAAGAAGGGCAAGTTTGAACCAAATTGGCTTGGTCCTTACATCATTATAGCAGCATATGGATCTGGGGCATATCAGCTCTCAACTACAGAAGGTGAACCTTTGGAGGATCCTATCAACAGCATGCACCTTCACAAGTTCTACACATAGCTCTTCAGAGTATCCTAGTTCAAAAAATACAAAAAAATCAAAAATTTCAAAAATACAAAAAAAATCATAAAACAAAAAAATTGTTACTTGGTGAAAACCTGGCAAACAGGCACCTTGTGACACAAAAAAAATTGAAAAATTGAAAAAAGTAAAGAGAAATAATTTCGTCCAATAGTGAAAACCACTTCGGTGGCGCCCTGGGCAAGTACCATGGTGAAAACTGGGTCACCAGCGCCATGCGTAGAGACATTGCTCCTCCCTCCTTCAGGATTCACTTTCATCCTTTCACTTTGCACACACTCACAACCTATTCGTTCATAATAAACTTACCCATTCCCATCATGGCTTGTTATTGATCTACCCAAGATTGGTTAGCCGTTCATAATAAACCTCCCTTTCTATCCATAATAAATCATATCCTATCTGTGGCTAAGGCAAATCCTACATCTAGTGATGGGTGTGGAACTGAGAACATCACATGTTTCGAGGAGTACAGTTTCTTCCAGCTTTCTTCAGTCTATTCACGCACAATCCGCAATAAAGCAACATTTGCATCGCCAGTCCGCAATAAAGATCCATCTTCTCCACAATAAAGTATCAGCTTCATGGATTCAGCCAGTTTTAGATGAGACAACAGCAATAATGGGCTTCAACAAATCAAATATTTCAACAGACTCAGACAACATTATGGTTCAGTGCTATCTATCCTTTCTGTGAAAGTGAACATTGTGACCACAATCAAATAAGACTTATACGAGTGACAAGAGACACTAAACTTGAGGACTATAGTGGATGTTGGTGTCGAGTCTTGGTTTTCTTTTGATTTCATCTTTTTTGGTGACATGTCTTTTAGCTTTTCCGGGATGTCTCTGACTAGAGATTCTATCTCCAGGATGTCTTTGACTAGAAAGGCAAGGATGGGGTATCGTCACCCATTTTCTTTTGCTGTCTGTGGATTGTCTCTTAGTAATGTGATGACTTGTCCAAGGATATGAGGACATTGTGAGTCTAGTGTGAACTGGGGCATTCCTTGTTTGTGACTGTCTTATCTCCATGCAAATAGGTACAATGAATTTCTGGGTCGAACATATGCCTCGATTGTCATAACCTACTTGCCATAATAAAGCTCAATGATGATAATGCACAAGAAGCTCTTTCACTTTCATATCTTCTGTCTTCCATCCCCCTTTCTTGATTGACTTCCATCATCCTTCTCAAGTCCGCGTAGCCTGCTATCACATGACTGAGTATAATGACACACCAAAAACATTTACATTTCATGTAGTTACACTTGCATTTCCACATATAAGCATTTCATACATACATATAGATATCACAACTGCATCACATCCTGCACACAACACCTGTTAGCACAATTTACATTTGCATTATTATATTCATCTACGTTACTTACATTATTATATTCATTTACATTACATACATATTTGCATCCATATCATAAACATACATCATGAAACATCTCATCACATAGGTACACATGCATATAGCTGCCGTAAAAATGAATCATCTCATATATATAATCAAAAGTGTCATGATACAATGATGTCAAAAAATCATATGGCTACAAAATCACCCGCAGGTGTCTACAATACAAAAATGGTACAATACTGATACTTAGGGAGTCCTCTAAGGCTATGATGAACTCCCTCCCTCGGAGCCGCCTAGCCTCGACGGAATCTGAGCCCTCGAAGGACCCACCCCAGGATCATCCCTCCTGTCCCCTCTATCTGGTGGTGGTGGAGGACCCATAACCCCACCACTCAATGCCTGTCTCCTCCGGCTCCCTCCCATAGCTGTCACTGTACGTGATGGTCTATGGAAGCTCCTCGCCCGCTGATCTGCTGGCACTGCACCATAATAAAGGTCCCTCCAGTAGGCAATCTCCTCTCCTGCCCGCAGGACATATGCATATCCTGCCCCTATGTCCTCTGCCGCCTGCCTCCCTGCCCTCAATGCTGTCTCAGCCTCTGTGTAGCGCTGAATCACCTAATCTCTCTCCCGCTCAGTATCCTTGAGCCTCGTCCTGAGTCGGTCTCTCTCCCTTTCCAGATCCTGTATCTCATCTGCCTGGCCCTGGTAGATCTCCCTGAGCTCAATCAGCTCATCCTCCTCTGGATCCCCACCCTCTGCCTTTGCCTGTGGCTCTCCCTCAGCGGGTGCCTGCCCCTGTCCCTGTACCTATACTAGTGCCTGAATGGGTACCTATCTCTGTACATGCCTAGGTCCCTATACCTGTCTCTGTCCCTACTCCTGTGCTGCTGGCACCTGTCCCTGTCTCTGTCCCTATACTCTGGGACCCTGTGCTACCGGTACCTGTAGGGGCAATCCACCGCGACCCCTCACCACCTGAGCCTATCCCTCCTGTCCACCCTCTCTCCGAGGTGCAACTCTCCTCTCCCCAACTACCCCCCTCTACCTCCGTCGACCTCTGCCCCCATCACCCCCACCATCATCATCATCATCTCCTCCTTCATCTCCCTCCAGTAGCTCTCCTGGATCCGTCAATCGGGGGAATGGATGCACTGCCCAATATGCTGCATACTCTGCATCCATCCTGACGTCCTTGATCTCTGGCCACATATCCCAGGGTACGGGCACCATCTTTGCCAGCTATGTCAGTGCCTGATCATATGATAATAAAGGCCCAAACTATGCCTGATCCCTAACTGTACAGGCATACATACTCGAGCCTCGTGGCATCCTCTGGATCCTACCATACTGCCTGCATACCCTATCCACCAGTTGTCTCTCTAATATATAGGGCGTCCGCCCAATCAGGTACCTACTCTAGAAGGTGTAGGGCAGCTCCACTGCGTCATCCCCCCACTCCTCGCATCCTAGATACGGTCTCCAGATGACTACATCAATGTCATCTATCACTCGCCGTCAATGCTCTAACCTACCAATCCGTGGCTATGAGGTGATCATGTCATATAAATGAACAAAGTTGCATCCATGACCTCTACCCCTGAAGTGTATCAGTCGGGTAATCGGCAAATGCTCATAGGCCCAAACCTGCAGTAGTGTAACCCCGCATCCCAATCCCACTGACCCATGGTATACAAACTGGTGAAGCTCATAATATAAGTGGGCCAACACACATGGTCCCCAAGCATATCTGGTGTGCTGCATCACCAGTGTCTCCAGTGCTCCGCCCCAGCCCACTGCCAATCTCCGTGTCACCCTATCTGGACACAAGAACCCACTGATAGCTCCTCCGATCACAGGTGGCAATGCTAACCCTGTGGCTATCATGGTGTCCCATGCCACATGTCCTGCCCTCATCTCTAGGCCGGGATCCTGAAACACCCATCTCAATGCCTCCCTGTCTCCATCACGATCATATGGAATCAAATCTCCATCAATCGATATATGTAGAATCCTGTAGACATCCTCAAGGGTGACTGTCATCTCACCCATCGGCAAATGGAAAGTGCATGTCTCAGAATGCCATCTCTCGGCAAGTGCAGTCAATAGTCCCATGTTTGCCCAAAACTCAGGCACATATAGCACATGTCTCAAGCCCATCTCCTCGATGGCAGCTCGCTCCTCAGCTGTCAGCTCAGGTCACAATCTCTGAGTCGATGGGAATCTCTCCCGTGACTCCAACATAGGCAAGTACTCCTGCAGTCAAGCAAATCAATCATGTTAGTCATGGTGGCATTCACTGTTCATCACAAAATGCTACTTTTTTTTTTTTTCTAAATGCATATGGTTATCTATCCTAGTGACACTCACTGTTCATCACAAAGTGTTGCTTCTATCCTAGTAGTACTCCCTGTTCATCACAAAGTACTACGTGTGTGACACTCACTGTTCATCACAAAGTGTTACTCACATTTGCACTCCCTGTTCATCACAAAGTGATGCTCATACTTTGGGTACTCCCTGTTCATCACAAAGTACTCTATCTTGGTGCTCACTGTTCATCACAAAGTGCCTTGATCTATCCTAGTCTTCCTAGAGGACCTACTTGAGTTTATCCTCTTAGCAGCTTATCCAATCGACAGCGTATGTTCATCACAGAACTACCGATTTGACCTAGAAGACACAACCTTGCATTTTCGGACATAAACGCGCTTTTAACTCACAAACACGCCTATAGACTTCACAAGCGTGCCTAAACAACACAGACGCTCCTGTATGACATAAACGTGCCTATATTTTTCATAAACGCAACTTTGAAACACAAACGCCTCTGCATGACCTTAACGCGCCTGCATTTGACATAGATGCGGTTCCAGGCACAGACGTGCCTAGCACCGACACAGACGCACCTATCGGACACAGACATGCCTGACACCGACATAGACGCGGTTACACGATTTTAGAATTTTTTGTACCCTATTCCTAAGCACATTTATTTCTCTAACTAGCATGCATTAATGACAAAAGTAAATACATCAAAGTACAAGGAGGTTTGGTGGTACTTACCACCTCTCCTGCCTCTGCTAGCCTCTGAAATCGTCGAATGCGGTTGAATCTGTGCATGAAAGCCATCGCTGCTGACTGCTGCTGCTCTTTTCTTCCTCTGCACTTTGATCTCATGAAGGTGTAGATGACAATGAGGATGTCTTTTGCCCGTGGTCTATCTTATAGCCTACCCTAGCCTTAGCCTTCATTTCCCGAGTCAGTCTTCCTCATCCCATGACTTTGTCACTTTATTCGATCAGTCCATTCTAGCCTTTCTTTCTTATCAAGAGATTTTCTGCAATCTTTTCAGACATTTTCATCCAATCTCTCGAGGGGGCATATCATTCTCATACTGGGGCAACTCTGTATCAGTTCATCTTATCTTCTTTGAAACAACATGACAAGCCGCATTGTCTCAAAGAGGGGCAAAATGTAGACACCTAAAATTGTCCACTCTAATTAGATAAATATTTTATTTATTTAATTATTTAAGCCTAATTCTTCTATTAATTAAATAAATCTTTATTTATTTAATTAATTCATTTATCCTCTTCTAGCCTTATTTCTCATTTAAATAAATACATTTATTTATTTAAATTATCCTTTTCCTAAATTAAATAAATATTTTATTTATTTAATTGATCCCATTTCTTCCATTAATTAAATAAATCTTTATTTATTTAATTAATTCATTAATCTTTATTTATTTAATTAATTCATTAATCTTTTTCTACACATGACACATGTCATTCATCTCTTAATTCCTACACTACCTACCTCTTTCATTATTTTATTATTTCTTTTACCTACCCTCTAATCCTAGCCGACCTCCTTTTTACACCTCTCAATCTTATCCCTCCATTTCATATTGTGTCTTCTATATAAGGAGATGCTTTCTTCATTATCAAACCCTAATGATCATTTTTGACTACACTACGATCCTACTTGCAACCACATTCCGTTCTTTGTTGAGCTCTTGTGCACATAAAATCTGAGAGCAAATATATCAAGCAAGATCAATGGAGATAGGAAGAATGGAGATCAAAACCCTATTGGACATGTGATGGTATAATCTTTGTGATTTTGTTTTATTTACATTATCTTAGGTAATCTTCATATGTTATGGTGGATCTTTGTTGTTGTTAGGCTAGGGTTTGGTGGTTGAATTCATTTAGCCTTTCAATTCTGTTATTATTGTATCCATTTTCACCATATACATTAAGTATCTTAGTCACAAAAATCAGAAAAATAAAAAATAAAAGATTTGATGGCGAAAACCACATTGTGGCGGTATCAGAATCTAAAAGAGAGAAAATAAAGGACATACCTAAAGGTGAAAACCTCTCTAAGGCGCCTGAAGGTGAGATACTTGATATACTACCAAGTCACTTCCGAGAGAGATCTTCTATATTGATTGAGCCAACTCAGCCAGTGAACATTGGGAGTCAAGAGACACCACACATCATTCATGTAGCTCAATCACTATCAGTAGAAGAATTAAAAGATTTCACTCATCTCTTTTCAGAAAAGAAGATCAATTTTGCATGGACATACTCTGATATGTCAGGCCTAGATCTTGATCTTATCATGCATCATCTTTCTATCATACCAAGAGTTAAACCAGTCAAGCAAAAACTCTGTAAGATACACCCTCATGTTGCACTACTAGTCAAAGATGAGTTAGAAAAACTACTAAAAGTTGGATTTATCAGAGCTATAGACTACGTGGAATAGATTTCAAACATAGTACCTATGTCAAAGGCAGACAAATCTATTAGGGTTTGCACAAACTTCAGAGATCTCAACAAAGCTTGTCCGAAGGATGACTTTCCATTACCAAACATTGATATGATAGTCGATATGACTATTGGGTATGAGATGTACTCGCTAATGGATGGATTCTCTGGTTATAATCAGATCAAAATAGCTCCTGGAGATCAAGAAAAGACAGCTTTCACCAATGCATAGGGAACCTTTTGCTTGAATATCATGCCATTTGGCCTGAAGAACGCAGGAGCAACTTATTAAAGAGCAGTAACAACTATATTTCATGATATGATGCATAAGAATATGGAAGACTATATTGATGACACTTTAGTAAAGACTATGAAGAGATCCACGCATATTTAAGAACTAGGCCCTATACTAGATAGAATGGAAAAATTCAAACTCCGGCTAAATCCAAAAAAGTGTGCATTCAAAGTGACATCTGGTAAACTACTTGGCTACATCATTTCAAAGAAGGGAATTGAGGTTGATCCTAAGAAGGCCAAGCTATAATGGAAATTCTGCCTCCGAAGAACATCAGTCAAATGAGAAGTTTATAGAGACGTCTCCAATCAATCAAACACTTCATTTCTCAGCTGGTAGACAAAGCTCAACCTTTCACAAAAGTATTGAGGAAAGGAGTAATATACAACTAGGATCGAGAATGTGAACAACACCTTTAGCAGATCAAAGAGTACCTATCCAATCCACCAATACTAATGCCACCAATTCAAGGAAAACTATTGATCTTATACATATCAACCACTGATTCATCATTTGGGGCACTTCTGGCACAACAGGATGAAAATAAAAAAGAGAGTTGTATATTACATCAGTAGAACATTGGTGTCTTATGAAATGAACTACACTATAATAGAAAAAGCATGCTTGGCATTAGTCTTTGCATCACAAAAATTGAGACACTACATGTTGGCACATTCCATCAAGCTAGTAGCTAAGATTGATCCACTCAAGTATCTTCTCAACAAAGCAACACTCACCGGAAGATTGGCAAAATGGGTCATGGTTCTTACAGAGTTTGATATTGAATATGTGAAACACAAAGCCATCAAAGGATAGATAATTGTAGATCAACTCGTTGAAGCTCCACTTGAAGGCACTTAACCACTACATATAGATTTTCCAGATGAATCAATAATGCACCTTACTCAACAATCCTGGAAGATGTTCTTTGATGGATCTTTCACCCAAAATGGTTCCAGTGCTGGAATACTATTTATCACTCCTCATAAATATTCAATCCCAAAGGCTTACAAGATTATTTTCCCTTGCACAAACAATATTGTAGAGTATGAAGCTTTGGTAAACAGGATCAAGCTAGCTATTGAATGAAAGGTTTTAGAGCTACATATCTATGGAGATTCTCAACTAATTATCAATCAAATCAATGATACATATCAGACTCAAGATGATAAAATTATGCCTTATAAGAGAATGGTTGATGATCTCAAGAAGTATTTTACTTTTGTATCATTCCAACAGATTCCCAGATCAGCAAACAAAGCAGCAGATGCTATGGCCACATTGGCGTCTATACCTGAGTTACATGAATCTAATTTTCGCTTTGAATTCTTAGTGGAAGAGTTACATTACCTTGCCTATGATTCTCCTGAGTCCCAGATAGTCTATTCTATTATTGGACATGACTCATCTCGATACAGCCACATCTACTCTTATCTGTGTGGCCAAATTATCCCATAAAATCTTACCCGTAATGAGAAAAGAAACCTAACCTAAAGTGCTTCACGATATGTCATCATTGCTAGAAATTTGTTTAGGTGAGGTTTGGACGGTACATTTCTTAGGTGTCTAGAAATTGAAGAGTCTAATTGTACATTATCAAAAGTCCATGAAGGTATTTATGGATCTCATTTGAATGGTCTTACTTTAGCTCAGAAACTGCTAAGGGCAAGCTACTACTGGCCAGACATGGAGAAGGACACTATAAAGTTTTCTAAAACTTGTGAAAAATGTCAGCTGCATGGAAATATCATACATGCTCTAGCAAAGGATCTCATACCCTTCATCACACATTGGCCTTTTCAGTAATGGGTCTTTGATCTCATAGGTCAGATCTATCCTGCATCATCCAACAGACACAAGTTTATCATAACTGCCACTAAGTACTTCACTAAGTGCATAGAAGCGGTTTCGCTCATCAAAGCAACTGGTAAACAAATAGCTCTATTCATTCTAAACCATATCATTTGCAGGTATGGGATACCTTCATCCACCGTGACTGATAATGGAGGACAATTCAAGAATAAATATTTGGATGAGCTCTGTGAGAAATTCAAAATTAAACAACACTGGTCATCTGTATATTACCCTCAAGGTAATGGACAAGTTGAGGCATTGAACAAAAACCTATTGACTATCTTACATAGAACAGTAAACAAATCTGGGAAGGATTGGCATCTGCAGCTCAATCCTACATTATGGGCTTACATAACAAGTATCAGAATACCTACTGGGGCTATACCTTTTTCTTTGGTGTATGGGTCCGAAGCAGTATTACCTATTGAAGTAGAAATACCATTTCTAAGAGTTTCCTTACAAGGTCTTGTTACTGATGAAGACTATAGGATATCTAGATTGTAAGAACTTGAATTGCTGGATGAACATCGGCAAGTGGCATTTGATCATCTTAGAGTGTATCAAAAGAGAATTTCCAGAGGATATAACAAGAAGGTTTGACAAAGATAATTTCAGGTTGGTGACCTAGTTATGAGAGACAACAAAGGGAAGTTTGAACCCAACTGGTTGGGTCCCTACATCGTTACTGCAGTATTTGGCTTTGGTGCCTATCAGCTCTCAACATCGAAAGGAGAACAGATCCATGAACCGATTAACACCATCCATTTGAAGAAATTCTTCACTTAGTATTCTCTGCCCTAGCAACCTGTACAGCTGAAAAAGTCCTGAAAAAAAATTTTAAAAAAATCGTAAAAAGTCCTGAAGAAAAAAAAAAAAAGGAAAAAAAAATGCCCTAGTGAAAACCTGGTAAATAGGCACCTTGGTAAAAAAAAAGAATCTCTGCCAAGTACATGAAAACCTGGTAAACAGGTGCCTCTTGTACTCAACGCTCCATCTATCAATGCTACGTTGGCATTTCCTACTTTCATGTATCTTTATTATTGCTTGTACATATTTCAGTCACATTTGTGACATCCTGGTTCGTTGGAACCCTCATGGCTTGAAACTGATCAATGTCCTAGTCTTAGGTTAATCGACAGAACACATTGCATGTCCTAAGAAGTATCAACCAAGTCATCTTTCCGTCAGTGAAACCTAGTCGTCCACTCTAAATCAGTCACCTGTCTCCTAACTACCAAAGAGTTTTATCACTGAGTATGCAAGCAAAACAACATTACTGAAAAAAATCACTAAACAGTTTGAGTTATGTATAAAAAAAATTCTTTGTATGGTGTCTTTTATATTGATTTTTTATTATTATCCCTTACAGTAACTCAAGGAAGTCTATCTTGACTAAGAGAAGCAAGGATTAGGGGCATAATATTTTCTTTTTTTTTTCTGCTTGTAGGAATGATTCTGATGATCTAGAAATATCTAAAAAGCTAGGTGTCTGTGATAAGAGCCTTCACATCAAGGTGAAATCGCCACACATACCTCGACTCCACTTATTTGTATGCTACAGGGAGGTTCCCATCATTTCTTTGTCTGTTTAGAGTGAATTTCTTTATCATGCAATCTGGGTCCCTGTGTAATCTATCCAAGGATATGAACGAAAAAAGGGTCTTTGCAGACAAGATAATTAATATTGCATATGAAAAGAAAGGAACTCTAATTAGCCTGCTATGTTTGTTATGCTCAGTGATGAAACTTAAGCATTTTAAATCCAATGACTAGGTTTAGGTTGCATTTCATTTTGCATCTCATTTTGCATTTCATTCTGTATTTTGTGAATTTAGAGTGATTTCGGTATGCTAATAATCTCTTTATCTTCTAAATGAGAGTTAAAAGCATCATCATTTCTTAGCTAAGCGGTCTCTTTTTCATTATTTCTCTGATCGAGTACTTGTGTATTGAGATGTTAGCTACATACATAAGCATCTTATATAGATTCATACATTTCATTATCACTGATTTGCATTCATCTTATTGCATAGAAAAAGAAAATTTAAAAATTTGCATTACTCGTTACTCATTTTTATCATTTATTTGGATATGAAAAGAAACAAAAACAAACATTCATATTCATTTGCATTTACATACATCCATACTAGAAAAAAAAAATGCATACATATAGAATAAAGCACATAATCGATCAACACAAGTACTATGAAGTCCAATCAGATCTCATATATATATAATCATCAATGTCTCGGGGTACAAAATAATGTCAACTGATATATACAAACTCCCATTGGAGCAAGAATCGTAAGGGCTACAAAAAATGGGTGTGTCTACAAAAAATCTCCGAGCTACAAAAAATTAATCTAGCTCTCGGCCTCTCCCTCATCGCCTGGTGGAAGAGGTGGAGCCTACTGACTGGGATCCTGACGAGGTGCTCGAACTCCCTTAGATCAAGCCATATATTGTGAATATGGTACAACCTATTGTGCTACTAGAACAGCTATGTTATAAGCCGCAATATAATAGGCTTCTCGACTCATTTGATGGAGAACCTCCTACTGAAGAGTGTATCGCTCTACCCTCATCGTTTCAACCTGATGATCGCGCTCCACTCTAAGATCTGCTAACTGACGATCTCGCTCCGCCAGCTGAGTCTGTGCCACTGTTAGTTGTCACTATAACCTTGCTAGGCATGCTCTCATCGACCGCATTGTGTCAGCCCCCTCACCCCTCGCAGGCTCTCCACCTCCATCTCCTCCTCCATCTCCACCTCTGACTCCCCCTGCTCCTCTCTCCTCTATCGAATCTATCTCAGCATTTCTCTCTCCTCCTCTCCTCCACCCTCTTACACTGTCACTCCACCAAGTCTCACTCCAACCGTACCTAGGGATCTGCCCTCTCCTCTATGTTATCTACCACCAGCTAGTACCCTACTACTGCTAGCACTAGGATCACCACCTACCCACCTCGGAGCCTTAGTTCTTTGTCCCTATCTCTGTCCTTGTCCCTACATGGGGGAATCATCCTCTATCTCCTCTATGTGAGGTACCTGCTCAGCTAGATCTATAAATCTTGGGAATGGATGCTGCTAGAACCAATCCCTATACTGGGACAAGACCCCCGCATCTACAACATCATCCATATAGTCCCATCTGAGATGTTGTAATCTAGTTAGCTCCTACATACTCAAGGCATAAGATAATCTCGGTGCCCATCCCTACCTCTCCTCATTTGCATAATGTGCGTATGCAGTGTACTCCTGTGAGATCCCCTGAGGTCTACCATACTACCTCATCACTCGAGAAACAACAAATCGCTTGACTACTGTCTATGATCTATCGATGAGTGGATGAGTCACAAACAAACCCCTGCGAACAACCCTCCAATCATCCCACAGCTCTAGACCCCTGTACGATCTCCAAGTCACAGCTATCAAATCATCCAGCTATCATCTCCAAAAATTTGTCTTGCCCAGATGGGGCTGAGTAACATATCCTGAATATCTATATACAATAGGGTGACTAGGATCCTTGTCATCATTTACAATCAGCCTACAAACTGGGTGGTGCTCCCAGGCCCATACCTGTAAAATCAAAACTCCTGCAGCCATACTCTTCCCCTCCCTAAATACAATCTCATGCATCTCGTGATACATGTGTGCTAATATACAAGAGCCCCAGCCTAATCTCTGAGGGGCCTCAATAAGCCTCTCTAACATCCTGCCCCATCCACACAAAAATCCATGTTGTCCCCTATCCGGCATCAGAAAACAACCGATAAAACCTGCCAAGATGCAAGCAAGTGGGAAGTCCTCACTATACCTGCTCATCATAACATACCAATTGATAGAACATATTAGAATATCAGGATCTCTGAAAACATGTCTAATAGCTAATAACCCAGGAAGTTGCACTGCATCATAATCAACCTTACCCCCAACAAAAGGGATGCGGAGAATCCAGTATACATCCTCAGGAGTGATGGTCATCTCCCCAACTGGCAAGTGGAATGTGTCATGCTCAGAATGGAATTTCTCTACAAGCGCAGCTAGCATACTGTGATTCACATGGATATCAGGTAAATCAAGAAGGTGGGTCAATCCGCACAAATCAATATGTGCCCGATCAACCTCTGACAATTTACGCACTAAGGTCATCGTCAGTGGATAGACACATCTGAAAAGAATGTGAGGTAATCGAACCTACAAAAATCAAACAATGGAGCATCAAGAAACATTTCAAATTATCCTATAAGAGAAGCAAAACATCATGCAAATCCAACAACATCAACTGCAAAATCAAAATTTCAAGTTTGTACCTTTAAAAATGCTCAATGTTTTTCAAATGACATAACACAGTAGAGACAACAATTTGTATGAGTCAGGAATAGATCTAGTACAACAAAATACTCTCATACAACACAAGACTAGCCTTAGGACGACAAAAGGGGCTCTTTTGAATGTTCTCGTATGATATAAGGGTAGGCCTAGAATGAAAAAAATGATGGACTAAAATGAAAAAAGAGACTTAATCAGTTTGTCATACGAGACAGGATCCTTTCTCTCACGACAAAATGAGAAAGCCCGAATTAAACGTACCAAAAATTGAAAAATTCAACAAAAAAATTCAAAATTGAAATGAATAACAGGCTTAAGATAGATCACTTACCACTGGCTCATAGTTCTGAGGTCGATTATGTCACCTCTAGCACTCAAATCGATGCATATGAGTGGGAACCACCATTTTTCTTCATAGAAGGCTTTTCAAATTTTCAAACTTGGACAGTTAAAATGATTTGAAAATGACACTTTTACCCCATATATAGGCAAAACCCTAATTTTTCAACTTGCTTCGATGGACATGAAAATTGTACCCTTAGCTAATTTGCTCGTTCTGATTCCATTTTCAAGAATGAAATCAAAAAACGAGATCAATTTCCTAGTCAATTTCACAATTTGGACCACTTAGCGCTTTTTTCATTAGATGTTCATTCTCACTTCAACTTTGCACTCAATTTCTCATCAAACAAGGCTGAATCTCAATTTAATTTCTCATCAATCAACACTAAATCTAAAAAAAAACCTCTGAATCAATTTATGCTCAAATAATTATCATCGCTAAACAATTGCCTAATCATCATGTACCCTTGCTATCTTTTGATTTCGCTCCCGAGGGGGCATACTCATGACCCCATGACCTCACATCTTCAAAGTCAAGAAAATTTTCAAATCTTCATCAAAGTCAAGAAAAATAATCTTTTTCAACTAAAGAAAATCAAATTCTTATTGCTAAGGGGCATCTCAGCTTCATTGCTTCACATCAAGTTGATATCTCTCGATCATCTGAATCAAATCAATCACTAGGGGCATATCAGTTTCATCACTTCAAATCAAGCTGATATTTGTCTTCATCTAAATCAGTCTTTTAACGTTAATCATTTTCATTGCTTTTCATCAAGCTGATTATTCATTTAAACTCAATCAAGGTTTTAAAGAGAATCTTTGATCACACACTCAATCTAAGAAGGTGTTCAGTTTTATCGCATCAAATCAAGCTGGACAGTTTATCTTCACTCATCGTATCTTGATCCATCAAGTTCAAGATTGATTTTATTTTCGCTCGTTGTGTCTAGTTCAATCAAGTTCTAGATCAGTAAGATCCGCTTCTTGATCAATCAAGTTCAAGTTCGGTATCTTTGCTCTCTATCGTTCCTAGTTCAATCAAGTTCGGGATCAGTTTCACTTTAATCAACTCTGTTTAGCTTCATCGCTTCAAATCAAGCTAAACACCTTGCTCTTCATCTGGTTCATGATCAATCAAGTTCAGAGCTAGTATCTCCTAGACACAACAACTATTCTTTGAACCAACGTGCTGCTTGCACATTAATTCAAAGAGGGGCAAATGTAATACCCTAAAATTGGTCATCTAAACCATGGGCCCCTAATCTCGAGAACATCACCAAGGTCCTAACCAAAAGCAATTAAATCAACTTTGAGCACATTAATTAATTCTTTAATCATCAAATATTACATGGCAAGTGAATTACTCGATTTTATTTTTTTTATCGACAAAAGGCCGAGGCCAAAGAATATTGAATTACTCAATATTAATTAAATATTTATTTAATTAATTAAATCATTCCAAGAAAATCATTTTGATCAATTATCCTGTTTAATTTATTAAATATCCTAGCATATTTAATTAATTAATAAATTTGCCATTTAATCATGCAAAAAAGGAATTAATTTATTACAAAAGAGGAATTAATCACAAAGCAAGAGTTAAATTGAAATAAAATAAAAGAATTAAATTGAGAAAGAAATCAAACTTGAGATATTATTTCTTTCTTCTAAATTGAGAACTTGAAATCAGAAAAACAATTAAAAGGAATTATTAATTGCTTTCTCTAAAATTGGAACTCGTAGCTTTTGAGAAAAAGAAGTTCAGTTGCATTGAAAAGACTCTTTTCTTGAATAAATCAAAGAATTGTCTATTTTTATCACAAATGCATGGAATTAATTAATTCTTATTTCTAATGCAACTTGAACTTCTTATCTGAATGCATTTCAATTAAACTATAATTGGAATCTATCTCAAAGTTAACTCAATCTGATTTCTCAATTATTTCAATTAATTATAAATTGTGTTTTTTCTTGATCTCTCTTGTGAATTCCTATAAATTTAGCCTTCAGCTCTCATTCAAATCACCCTAGAGATATTTGAGAAACACCTTGGACATTATTATTATGTTGATTTTTCTCTAGAGTCATTGAAGATCTTGTGCTTGCTTTTTGAGATTATTTGCATCTTAGTTCAGTTTTTTTTCCATATTTAGTTTATTTCATTATTGCTTGAATCCATTATTGCTTGAATCACTATTTCTTGAATTATTCATCCATCTTGCATCCATATAGCCTAATATCATGCTCATATAGATTAAATCCTTCATCTTGGTGTAGTCTAGTCACTGGTATTGCTTATAAAAATCTGAGAGCAATCTTATACTCGCATCTTTTAGAAGGCAATTAGTCACTTTTTTATGGTTTATTATTTATTGATTATTGATTTACTAACCATACATGTAATGACTTAATTGAAGTATTGTGCCTGCATCTATCAGACTAACATTTAACTTTTTCACACACACAACTATAAGTATATTATAGTTAATTATCAGACTATAGTGATAAAATTAAATGATTAAATAACTATAATGATAATTAATTAATAATTATAACTATAGTTAACTATAATGATTAACTATAATATACTTAATAATACTAATAACTTATAATACTATAATACTAATAACTTATATCAATTGAGAACAATTGAGATCTTGGTCAGAAAGTTTTTGCTAAACCTCCTTGTATCAACATCCTCCTAGCAGAAAATGGAGGGAACAACATTTGCAGTGGGAAATTTGAAATCGAGAAATGGAGGGAACAATGAGGCTGGATTCTCTGGTTCTGAATCCACTGCAGCTCAAGGACAAGCATTTGATGATGAGGATGGGAGGCAAGATGGGGACCCATAGATATGGGACCCTCCTCCTGATCACAAAAACTTAAAAGATTCCCAAGAATCGAGCCCCGAGGCAGTGAAGGTTGACTTGAAAATATCAAGGAGGGGTGAATCTCTAAACCCTAGAATAGTCTTTTTGCAAGAAAAGCACCTGGAAAACCGACTGGTAAATCGTCTTTCCCCTTTGTGAAAAATATATCAAATAATAAAATGGGTAAACTTGCTATTGAGATTCCTGATATAGTTATTGATCATAGCATCTCTTTAATGTCTTTTTCTTTGGTGGGGAAGTTTGTTGGACCTCAACCTAATATTGAGGATGTTAGGTCCTTTGTTAAGAGAAAATGGAGAATGAAAGGACAGGTTGATGTCTCCGCCTTGCCTAGAGGCTTTTTTGTTTTTTCTTTCTCTTGCGGGGAAGACATGGAAGTTGCTTTAAGTGGTGGCCCCTAGATGTTTGCAAATCTTCTCTTTCTGTTAGAAAATGGTCTCCTAACATGGAACTCAATGATTCTTTCTTTGAATCTACTCCGGTGTGGGTTAGGTTGCCTAGGTTGCCGTTGGAATACTAGGTGGAGGATGTTTTCTCAGGAATCACTAACTCCTTTGGGGAGCTTGTTGTGATAGACCCAATGATAGCAGCCCGCAAGAGATTGGTTTATGTGAGTATCTACATCAACATATCGCAGAATATGGACCTCCCAAGCACTATTGATATAAATTCCAAACTTGGGTTATGGGAACAATCAATAGAATTTGAATCTCTCCCCTTTGTGTGCTTTTCTTGCAAAAAAGTTGGTCACTGGGCTAAGGCTTGTCCTAGCAACCCTAAAAAACCTATGATGACAAATATCCATAAACAGGTATGGAAAGAAAAAAATAATAACAAAGATTGTAACAAGTTAGAAGGAAAAAGTGGAAGCTCGATTAATGTATTTGAACCACTAGAAGCAGATAGCACTGACCCTCCTAAGAACCCCCCTTTGAAGGAGAATAAAAAGAATGAAATTAGGGAGTTTGAGATTAAAATAGTCAATACCTTTGAGGCTCTATAGACACACGTGAAGGAGAATGAAATTAGTGAAGAGATACTTGAAGATGGTGAGATTGAGAATATCACTAATTCTCATCATGAGGCTTTTCAGGAATATATATCAAAAAAAGATGAACACTGTCTAGATGATGATTTTCAAGAACATGAAATAAAACTGGGAAGGAACAACAAGTTTGGATCGCCTCACGTAAATTTAAATACCTTATTCCAGAATATAGGAGTCGATATGCCTACATCATCCTAGAAAAGAGGAGAACTATGGAGCAATATGCAAGATGAGCCTAGAGCAGAACAAGAAGAAAACACAACAGGAAATGGAAAGAAAATTAAAACCAAGAAGGTAGGAGGCCTTAATGGAGTAAAAACCAGAACCAGATCCAAGGCTGATTTTGGGGTTTCAAGATCCCCACCGTGACGCAAAACTATGAAATGGCATAGGGACCAAGAGAGCAAGCAAAACATAGCTGATGGAAGGCAGTGAACTATCAAGGAATCCTACCCTCGGGCTTCCAAATGAAGGTAATATCTTGGAATATCAGAGGCCTAAATGGTCTCAATAAATAGGATATATTAAGGAACCTCATTCGAGATCAAAATCCAGATATTATCCTAGTTTAGGAAACCAAAATGAGTAAAGAGAAAGTGGAGAAATTAAAGTTCTTTAAAAATGGAGGGGCTTGTGGCAGTAGCTCGAATGGAGCTTGTGGAGGGGTTTCTATTTTCTGGAACAAAAGAACAACCTCTAGAGATATGATTGATGTTGATGGCAATATTTTATCCCTAAAAGCTAAAAGCATCTTTGATGGTAAGGAATGTGTCATCACTAATATCTATGCCCCTAACTCCAAATCTGCTAGAAGTAAATTCTAGAATAAAATTCAGCATAAAAGAAATTCCTTCCCATTGAACAACTGGGTTGTGATGGGAGATTTCAATACTCCTCTGCAAGACATTGAAAAATTTGGAGGCATCCGAGCTCAACCAGATAGCAGATCTGACCTAATGGACTTTATTAATGTCAATTCTCTCATTGATATGGATCTCAATGGGGCCTCCTACACTTGGTCTAACAGAAGGGATGGTGAAGATCTCATCCAGGTAAGACTTGATAGATCCCTTGTTACTAATGATTGGATTCTTTCTCATAGATGCTCCCTTTCTATTATTAATAGAATTGGGTCAAACCATTATCCCATCTCTTTTGTTGCTGAGAATTTTAAGAATAATTAGAGTTTCCCTTTTCGATTCGAAAAGATGTGGACTTCCCACCCTAATCTTGAAAAATCTATTGCTAACTGGTGGAATATTGATGTTAATGGAACTGCCATGTATAAAGTTGCCAAAAAACTTAAAAACATCAAAACCAACATTAAGATTTGGAACAAGAAGGTCTTTGGTGATATCTTTGATTCAAAGAAAAAGCTAAAGGAGGAACTGGACTAGATCCAAAATTCAATACAGAAAGATGGCTACAAAAAGTATTCCAAAGCCATGGAAGATGATGTTCTAGTCAAACTCCACAACATTATTTCTAGGGAAGAAATCTATTGGAGGCAGAGATCCAGGGCTATTTGGTTGAAGGCTAGGGACAGAAACACTAAATTTTTCCACATGACTTCTCTAAAACACAAGGCAGCGAATAGAATCACAAGACTCATTGTTGAAAATAACACTCTAATTAATAATGATGAAATCAGGGATGAAGCTGTCAGGTTCTTCAATTAGCTCCTCACAAGTAACAAGGACATTGATTAGACCCACCAACTCAATTTGGTTAATATCATTCCTAAGATTATTAACCCTATTCAGAATATGACCCTTTCTGCTATCCCGTCTACTGGAGAAATTAAAAAAGCTATCTTTTTGTTTCAAGGGGATAAAGCTTCGGGTCCTGACAGTTTCCCTATGTTTTTCTTCCAAGAATTCTGGCATATTGTGGGAGAAGACACGGTTAATGTGGTCAAAGAATTCTTTGGATCTAGAAGAATCCTTAAGGAACTCAACTCCACGTTAATAGCCCTAATCCCTAAAGTTGCTAGGGCAGACTCTATGGGAAAATTTAGGCCAATTAGCCTATGTAACTCTTTCTACAAAATCATATCCAAATTTTTGACCACTAGAATTTTGGCAGTGCTTCCTTTCATCATCTCTAAGGAGAAGAAAGGTTTTGTTCCTGGCAGGCAGATTCTAGACTCTATTATTCTTGTTCATGAGAATATTCATTCCCTCAATGCTACTAAAAAAGAAGGTTTCTTGATAAAGTTGGATTTGGCAAAGGCTTATGATAGAGTGGAGTGGAATGTTCTTTTCAAAATCATGGAGGCATTTGGTTTTGATGAAAAGGTAACCAAAATAATCAGAGAGTTGATCACCACTCCTATGTTCTCTATTCTGATTAATGGATCTCCTACAAAAAATTTTAAAATTTCAAGGGGGCTCAGACAAGGAGATCCCATATCTCCTATCCTTTTCACCATTTTGGCTGAAAGTATGAGCAAATTGATTCACAATCTGAAATAGAGCAAAACTATCAAAGGTCTTCAACCTTCCTCTGCCAATGTTTTTTGCTCTCATCAATAGTTTGTTGATGATACTATCCTCATGGGATATTCTTTTGTTAAGGAGGTTGAAGCCTTCAAAACTGCTCTTAATTCCTATGCTTTGGCTACTGGTCAACAAGTCAATTGGGACAAATCGGCTATTTACTTCTTGAATACTCTGGTCATAAGACAACAGAAAATTGCTAAAATTATTGGGTGCAAAGTGGATATGCTCCCTTCGACCTATCTGGGTCTTCCCTTGGGTTTAGCTCCCCCAAATTCCTTCTGGAATATGCTTGTTGATAAACTCAATAAAAGACTTGCTGGATGGAAAGGTTCAATTTTATCTTAGGCTAGGAAATTGTAGCTCCTTCAAGCTACTCTTCAAAACCTCCCTGTTTATGCCCTCAGCCTATTTGGTATCCTGACTAAATTTATTGAAGCAATGGAAAGAATCCAGAAGAGATTTTTATGGTTAGGAGTGGAAGAAAAAAAGAGAATATCCTTGGTTGCTTGGGGCAAAGTTTGTAGACCAAAGAACAAAGGGGGGTTGGGGATTAAAGCTCTAAAAACCTTTAACAAAGCTCTTCTTGCTAAACAATTATGGAGAGCCTATGATACTAATAAATATTGGAATCAAATATGGTTTGACAAATACATTTATAATCAACCTATCCAAGGGGTCCTTAATTTTGAAGACATCCCTATTGGATCCTTCATCTGGAATAGCATTACTAAATCCATAAAAGTGGCCAAAGCTAGGGCTGGATGGGTCCTTGGAAAAGGTGACAAAATAAGGTTTTGGGAGGACCCCTGGATGAAGAATGAAGTTCTTTATGATCAAGGCAATAGTCAAATTATTGAGGAATATAAAAGGAGGTTTGGGCTTATGGTGTGTAACTACTACAAGGAGGACAAGTGGGTTAGGCTTGATGATATTCATTCTGGATTTTCCTTACTCCAAAAGGAGCTGCTATCCTTTTCCCCTAACAAAGACTATGATGATGTGTTCCTCTAGAAAAGTGATCCTAAAGGTGAATTTACGGTTGCCTCAACCTACAAAAACACCTTTTCTCAAACCAGTAATCCCATTTGGAGTGAAGTTTGGGACAACATTTTGATCCCTAAAGTCAACGTTTTCTTTTGGCTTGCTTCTCATAATAGTACCCTTACTCTTCACAATTTAATCCGAAGAGGTTTCAAATTCCCTAATAGATGTGAGCTATGCTAGAAGGAGGGAGAATCAGTTGATCATCTCTTTTTTCACTGCTCTTTTACCTAGGATATTTGGTGCAAAATGTGGGAAAAATGGAAAGTTAATTGGGTTATGAACAAGAGTATCAAGGATATTATCTGGCACTGGAATTTTCCAACCAAATGCCAACTTATCAAGAACCTTTGGTCTTTGACCCTCCCCATGATTTGTTGGGGCATTTGGAAAGAAAGAAATAATAGGATATTTAGGGAAGCGAAGTGTAATACTCAAGTGGTCTTTGAAAAAATCTGCAGGGCTATAAAGGAGAACATCAATATTCCTCACAAGAATAATCAGCAATGGTTTGTTATTGATATGAATGATATGGAAAGAGACATCCTCACTAAATGGAACCTAATACATAAGGTCTACAGATCGGACAATAATAATAGGAGAGATAATATTGTCTGGCGTTTTCCTGATTATGACTGGATAAAGGTAAATTTTGATGGGGCGGCTAAGGGGAACCCTGGGAAGGCTGGTGGTGGAGGAGTTATTAGAAATGCTCAAGGAATTTGCATTGCTGTTTTTGCTTCTCCTTTTGGGGTCCAAAATAACCATGTGGCTGAAGCTCTGGTAATGCTAAAGAGCCTCCAGCTAGCTCAGGAATTCAAATTCAAAAAAAATTGGCTCGAAGGGGACTCTTTAAACATCATACAAGCCCTCAAAGGTACAAGCTCTGTCTCTTGGAATATTACTAACTTAGTTAAAAGTGCTAAATATTTGTTAAATAACTATGTTAGTATTAGCATAACTCATACCTTTAGAGAAGGCAATAAGGTTGCGGATATCCTAGCCAATGAAGGGGTCAATTTGGAGAAGGATGTCAAATACATTGGAGAAACTCACATTAAAAGGGAGGTTAAAGAGAAATTATACTTTGATCATATCAATGGGTCAAGTTAATCTCATGATTACTTTTTGGGGAACGAATTCTAAAGATAGATTTTGGGGGCGGATTAACTATCAGCTAATGAGTGTTTTTTGGCATTATTTCCAAGATCATATGTGTGAGAAAGAATATAGTAATAATTGTTGGGTTTGTGCGGCCATGAGCAGTAATTTCAAAACAATGAAAGAGTCTACACTGGAATTCCAGAAATAACAAGTTTTCAGGGTTTCATCTATGGACTGTGAATTGTAGCAGTGGGTATCTCTACTTGGAGCTCAGAATGGGTGGTAACCTAAACAGGAATGAGCCTCCAGGATGTGAAAATTAGAAGAGTGAACGAAAGGTCTGGAGAAGGCTCCACAGATACGGCTTTACTGACTATATGGAAAAGCTTCACGGAAGCAGAAATTCTATGTCTTATGGTTTTGCTAGAAGCTGGAGTAACAATAGAGTCACCTTGTTCGGGGAGATTTGGCAAATTGATGAAAACCTGGTTGCAGAGGTCACGGGTCTTTAGACGGAGGGTACTAAATTCTACAGGGATCAAAAGTATGTAGCTGAAGCTTTCAAAAACTTCCTAAAGTTGGAGGATGAGAAGGGCACGCTTGTGAAGAAGGACAACATCTCCCACTACACTCCCCAGCAGGTAAAGCCCTTCTGGCAAAAAGTTCTAAGGGTTTTAATGGAGTATTTGTCTGTGGATGGAAGATTTACAAAAATTTATAACTATCACTTCGCTATTTTGAACCATTTCCATCATGGGGCTAAAATTTCCCTACCTTTCTATTTAGCATCCTCTCTAAATGAGAGTCTTGCAGACCACGCTAAAAATCCTAACTCTTACCTTATAGCCCACCAGGGGATTATTTTGCTAATATATGAACATCTAAAGAAAAAGGCCAGGGCAACCAAAGATGACCCCTTGATCACTAACGCTCATATCTCTAAGAGCTGCAAAGACTCTGACTCGGATGGGGATCAACCCAATACCCCTACCCACAAAAAAAGGAAAGCTGAAATAGAGCATTAGGAAAAGGAGGTGCACTATGATGAGGAAGAGGAAAAGGATAAGGACATTGATACTGAAATGGAGCAAAATAAGGATGAGAACAATGGTGAAGGGGAGGAAGAGGGTAACTCTGAAAACCCTCACTCTAACCCTAATGGCTCAGAAAGTGAGAATGCTGCTCTGAATTCTAAGGAGTATGACAACCCTAGCTCTGAGGAAACTGAACAAGGCAAGGACTCTACGAACACCATCTTGAACACCACCCGTAACTGCACTCTAGAATCCTTCAATTTCCAAAAATGGGTTGTCGAAAACATCACCAGTATGCAAGGTAATCAAAGGGAGCTAGAAAATAAGATTAATAAGTTGATTAAGGATTCTAACTTTGGGAAAAAGAATGATGATATGGAAAACAGTGAAGCTAAGGAGGAAATGGAGATGGAGGATTGGCTGGAGAAAGATCTAATCAAAGGGGACCTGAAACACTTGGAGGATGTTATCAAAACTCTGAAAGAATAGGCAGAGGAGGACAAAGACAACATCAACACCCAGATCGCCCGTAATGAGAAGGCTCTGAAAAGCTTCATGAACCATAGCCTCCAAGTCCTTAAAGTTTCTTCCCAGAACATGAATGCTTTGGTGGATCATTTGGAAAGGAAAAATCAGGATAAGAACCTGGTAATTATAGAAGACGTTCCAACCTCCAACCCCACCCACCAGAATCCTAGACGCAAAACTAGGCAGACCACTACTCGGAAGGACACCAAAATGAAAGAGAGCTAGCTGGGACAGGAAAATAACGACCTGAGAGAAATGGCCAAGGCAATGATGCTCTTGGTTTAGAATGCTGAGGAATCTATTAAGAGTTTTTAATTAACTTGTAATGATGGGCTTGGGGCCAATTTCTTGCTGGCCTCTTGCTGTCCCTTTCTTTGCTGCAGGTTTTTTTGCTGGACTTTTGCAGCTGTCTTGTTTTGTTTCCTTCTTGGCTATCTTTCGAATGTAATCGGGTTTCGGGTCCCTTAAAACCTTTTTTAACTTAATCAAAAACTTATAGATATTAAGTAACTATAATATAATGTGGTATTAATATATATAGTTACTAATTAACTAATGAATATATAAGTTAAAAATTAACATTATATAACAAGTGGGACTAATTATCTAATACTAATTATCTAATTTATAATTAGCTAATTATAAATAATAATTAATAATAATAATAATAGTACACAAATAATAATAATCTAACCATGGTATAGAACATAATATATATTATAAAAACAACTTTCTATTCTAGTATATACTAGTATATAAATAATATATAAATTAATATAATAATGTATATTTTGTTCTATTAATATACTAGTATAATATAAATATACCTTAGTATTATTATATTATACATTATAAAAATAACTTTCTATTCTAGTATATACCATAGCTCAAGATCCATGAATATGAAAGAAAAGCATAAAGCACTTGAGAGAAACATAACTTCCAGATTCTCAAAGCCTTGGTGGACAACATGAACATTTTGATTAACAAATTTGATAACATCAAAGAGAAAGAAGGTGACAAGGATCAGCTAGACAAAAAAGGTCACCGGAAGAGGACTAGAGCCAATACTAGGAATAAGGGCGACATCAAAGGTTGAGAACTGGATGATTTAAAGACCTCTGCAGATAACATGAAGCAGATGGTGGTCCACACTAAAGATATCATGAAAAATATCTAGTTGTCTCAGTCTCAGTCTCGGTCTCTGTCTTTGTGCTGTCTTTTTGCTTTCCTTTTGCTATCATTTTTTGGTTCTTCATGTTATGTGTGTTGAGATCCCTTTTTGTTCGGATGGGATCCGTTTTTGTTTCTAAAGTGATCATGCATGGTTCTTTCTAGTTCTTTGGCTCTCCTGCTATGTAAAAGGTTTGGGTTCCTTTCAAAAACCCATTTTTACTTGATCAAAACAATGGGCAATACCTATCAAGTGATAAATTGCTGATATTTATTAGAGTTTTATAGTTCTTATATTTATTCAATACTATAACAATATGGGATCTACTATATTTAAACTATAATACTATTTTTGTTTTCATAATGCTATTGAATGGAAGGAATAAATATAAGCACTATAAAGGAGATCCCTTATTGTTATATGACTATTAAGTAAGATTAATACCCTTCTTATTATATTTCCTTTTATTTTAAAACTTTATATAAGGTACTTTAAATGATAGATAATACCCATATGTAATCAAACTAGTTATATTCAAGCTTAGATTAATCTTATAACTATTAAATTTAAATAGGGTATAAATTAAAAGTATTAGGCTATTTATTTAATTAACCTTATAGTGGATATAATGTTTATGGTTATATCCTAATTATCTATTTTATAAAGGACTATATAATTTGTTAATATCAAGCAATTATAGACTATAACAAAGAAGTATATTCATCACTTCTATATGATTACCTTATCACTGATATTGTTTATAGTTTATCCACTTAGTTTAAAGGATAAATAAGAAGACTTTAATCATTATGAGATATTTGGTTAGATGATATCTCATAGTAGGGGTTTGAATCTTAAAATTGTGTATTGATTAAGATTTTGCTTCAACTTATTTATAGGGAAACAAGTCTATGGATATATGTGTTGTATATATATTATTTTACTGTGTATACTTTATTATGAACAAATATAAGTCACAACCTCGAAGTTTTCTTGATCATATCATTTGATCCGGTTTGAGGTTTGGTCTTTTTGTTCAATGGCTGGCAGAGTTTGGTTTTTTATCCAGTGAGCTCCGGTATGATCATATCTTGTGTTGCAGATTTGGGAGAATGTTTTGGATGTTCGTGTGTATTTTCATTTCAAGTGGTTCATGATTTGGTTCTCCGGAAGCTATCTTTCTTATCTGAGTTGTTGTTGTTGATGTGTGTGTGAAAAAGGGTCTGTAGCTGCAAGCACAACACTTCAATTAAGTCATTACATGTATGGTTAGTAAATCAATAATCAATAAGTAATAAACCATAACAAAGCGACTAATTGCCTTCTAAAAGATGTGAGTATAAGATTGTTCTCAGATTTTTATAAGCATTACCAGTGACTAGACTACACCAAAATGAAGGATTTAATCTATATGATATTAACTATATGGATGCAAAATGGATGAATAATTCAAGCAATATGGATTCAAGCAATAATGATAAACTAAATATGGATGCAAATAATCTAAATAGCACAATGATCTTCAATGACTCCAGAGTGAAATTAGCGTGATAATAATCTCCAAGCGTGTTCTCAAAAATCTCTGGGGTAAATTGGAATGAGAGCTGAAGGTTGAATTTATACAGAATTACAAGAGAGATGATAAAAAAAACTCAATTTAGGATTAATTGAAAATAATTGAGAAATCAAGTTCAGTTAACCTTGAGATAGATTCCAATTATAGTTTAATTGAAATGCATTTAGATAAGAAGTTCAAGTTGCATTAGAAATAATAATTAAATTAATTCCATGCATTTGTGATAAAAATAGATAATTCTTTTATTTATTCAAGAAAAGAGTCTTTTCAATGCAACTAAACTTCTTTTTCTGAAAAGCTTTGAGTTCCAATTTTAGAGAATAATCAATAATTCAATTAATTGCTTTTCTGATTTCAAGTTCTAAATTTAGAAAAAGAAATAATATCTCAAGTTTGTTTTCTCTCTCAATTAAATTCTTTTTTGTTTTATTTCCAAGTCAACTCTTGCTTTGTGATTAATTCTTCTTTTGTGATAAATTAATTCTTTTTTTTGCATGATTAAATGGCAAATTTATTAATTAATTAAATATGTTATGATATTTAATAAATTAAAATATGATAATTTGATCAAAATGATATTCTTGGAAATGATTCAATTAATTAAATAAATATTTAATTAATATTGAGTAATTGATTTGCCATGTGATATTTGGTGATTAAAGAATTAATTATGTGCTCAAGATTGATTTAATTGCCTCTGGTTAGGACCTTGGTGATGTTGTCGATATTAGGGGCCCATGGTTTAGATGACCATTTTTAGGGTATTACATTTGCCCCTCTTTGAATTAATGTGCTAGCAGCACGTTGGTTCAAAGAATATGTGGTTTCTAGGAGATGCCAGTTCTGAACTTGATTGATCACGAACCAGATGAAGAGCAAGGTGTTTAGCTTGATTCGAAGCGATGAAGCTAAATGAAGTCTGATTAAAGCTATACCAATCCCGAACTTGATTGAACTTAGGAACGATAGAAAACAAAAGATACCGAACTTGAACTTGATTGATCAAGAAGCATATCTTACTAATATAGAACTTGATTGATCTAGACACAGCGAGTGAACATAAAATCGATCTTGAACTTGATTGATCAAGATATAATGAGCAAAAAGTAAATTGTTTAGCTTGATTCAAAGCAATGAAACTAAACACCTGCTTAGATTTAGCGCATGATCGAAGATACTCTTTAAAATTTTGATTGAGTTTAAACAAATAATCAGCTTGATGAAAAGCGATGAAACTGATTAATGTTAAGAGATTGATTCAGATGAAGGACAAATATCAGCTTGATTTGAAGTGATGAAACTGATATGCCCCTAGCGATTGATTTGATTCAGATGATCAAGAGATCTCAACTTGATATGAAGCGATAAAGATGAGATGTCCCTTAGCAATAAGGATTTGTTGATTGTCTTTTGTTGAAAAGATTTTGCTCGGCTTTTGATGAAGATTAAAAAAAAAAAAAAATCTCGACATGTGAGATGCGAGGTCATAAGGTCATGAGTATGCCCCCTCGGGAGAGAAATTGAAAGATAGCAAGGGTACTTGATGATAGAGAATTTTTGGTGATGATTTCGATTTGAGCACAAATTGATTCAGAAGAATATTTGAAGATTTGGCATCAATTCTTGAGAAATTGAGCACAATTAGAAGAAATTTTGAGCAGATGATGAAAAAGCAATAAGTGGTCCAAATTCTATGAAATTGACTAGTAAAATGATCTTGAATTTTGATTTCGATCCCAGAAATGGAATCAAAATGGGCAAATTAGCTAAGGGTACAATTTTCATGTCCATCGGAGCAAGTTGAAAAATTAGGGTTTTGGCTATATATGGGAGGAAAGTGTCATTTTCAAATCATTTTAACCCTCCAAGTTTGAAAATTCAAAAATCCTTCTGCAAAGAAAATGGTGGTCCCTACTCCTAAGCATCGATTTGAGCACTAGAGATGACATAATCGACCCTGAAACTATGAGCCAGCAGTAAGTGGTCAGTCTTAAGCCTCTTTATGTTCTCAATTTTGAATTTTTTTGTTCATTCTTTAAGTTTTTGGCATGTTTGAAGTCAGGTTTCATGTTTTGTCATGCGAGACATGATTGTTAAAAGACCATTTTGTCGTGTGGAGTCTGATGTTTTGTCGTATGGGGATGTTTTGTTGTACGGAGGTCAATCCTGACTCGTACAAAATCTTGCCCTTATGTTTTTTATCATTCGAGAAACAGTGAACATTTTTGAAGGTCTAAACTTGAAATTTTGATTTTGCACTTGACTTAGTTGGATTTGCGTGATGTTTTATTTCTCTTGTAGGCTCATTTGGAATGTTTTCTAATGCTTTGTCATTGGGTTTTTGTAGGTTCAATTACCTCCTATGCTTTTCAAATGCATTTATCCTCCCACCATGACATTAGTACAACAGTTATTAGAGGTTGATCAGGCTCATATGGATTTGTGTGGTTTGACTCATCTTCTTGGTTTACCAGATATCCATGTGAATCATGGTATGCTCACAACATTGGTTGAGCATTTCCATTCAGAGCATAACACGTTTCATTTTCCAATGGGGGAGATGATCATCACTCTCGAGGATGTATATAGGATCCTTCATATCCCTTTTGTTGGGGATAAGGTAGATTATGATGTTGCGCTGTTACATGGACTACAGGCGGTTAGACATGTATTCAGGGATCTAGACATTTTGACCCATTCCATTAGTTGGGACATTATGATGAGTAGATATAGTGAGGAGTTTCCGCTGGCATGTGTTCTAGCAGGATTTATCAGTTGTTTTCAAATGCCAGATAGAGGACAACAGGGTTTCCAGTGTGGATGGGGCAAGATGCTGGAGAGATTGATGGAGACCCCTCAGAGACTAGACTGGGGTTCTTGTATATTGGCCCACATGCATCACAAGATGCATGAGATTGTATATAGGGATGGCAGGAGCATGGCTATAGGTGTATTCTTTTTACAGGTTTGGGCTTGGGAGCACCTCCCAGTTTGTCGGCCGATAGTAGATGATAGTAGAGAGCTTGGGAAGCCGATTTTTGGTGGCGGTAGCTTGAAGACTTGATAGCCATAGTATGGAGACCGTACAGGGGCCTAGAGCCATGGGATGAGTGGCAATTGGTACGTCGGGATAATTGTGTTACGTGCACACTTATCGGCAGATTACACACTATAGTGGAGTGATTTGTAGTATCACGGGTGATGAGGCAATATGGTAGGCCTCAGAGGGTGTCACAGGAGTATATAGTGTATGCCCAATATGCTGATGAGGAGAGGCGGGGATGGTCACTGAGGTTATCCTATGCCTTGAGTATGCAGAAGTTGACTGGTCTATAGCAACTAAGATGGGACTACCTGGATGATGTTGCGGATGCGGGGCTATTGCCCCAGTACAGAGATTGGTTCCAGCAGCATCCATTTCCTAGATTCACAGATTTAGTTGAGCAGGCTCCTCATATAGAGGATGTTGAGGATGATGCCCCTGCATCAGGACAGGGATAGGGATGAGGATAGAGAGTTGAGGCTCAGAGGTGGGTAGGTGGCGATCCTAGTACTAGCAGCAATAGGGTTCTAGTTGGTTAGCAGAGGGGTGAGGGCAGCTCCCTTGGGAGGATAGGAGTGAGATTGGGCAAAGATGAGGAGGAGCAACCAGCTCCGAGACAGGTCTGACAGTGGCATGAGGAGAAGGGTGGAGTTGGAGGTGGAGATGGGGGTGGAGAGTCTACGAGAGAGAAGGGGACCTATGCAGGATGGTTGATGAGAGCACATCTTGTAGAGTTGTAGTCATAGTTGATAGTGGCTCAGACTTAGCTGGCAAAGCGAGACCAAAAACTTGCAGATCTTAGGGTTGAGCATGATTGTCAAATCTCAGAGATGAGAGCAGAGATGAGAGAAAAGATAGAGGCCTTGTGACAGGAGTTCCTTCACCAGACTAGTAGGGTAGCCTACTATGTTGCAACATATAGCATCGTAGTTCTAGTTACGCAGCAGGTTATTCCCTACTCATAGTATATGGCATGGTCAGAGGGAGCTCGGGCACCTAGTCAAGATCTCGGTCAGCAGGCTCCACCTCCTCCACCAAGCAATGAGGGAGAGGTTGAGAGCTAGATATTCTTTCTGTAGCTCGGATATTTTTTGTAGACACCTATTTTTTGTAGCCTATATGGTTCTTGCTCCGATGGGAGTTTCTATATGTCATTTGACATCATTTTGTACTCTTAGACTTTATACGATATATTTATATGAGATTCGATTTGACTTTATTGTACTTGTGTTAATTCATTTATGAGATGTCTTTTATATGCTTTATTCTACGTGTATGCACTTCTTTTCAGTATGTAATGCAAATGATTATGGATGTCTATTTTTGTTTCTTTTCATATGCAAATAGATGAATGTGTACAGAGTAATATGAAATGCAAATTTTTATTTTCTATGCAATAAGATGAATGTAGAGGAGTGAATAATGAAATGTATGAATCTACATTAAATGTTTATGTATGCAGCTAAACATCTCAAAACACAAGTACTCGATCGAAGAAATGATGATAAAGAGACCACTTAGCATAAGAAATGATGATACTTTCAGCTCTCATTCAGAAGATAAAGAGATTATTACCATACTGAAATCACTCTAAATTTACAAAAATGCAGAATGATATGCGAAATGATATGCAAAATGCAACCTGAACCTAGTCACTGGATTTAAAATGCTTAAGATTCATCACCGAGCATAACGAACACAACAGGCAGGTTAGAGTTCATTTCTTTTTCAATGTGCAATATTAATTATCTTGTCTGCAATGACCCTTTTTTTTTTGTTCATATCCTTGGATAGATTTTGTAGGGACCCAAATTGCATCATAAAGAAATTCCCTCAAAACAAACAAAGAAATGATGTGGACCTCCCTGTATCATACAAATAAGCGGAGTCGAGGTATGTGAGGCGATTTCACCTTGATGTGAAGGCTCTTATCACAGACACCCAGCTAATTTAGATGTTTCCAGATCATTGGGATCATTCCTACAAGAAGAAATCAAACAAAATATTATGCCCCCAATCCTTGCTCCTCTTAGTCAAGATAGACTTCCTTGAGTTGCTCGGAGGGATAATAATCGAAAACCAATATAAAAGATAGCATGCAAAGAAAAAAATTTCATTCATAGCTCAAACTATTTAGTGATTGTTTTCCATTATGTTGTTTTGCTTGTTTACTTAGTGATAAAACTCTTCAGTAGTCAGGAGATAGGTGACTAACTCAGAGTGGACGACCAGGTTTCACTGATGGACAGCTGACTTGGTTGATACTACTTAGGACATGTAATGTGCTCTGTCGATTAACCTAAGACTAGGACGTTGATCAGTTTCAAGTCATGAGGGTTCCAACAAACTAGGATGTCATGGAAGTAACTGAAATATATATACAAGCGAAAGAAAAGATGCAGGAAAGCGAGAATGCCAATGTTGCATTGATAGATGGAGCGCTTGAGTACAAGAGGTGCCTATTTGCTAGGTTTTCACCTTCTTGGCAGAGATTCATTTTTTTTTTTTACCAAGGTGCCTGTTTATAAGGTTTTCACCAGGGCATTTTCTCTCTTTATATTTTTTTTTTCTTTTTTGTTGTTTTATGATTTTTCTAATTTTTTTTTTAATTTTTTTCAGGACTTTTTCAGCTATACATGTTGTTGGAGCAGAGAATGCTAAGTGAATAATTTCTTCAAGTGGATGGTGTTAATCAGTTCACAGAGTTGTTCTCCTTCTGAGTTTGAGAGTTGATAGGCACCAGAGCCGAATACTGCAATAACGATGTAGGGACTCAGCCAGTTGGGTTCAAACTTCCCTTTGTTGTCTCGAAACTGCTGATTTTTAGGATTTTCTCTTAGAACTAGGTCACCAACCTGAAATTCTCTTTGTCTAACTTTCTTGTTATATCCTCTAGACATTCTCTTTTGATATACTCTGAGATGATCAAATGCCACTTGTCAATGCTCATCCAGCAATTCGAGTTCTCGCAATCTAGATATTCTATGATCTTTATCAGTAACAAGACCTTGCAAAGAAACTCTTAGAGATGGTATTTCCACTTCAATTGGTAGTATTGCATCGGACCCATACGCCAAAGAAAAAGGTGTAACCCCAGTAAGTGTTCTGATACTTGTTATGTAAGCCCATAGTATAGGGTTGAGCTGTAGATGCCAATCCTTCCCAGATTTTTTCACTGTTCAGTGCAAGATAGTCAATAGGTTTTGTTAGATGCATTGGCTTGTCCATTACCTTGAGGGTAATATACTGATGACTAGTGTTTTTTTATTTTAAATTTCTCATAGAGCTCATCCAAATATTTATTATTAAGCTGACCTCCATTATCAGTCACGATGGATGAAGGTATCCCATACCTGCAGATGATATAGTTTAGGATGAAGAGACCTACTTGTTTATCAATTGCTTTGATGAGCGGAACCGCTTCTACCCACGTAGTGAAATACTCAATGGCAGTTATGATAAATTTATGTCCATTGGATGAAGCAGGATATATCTGACCAATGAGATCAAAGGCCAATGTGTAGTGAAGGGTATAAGATCCCTTGCTGGAGCATGTATGATATTTCCATGTAGCTGACATTTCTCATAGGTCTTAGTAAATTTAATAGCATCTTTCTCCATGTCTAACCAGTAGTAGATAGTTCATAGTAGTTTCTGAGATAAAGTAAGACCATTCGAATGAGATCCACAAATACCTTCATGAACTTTTGATGATGCATGTTTAGATTCTTCAGTTTCTAGAAACCTAAGCAATGTACCATCCAAACCTCATCTAAATAGATCATTAGCAATGATAACATAGCATGAAGTGTTTCGAGTTAGGTTTCTTTTCTCATTACGAGTAAGATTTTTAGGGATAATTTGGTCTTGTAGATAAGAGTAGATGTGGCTATATCGGGATGAGTCATGTCCAATAATAGCATAGATTATTTGGGTCTCAGGAGAATCATAGGCCAAGTAATGTAACTCTTCCACCAGGAATTCAAAGAAAAAATTGGATTCTTGTAACTCAGGTATAGATGCCAAGGTGTCCATAGCATCTGTTGCTCTGTTTGCGTATCTAGGAATCTATTGGAATGATACAAAAGCAAAATACTTCTTAAGATCATCAACCATTCTCTTATAAGGCACCATTTTCTCATCTTGAGTCTTATATGTATCATTGATTTGATTTATGATCAGTTGAGAGTCTCCATAGATGTGTAATTCTGCAACCTTCCATTCAATAGTTAGCTTTATCCCATTTACCAAAACTTAATATTCTACAATGTTGTTTGTGCAAGGGAATAGAATCTTATAAGACTTTGGGATTGAATACTTTTGAGGAGTGATAAATAGTATTCCAGCACCATAACCATTTTGAATAAAAGACCCATCAAAGAACATCTTCCAGGGTTATTGAGTAAGATGCATTATTGATTCATCTGGAAACTCTATATGTAGCGGTTGAGTGTCCTCAAGTGGAACTTCAACAAGTTGATCAGCAATTACCTATCCTTTTATGGCTTTGCATTCCACATATTCAATGTCAAAATTTGTAAGGATCATGACCCATTTTGCCAATCTTCCTGTTAGTGTTGCTTTGTTGAGTAGATACTTGAGCGGATCAATTTTAGCCACCAGCTTGACTGAATGTGCTAACTTGTAGTGTCTCAATTTGTGTGATGCAAAGACTAATGCCAAGCATACTTTTTCTATTATAGTGTAGTTCATTTCATAAGAAACCAATGTTATACTGATGTAATAGATGGCTCACTCCTTTTTACTGTCATCCTATTGTGCCAGAAGTGCCCCTAGTGATGAATTAGTTGCTGATATGTATAAGATCAATGATTTACCCTGAATAGGTGACATCAATATTGGTGGATTAGACAGGCACTCTTTTATCTATTGAAGGTGTTTTTCACATTCCTAATCCCAATTGTATATTATTCCTTTCCTCAATACTTTTGTGAAAGGTTGAGCTTTGTCTACTAGCTGAGAAATGAAGTGTCTGATGGATTGGAGACGTCCCTATAGACTTCTCATTTGACTGATGTTCTTCAGTGGTGGAATTTCCATTATGACTTGGACCTTCTCAGGATCAACCTCAATTCCCTTCTTTGAAATGATGTAGCCAAGTAGTTTACCAGATGTTACTCTGAATGTAACTTCTTTGGATTTAACCAGAGTTTAAACTTTTCCATTTTGTCTAGTATAGTACCTAGCTCTTGAGTATGCATGGATCTCTTCATAGTCTTCACTAAGGTGTCATCAACATAATCTTCCATATTCTTATGCATCATGTCATGAAAGATAGTTGTAATTGCTCTCTGATAGGTCGCCCATGCGTTCTTTATCCCAAATGGCATGACATTCTAGCAAAAGGTTCCCCATGCACAGGTGAAATCTGTCTTTTCTTGATCTCCAGGAGCTATTTTGATTTGATTATATCCAGAGAATCCACCCATTAGTGAGTACATCTCATACCCAGCAGTCATGTTGACTACCATATCAATATTTGGTAATGGAAAGTCATCCTTCGGACAAGCTTTGTTAAGATCTCTGAAGTCAGTGCAAACTCTGATAGATTTGTCTGCCTTTGACATAGGTACTATATTTGAAATCCATTTGGCATAATCTATAGCTCTAATGAATCCATCTTTTAATAGTTTTTCTATCTCACCCTTGACCAACAGTACAACATATGGGTGCATCTTACGGAGTTTTTGTTTGACTAGTTTTACTCCTGGTGTGATAGAAATATGGTGCATAATGAGATCAAGATCCAGGCCTGGCTTATTAGAGTACGTCCATGCAAAGTTAATTTTCTTTTTTGAGAATAGATGAGTGAAATCTTTCACTTCTTTTGTTGATAGTGATTGAGCTACATGAATGATGTGTGGTGTCTCTTGACTCCCAATGTTCACTGGCTGAGTTGGCTCGATCCATATGGAAGACCTTTCTTGGAAATGACTTGGAAGTACATCAAGTATCTCACCTTTAGGTGCCTTGGAGAGGTTTTCACCTTTAGGTATGTCCTTTATTTTCTCTTTTTTAGATTCTAACACTACCACAATGTGGTTTTTTCCATCAGATCTTTTATTTCTATTTTTCTTGTTTTTGCGACTAAGATACTTGATATCTGCTTTAGTCATGTTTTCACTCTGTTCGCTACTGGAAGAGTATATGGGTTCAACTACATTGAGATAATAGGCTAACGTATAGTCATTGGAAAAATTAGGTATATTCATGGGTTGGTTCTATAAAGTATAGTCAATTAGTTCTGGATGTAGTAAGGATAAATTTTGGAAAGGTTCGAGAGCGTTCATGGTATTGTCATCACAATTGTGGATTGAAAAGTTGAGTTTCAAAAGGATACCTTGCATAAGGGTCTCAAAACCAGGAAGATTCAGAACATGATTATTAAAGTTCATGTTAATATTTAGTTGATCTAATCCAATAGACATACTTGTAGCATCATTCCCTATGCTAGACTGGACGTCATATCATGGTTTGACAACGATAAGATCAGTAGACAAATTTTCATTGTTTGTATCAGATTATTCAAAATTTGAGGCTGAGTAGATATTGTCTTGAATAAGACTTTCATCAGAGTCATCAGAGTCATCAGATGAAATTTCCAAGTCTTCTTCAAGTGATTTAGTAAGTGTATGTATGGTATCAACACCAACATCTTTAATACTGCAAGTTCCTTCATGTTGTGGTTCATTTGTCATTTGTATCTGACACACTTGTTGACATGATCTTACTATTTCTATGATTTCTTGTCGTCTACTCCATTCAGCTTCCTCTGGACTGATAAATGGTTCTTGTTCTATAGCTTCTAACTCTTCTTGTGTAGTGCTATACCTGATTTGTTCTATTTTAGTATAGGGGTACATAGATGAAAAGCTTTTTGGTACTCTTCCTTCCTTCAGTCCTTGTTCATAATTTGCTTGTTTTTTTGTCTAATTTCTTGTATTTCCCTCTCTAGTTTCATGTGCATTAGCTCTTGAGTATCATCTATGACATCACTAGACTCTTCTAGAGTTTCTGTACTAGATGTATTTGAGAGGTGACCTGGACCCCATTCATACTCATTTGAGTCAGTCTCTGAATCATCTACTTGTTGCCTACCAGTGTATGTGACTGGAACTTTTAGTGGTGCAAACAATTCTCTGATTCTTACTACTTAATCTCTTATATCCTCTGGGACCTCAACTTCTTGTATTACTGTAGTTGACACCATCAAATCTTGAGCACTAACTATTTCTTCTTTCTTGACTGTTGATTCCTCTTTCTCTTTTCTACACTCTGCTTTTGTTTGTTGAGCATCTGCTTCCTGTAATGTTGAAGGCAATATCCTTTTCTGTCACTTAGACTTAGAAACATGTTTGTGATCTGATGTCTTTTTCAGATTGTACCCCAGTCTAGCCTTATCATTTATGGATTTTGTTTGCAGCTAAATTGGTTCAATAATACCCTCTTGATGTTTACCCAGGGGACCAGTACTTGAATATCCCATGTGCTGAATCATCTTGTAGCCAGGACCATATTGGTTTGAGGAAATCTCACAATGTCGTACCTCCTCATTTTGACTATCTTCCTTAAAGAGCCAGTTAAGAATAACATCCTCTTCTATTTCATCCACTAGGGAGGTAGAGGATTGTACAAAGAGACCATCATATATGGTATTTGGAACTGAAGTTTGTGTTCTCATAGCCTCTGATGACTTGCTTAACTATTTTGGTGATGGAGGGAGAGAAAATAATGAAAGTACTGGTTCTATCTTGTAGCCATCCATGCTGGTATTTGTAATCTTCAATCTCTTTTCTAAGTCTTTCATCAATGTTTCTTTATCTTCATTTGTAGAGGTTGCCCTATTATGCGGCACAAAAGTATCTGCACCTTTTGTCAATGCATTACAAATGACATTCGTATCAGTAAGAATACTGACTTTTGTTCCATTATAAGGAAACTTTAAGCATTGATGGTATGTTGATGGAATTGCCAACATTTCATGAATCCATGGCCTGCCTAGTGAGATATTGTAGGATAGAGAAAGATCAAGTACCTAGAAAAGGACATCTCTTTCTATAGGTCCCACCCTGATAGGTAATGATACCAGACCTTTAGAGGTCCTTTCTTCTTCATCATAGGCTTTTATGGTTATTCTCTTGCCGGAATCAATGACATTTTCAAAAAATCCTAGTTGTGTAAGCAGACTGTAAATACAAATATTCAACCTCACGCCTCCATCTATCAAAACACATTTGACCTTGTGTTTATGGATCATGGTTTCAATATGCAATGGCTGGTTATGTGGATGATTTAGCAAGTTGTCATCTTCTTCAAAGAAGGTCAAATAGTGAGGTGAAGTCAAATGACCCACAATAGACTGAAACTGATCAATGTCTAAATCCTTGGGAACATTAGTGGTGAGCAATGCTTGGTCTAGGATCTCTTTGTCAGCAAACAAGAGTTTTAGCAATTCAAAAATTGAGATTTGAGCATTTGTCCTTTTCAGCTATTCAACGACACTATATCCAGAGGATGATGTTGAAGTTAGCCTTTTAAATTTATCCCAGATTGATTCTTTTTGTTTGTTTGATTGGGCTGGTGGGTTCGATGTTGCTTGAGCCGGGTTGGAAGAAGTAGCTCCTTGGAGAGTGACTTTCTTTTGAGAACGGTTCAGAGCTCTTGCATATCATGATTCATTCGATTTATCTTGGTCTATAATCACATTGCATATTCTAATTGGGAAGGCTCAATCATGTTAATGACGTTGTCATTGCTGGTATAAGTATAATTTACTTTGGCACCTCCTTTGGTCTTTGAAGAATCACCTTGTTCGTAAATAGGTAATGGATCCTTAAATGCTTTATGATCAGCATTGGTCGGATGATTCCCAACAACAACTTTACTAGCATCTATGAGATCTTGAATCTCATGTTTTAGCTTCATGTAATTGTTTATGCTATGACCTTTATTCCAATGGAAGTCACAGTATTCATTTTCTCTCCACCATCTTGGTTTGACTTCTGGATCATATGGTCTGGAGTTATCTGGTAGCATTTTCAAGTTGTTTGCCAACAAAGTTTTGAAAGTGGATTCATATGATTCTTTGAGAGGAGTAAAATCACGCTTAGGTTTGGAAAGCCAAGGCTTTTCTTTGAACCATTATTTTGTTTTCTTTGGTGGATTTTATGTTGCAGCCTCAACAGCTTTAAGTGCTTGTGTACCACTAGCCAAGTTGAATATTGTGGGCTTTGAGTTAGTTTTAACAGTGTCTACTACTCCATCATTAACAACATTCTTGTTGTTGTCTTTGCCAAATTTCCAATACTTGTTCTTCTCTTTAGAGCTAGATCCTGGTTGTGTTTCTTTCCAAGGTGAGATATTTGCCTTCTTTATGAACACATCTTCCATTCAAATGGCATTATCTACCATTTTGTTAAATAATGGGTGTACTTGTATTTGTATACTATTCTTCACATCGGGGACCAAGTTATTGACAAATATATCCATTTTCTTAGAGTCTGAGATAGGTCGAGAATACCTAGAGAACATATTTCTCCAGCGTTGGAGGAAACTAAGAAGAGGCTCCCTTTTTTTCTGTTTAGTATTGCAAAGATCGATCATAGTCACAGGATGTCAAATGTTGTATGAGTATTGTTGTAAAAATAGCTGGATTAGTTCTTCAAATGTTTTTATTCCTTTGGGTAGACTTGAGAACCATTCCATTGCTTGACCCCCTAAACTCCTTAGGAAAAGGTGCATGAGGTATGTTTGATCATGCATGAACTCCATATAGGCAACAAAAAATTCCCTGACATGATCTTGAGGATCCGAGGTACCATCATATTTGTCAAATTTTGGGATCTCAACTCGTGAAGGAAATGGAGGCATGTATAGATTTTTGTCAAATGGAAAGGGACATATTGTTTCCAGAGAATATTGTTTTGGGGACTTATCCTTATTCTTCAGTTTTGTGATCTCCATCCGTAAGGCTTGTAATTGTTTGTGTACCATGAGTATATGTGATTCTTCCTTTTTAATAATGAGTGTTTGAACATCATATCCAGTAGGTAGTTTGGCACCTTGTTTTACTAGTTCTAAGAAATAGTCTTCCTTCTCTCGATCCAGGATAGCTTTCATCATTTTTCTAAAGTCTTTGTCCTTTTGATAGTCAAGAATATCTTTTTCTCGAGGTTCAGTGTCTTTTTCAGCCTCACTTGATGAGGAATCATTATCAGTTTTGTGAACATTAAGGTTGTCTTTGTCATTGTATTATGTCTCATGTATAGTGGGAGATTAAGGTTCATCAAAAACTGGTACTCCTGATGATGAAGGTTTATCAATCAGAGGGTCCTCTTCATAAAATGGATTATCATTGTATGAAAAGGGTATTCATTTTCCTTTGGCCTCTTTCTTATGAGAGCTCCTGGTTTGAGTAGGCATTTTTATGAATTAGTGTGACCTAAAGTTGTTTGTGATGCAGAGGTCAAGATCAATTTCAAAGCTAGTTGTTTGGTTAACGTATTGTTTGAGAGAAACAACTAAGATTTTAGTCTGGTTTCATGAAAGATCTATCCTGTATAAGACATCTATCTAAGTTGATTCTAAGAGTAGTGTAAGATTCAGTCTCGTTTGAGGAAAGCTCTATCCTGTATAAGACGTTATCTAAGTGACTAAGGTTTGATAGGTAGTTGATTGAACTAGCTAAGAGATGATCGACCAAATCGTGCAACGCAAATGGCAAAGGTACACTGTCTTGATCTGTTTATGCTTAGGATGCTGATACACAGTATTATGTTTTCTATAGATTGTTTTTAGGCAAGTTTGAGTGTTCTGTACTAACAAAACTAGAGATTCGTACGATAGGATTTACTGAACCAGATGACAATTTAGTAGCTTTAGGATGACAACAGTTCTATTTCATACAAGTTGTTGCCTTGTACCATATGATAGATGGGTATGTGCAGGACGACAAAAGATTTAGTGCAGTTATGTTTCGTACGACACATGATTTAGCTTCAGACAACAGACTTATGGGTTTCGTATGACATAGAATATGGTGGAGGATGAGAAATCAAAAGACTCATATGACATAATATGTGGTGCAAGATGATAAATGATCAAATTTGTATGACTGTTCACAAGGCCGAGACAAAAATTCTAAGTTTTTTCGATTGCTGAGTATGACAACTGAGTATGACCAATTCTGAGATGGACTGATTTTTGACCAGGATAGACTAGTTTTGAACATAATTTCAACTTAGGATGGACAAGTTCTAAAATGGATAGAGTTTCGACTTAGGATAGACAAGTTCTAACACGGACCGAGTTTTTGATCACTAAGTTTGTTTCTTGTTTTCTCCAATTTTGGTATTTTAGTTTTTGTTTCAGGGATGAAAACATAGAAAATATGTTGTATAAATAGTAACTCCAATCACAGCATGCAAGCCCTAAGGAATTTGGTGAGAGAAGAAAACCTTTTCTTGTAGACTCAGATACACACCCAATAGCTAATCAGAATACAGTCGTTGAGTCTCACACAATGGATTCTCAACATCGTATTATCCGACTCCAAACGCTAATGGGGCACAAAATGACAAGTATCTTGGGAGAGTTACTATCTCTCTTGCACAAAGATTACCCCCCTTTCGGAGGTGAACGGGGTGTTAGGCCCAATATGGAAAGCTAATGTACTAAGAGGGGAGGGGTGAATCAGTACTCCAAAATGTTTCTTGAACAATATCTTTACTGTTATGCATAAACCAAATAGTGCAATAACATAATATAAAGCTAAAACAAATAGATAACAATCATACATGATTCACTCCATAACACATATATTTTGGTTATGCAAAAACTCTTGGTTAGAGAGAAAAATCGTGGTGGGGATGGCAACCACAACTTCACTACTGCAATAATAAAGAGTGCTCGATTAGAGATACATGTTTAGCTATTTCTGATAGCTTAACCTGTTAGGAGTAACAAGATCTGTTAGATCTACCTTGCTAAAGGATTTTACAACACTTAATATAAATGTTGCACCTGGTTAGAGGCTTTACAATTTATAGACTTGATTAGAGTCTTTTACCCTATTAAAGGTTTCTCTTTCAACTTCACAATATTACAATAAAATCATTACAAATATCTACAACTTTACATCTAAAATGTTATAGCAGATTCTATGTGCTCAGAATAGATTACCTTGCTTATAGCATACTTCGGTAACCCATATAGTAACTCGGTAAACCCTTCTGTTTACTCTGTTCTTCGATTGTTCTCTGAATACCTTCTTGGTGACCTCTATGTCTCTATAACAGTCTTCTTACACTCATGCATACACCTTTAACTCATGTTGTATAAATAGATCTCTTAAGATGGTGATCCAATTCATTGCTTCGATCTTACAAACATGATTTATTGAATGAATAATCATGCAAAATATTTCATTGGTTAGATGACCTCGAAATCATACACAATCTTCTAGTACAATTTCCATTGTGATAACGGTTAGATGTGCCTCGATCTTGTAACACATTTTCATATGCATGTCCAGGTTCAATGAATCTGGTAACACATTTCACTCGATGTATATCAACTCAGTGTGTCATCTTTGTTGCTCGGTAGACATGAAAAGATACTCGATAGAGAGCTCGGTGTATACTGTGTTCTATGACTACTTTCTTTTGTAATTGACTAGACTGTGCATACCGACTTCTTTATGTATACTGACTGCATGATTCGGTAGTGTTAACCGACTAGAATATATAGTATAACTTTGACATAAAACTAATGGCAATCTGATAAGTAGTAACAATCTCCCCTTTTGACATTAGTTGAGATGTTTGACAAAAACTACTTTCAAAGTTATAACTCAAAAGTCTATATACTTTGCAAAATGACTATACTGATAGTATATACAATAGTCAATAAAAATAGTATATTCAGATATACTCCCCTTGTCAATATACTATACATAACTTTGATTTTGCATGCTTGGTGATCTCTTCTATGTGCTTTGCTTATTGTTTTGTATACTGCTCGGTTCATTTCTCTTGGATACTCTGCTTACTTTGCTCGGTATACTCCCCTGTATACTATACTTCGAATACTGTATCAAAACTATATCACTCCCCAAATATATGGTATTACTCCCCAAGACTATATCATATAACTCCACAAATATAGTATCACTACCCCTTTTTGGCAAACATCAAAAACTTAATTTCCATCCGGGGGCGGTAACTGGTCAAAAATGGATTTGTACTTGTTCCGGGCATTGGTGAGAGCGACAAAGAGTGCATCCTTTACACTGTCCATTAAAGAATTTTGCGCTTGAATATCAGCCAATAGTGATATTAAGCCATCAAGAGTGCTTCCCTCTTGTGTAGAAGACAAGTATGTGGCTCGGTTGATCTGTTCTTGGACTGATGAAAGATGAGGAAGGAATAATGTCTAAAGTGTCATTATGTCCATCCAAATCTTGTGTTCTTCATTTCTTAAGTCCAATTATTGAGCCATGAGCTGTTGTAACCTTGTGTAGAAATTCTGAATTGAATTTGGCTATGTGGTCAACTTGCTTGAGAGATCAGTGATCTCTTTCTCAATTGTCTCTATTTTATTCTTAATGTCTTTAATGAATGAAGAAAATGTATAGAGTTTTTGAAATAAATAATGAATGTGCTTGAGTTGAGGAGTCAACTCAGCAATAAATTTGACAAGTTTGACTTTGCCAATAGCTAGAGCTTTCTGTACCTCTTCTATCATTTTTGTAGTGATCTCCTTGTCTTTCAGCTTGCTCAAATACTCAGATGCATCAACTCCGGATGTTTCTATTTGATTAAGGAGTTCATCCAGTTGAATATGGATGGCTACATCGGTTGACACTATAGTTGTAGGTAGCATATCTGATAGCAGTGTCTTCACCTTCTGAAGTACTTTATTCTTCTTTTGTATGGCCATCTATTTTTCTTGTTCAGCCTTTGCTTTGCACAGTTCACCAAAATCAATGAGTGCTTGCCCCTTTAATTTTGATATATCCACATTGGGCAACACTATTGGTTTAGACAAATCAACTTTGAAACTATGCTTTTTCACCTTCTTCTCTTTACCTTTGGCCGGTTGAACCAAGACAATAGCTTGGGAGGCTTGCTGACCCTCGGTAGGTTGCTCAGTAGAGGCAACACTTTGGTCGGTTCTTGTAGCCATTGTGGTGTCTTTTGGTGTCTCGGTACTGGGTGTCTCAGCTGCAACATTTTCAGTGCTCGAAGGTGCTTGAGAGGTCTCTTCTAGAGTAGTATCTTCTCCTGTTGTAGACTTGTGACCTTTGGTGCCTTGTGTTTTATCCTGAGGAGCTTCGGTTGAGATAGGTTGCTTGACTGGGGGGTAAGGTTGAACTTGTTCTAAAATGGATTCACTAGATACAAGTTTTGCATATGTAGTGCCTTCTATCATTTCCTACTTTGGTGCTTCTGTATCCATGACATCTTCATCTTTTTGAATGGTGTCCGTAGGGTCTTGTTCGGTAGCATCAGGACCTTGCTCAGTGACATCAAGATCATGCTCTGTGACATCAACGATTTCAACTGTAGTTTATTCACCGGCATCCTTGATTTTGAATATTTCCTACCACTTTGCTTTTGTCTCCTTTTCTACGTCAATATATAGCCCATTCATCAGTTTCAAGGCTCTCTATTTGACAAGAAACTTAGAATTGTAGGTTGTCAGATGTTCCTTTATTTCTACTACTGACATATCAGGAAAGAGATGGACTAGACTTCTTTCTTTGATTTATTTCTCTGAGTCCATTGCATACTTCCACCTATTATCAATATGCAAGTAAAGTTCATTTGGAAGTGTCTTAACTAGTTCCAATGGAGCTAACTGGAACTTTAGAAGTGTGCAGATGACAACTTCTTTAATTTGTCTCTTCTCATCATTATTTCTAGTTTCATACTTGACATATCTAAATCCTCCAAATCCACCATATTCTTTCAGATTAGCACAGAAGTTTTCAACACTATGTATATTTACCTTCTTTCTCTTGACAATCTGGAATTTGTTGGCATCCTCAGATTCTGTATCACTAGACTCTTTTGCCAGAATGAGTCTCTGAGTAGATTTCTTGTATGTCTTTGTTACCTTTGGAACAGTAACATTCTTTTGTCTCTTACTCGGTGATGCTCCAGATGCTCTTGTGTTAGGTCTCTTTGTTGGAGGTGGAGTCGGTAGGGCCTTTGAAGTGTCTTGTTTCTTTCTTTTTAACACTTTACCCTTAGGCAATTCGGTGCTCAGTGTTATAGCTGCCTCTTGAGCTTTAGATTCCTCTTCGGTGATGGCAAGAGTGCCTTTGACAGGTGTAGAGGAAGAGTCTTCTCTGAATTTCTTAGATAATGCCTTAATCATCTTTGTAGCCTTTCTTGTAGCTTTGGGTACTACAATGCTCATTTTTACCTTTTCCTTTACTTCTTCATAAGTTCCATATCTTAGCTCAGCAGTATGCCTTGGTAATGTAAGAAATGCATCAATTTGTTGTTGTGTGATGTTAAAGTCAATCTTGTAACCCATAGGTGGCAAAGATTGAGTTCTTGGTTCCACAACATTCACATAACAGTAATCGGTGTCTACCTCAAAGCATATGTCATCTTTATATTTCTCCACTAGCTGGGGTGGAATCCAGTACCTGTTATGCATTTTCTCTTGAAATTTACTGAAGTAGTCATCCATGATATCATTGAAATTATCTCCTAACTTCTTGATGAAGTCATTAATCTGATGGGTTATTGGTCGGTGTAGCTCCCAAACTACTTTACCGACTGATGGAAAGAATTTTTCAAAGTAGAAAAACATGCATATCAGAAGTGAACCAAACTTTAGAGTATTTGCCGAGTTGTTCTTCTTTGGCTTCCTTATTGTGTTCAGATTCTCAAACAGGTTCTTCAATAACACTTCACATAAGTCAACTTTCATTCCCTTTTTCACAATTTTATAAGCTAAGTCAACTGCTGCACAGGGTACACTGTTTTCCCTTGCTGATTGGAAGAAACAGTAACCAATTACTCTAATAGCAAACTTAAGTTCTACATCAGTGACATTGTTCAGTTTCAATCCTCTGTAATCAGATTCTACTCTGGTTAAACTGATTAATTCCTTCTGTGATATCATCTTTTGTTGCATGATCATAGATAGGATAATCGGTGATCACATGAATGATTTCCTTGGTGATTTTAAATGGTTTCTCTTCTAGCCACATGAAATCATCATGAACTCTGCTCAAAACAAACTTGACCCACTGGGGTTTGAACACACGGGGATAGGTTAGGGCTTCAGTTAATCCCCTCATCTTATATGCTCATACTTGTTGTCCATTTTACCATCAGTGCACAATTCATCATATGTGTCTTTGATTTCAACATGACCGTGTTCTTCAACATGACATTTGGTGAAGAATCTCACATCTTCGACTAACAAGACTCGATCTGTGATGAGTGAAAAGGCGGTTTTGTCATCCGGTTCAGAAGTGACTTTGGGAATCAAAGAGTATTTCAGTGAGGGCTTCTCTACATTCTTGACAACTATGGGATCTTGGATCTTGGGCGTCATTGAAGATTTCAGGTAAAAACTAGTAAATACTCCTTAGGGTTTTAGGATTTCAAATGACAGATGCTTCACACTCAGCAGATAATAACAATTTGATAAGATCAGTAAACTAGCTTAACAGTGCGATGAGATTGATGTAAATACCTTGGATTTGCTTTGAATGAGGTTTTGATCGCCTTGGAATCGCTTGCTCTAGTCTCTTGAAAACTTGGTAAGTGTAAATGACCGCGAAAATGCTTTTAAGTACACAAAATACTTTATCAAGCTCCATGCAGGCTAGGTCAAAAACATTAAATGCACACGGTTCCTCTTTAACTAATTTACTCTCTTTTTCATTTTAACCGAGTAACCAAGCTTCCTTCATTTACCGACTTGACAGGCTTCCTGTATACATCGACTTGACAGGTTTCCTTTAAAGTGCTTCAAAAGACTTTGATAGAATTTCAAACTTAATAATACATCTTAACTATGCAGATTTTGAATTTAGTACATAATAGAATAGGAACTGTTAAGATTTTAACCTTCAGAGAATGCAGTCCCTTCATACCTTTACCGATTAATTTGGAATAGGTGCACCTAACTCGGTAGGTAAGGTGCTTTCTTCATTTGACACAATTTCCTTCTTTATCCAAATCATCTTTAATTTTTCTTTTATTTCCTCAATGTCTTTTCTGGGTTGATCTCTGCAATCTCCAACCAAGTGTCCAGCTTTGTGACAATGAAAACATGCCATACCAGGATTTCTCCATGATCTTCGGTTGTTCATTCCAAACCTTATAAAATAGTTGGCACTTATATGTCCATATCTTCCACAACATTCACACCATATCCTTGTATTGTAATCCCATGGTACTGCAGAATACTGTCGGTAAGGATCTATGTGAGTTCGGTAACCTCTAGCATTTGCTCGGTGTGCATACCACATATAGTTCTTTTTCTTAATCCAGCACTTCTCGGTACTATGTCCATATCTATTGCAGTTTTTACAAAACCCTTTGAATTTTGCCTTCTGATAATTGTTAACAGACTTTATCCTACATTGATTAGATGTGTGACCATATTTATTGCAATTGTAACAATAACCATTGGACTTAGTGACATTCGGTTGCTTACCTTTTCTGATTTGGCATATGTTGGCAGTGTGACCTTGATTTCCATAGTAGTTGCAAATAGGCTTCTTTCTTTTGATGTTATTCCTATTTTTAGCTTGCTTTGATGATTCTCCTCTCTCAGTAGTATGAATTCCTTTGTAACTGAGTCCTGCATCTTTGTTGGGTCTTCTTGTATTCAGTTGCTCATCCAACATCTTTGATGCTTCATAACTCTTCTTTAGTGTTTCTTTGGATTTTTTCTCTGTTTCAAGTTCATCGGTCAACTTTGATACTTCAAGTCTCAATGCTTGATTCTCATCATTCTTCAGAATTGCTTCATGATGTGCATAACCTAGTTGATCTGATAGGTTTTGTTGAATTCTAGTCAACCTTGTGATTTCATCATTCTTATCAGATACTAAGACTTCAATTTGTTGATTCTTTCTAGCTCTCTTGCTTTATCCTCAGTTGTCCTTAATGCATCTAGATTTTCAGTCATCTGTGTGCTGAAATGTTCATGTTCTCTTTTCATTGCTTTTAGTTGATCAGCCAATGCTTTGTTCTTTTCTTTCAATACTCCAATCATTTCTTCAGTTTCTTCGGATATACTGTTCTCAGATGATGTCTCAATTTGTTCCACTAACTCTTGAGAGTCCTGCAAATCATCAGATAATCTTCTTCTCACTTTCAGAGATTTTTGCATTTGCCTCTGCATGTCTGCAATCACTTGATTAGCATGATCCAGCTCTTCTTGCAGGTACACAATCCTCCGAGATTGTTTATAGCCTTCCATTGATAAGATCTTTCTCTTTAGGTAGTTAAACCCTTTTCCAAGATATGAGCTTTGATACCAATTGTTAGGCCCAATATGGAAAGCTAATGTACTGAGAGGGGAGGGGTGAATCAGTACTCCAAAACTTTTCTTGAACAATATCTTTACTATTATGCATAAACCAAATAGTGCAATAACATAATATAAAGCTAAAACAAATAGATAACAATCATACATGATTCACTCCATAACACATATTTTGGTTACGCAGAAACTCTTGGTTAGAGAGAAAAACTGCAGTGGGGATGGCACCCACAACTTCACTACTGCAATAATAAAGAGTGCTCAGTTAGAGCTACATGTTTAGCTATTTCTGATAGCTTACCCTATTAGGAGTAACAAGATCTATTAGATCTACCTTGCTAAAGGATTTTACAACACTTAATCTAAATGTTGCACCTGGTTCGAGGCTTTACAATTTATAGACTTGATTAGAGTCTTTTACCCTGTTAAAGGTTTCTCTTTCAACTTCACAATATTACAATAAAATCATTACAGTTATCTGCAACTTTACATCTGAAATGTTATAGCAGATTCTATGTGCTCAGAATAGATTACCTTGCTTATAGCATACTTCGGTAACCCATATAGTAACTTGGTAAACCCTTCTATTTACTCTGTTCTTTGACTATTCTCTGAATACCTTCTCGATGACCTCTATGTCTCTATAACAGTCTTCTTACACTCATGCATACACCTTTAACTCATGTTGTATAAATAGATCTCTTAGGATGGTGATCCAATTCATTGCTTTGATCTTACAAACACGATTTATTGAATGAATAATCATGCAAAATATTTCATTGGTTAGATGACCTCGAAATCATACACAATCTTCTAGTGCAATTTCCAATGTGATAATGGTTAGATGTGCCTTGATCATGTAACATGTTTTCATATGCATGTCCGGGTTCAATGAATCTAGTAACACATTTCACTTGGTGTATATCAACTTAGTGTGTCATCTTTGCTGCTCAGTAGATATGAAAAGATACTCGATAGAGAGCTCGATGTATACTGCGTTCTGTGACTGCTTTCTTCTGTAACCGACTAGACTATGCATACCGACTTCTCTGTGTATACCAACTGCATGATTCGGTAGTGTTAACCGACTAGAGTATATAGTATAACTTTGACATAAAACTAATGGCAATTTGATAAGTAGTAACACAGGGTAGTTTCTAATTTTTATTTTGAACTAGTAAGGGATCTGTTCGGCATGTTGAGGTATAAACTCAATTAAAAGTTCTCCCAGCCTTGAAAACCAAGGTTTAATATACCCGAAGGTACGGAGGAGAGCTATTCCCGAGCATTGTCGTTGACTTGATTTTCATCAAATCAAATTTATTTTATAGTGGGTTGGAGTACTTGGAATTTAGTCATTCCCACTTAGGTTGTTCCCCTCACACCAGCTGTAATGACTTTAAGAGTTTTTCAACCCCTCGGGGGGGCAGGCCTGCTAAAGATGTACAAATCTTAAACAAAGAAAAAGCCTCAAGGGTTTGGATTTCTGATTGTCTAGAAAAAGACAAGAGTATACTCTCCTACCTCTCAAAATCTTCTAAAAACACGAAAGACAGATTTGTTCTTTAACCAGATAGCAATTTAGGTGCCTAAAAATGAATTGAAAGAATACACGACGTTTAGTCGATTCCCCTTAGGAAACCTACAAAGACAATGAATCAGTAGTCATATTGTCTTTGTGCGACAAGCATATTCTTTGGCAAGCGTTCTGCAAAAACTGATTAGGCTATGAAAAATTCTAAGATAGACAGATAAACAACTAGGGTCAGTCATCAGAATAATCAATTTGAATAGAAAACCAAAATCATGAAATTTGCTTTTTTTCCTCTTTTTAACCAGAAATTTATAGAATCGTACGAAAGTATTTAAGCTCGTACAAGACAAGATCCTGGCTCGTACGAGACAGGATTCTAGTTCATACAACACCTGTAGTTTGTCGTTTCAGCCTGTGAGAAATGTTGTACGAGATGTACGGACGAAAATCCAAAAAAAATCTAAAATCTGGAAAATAAACCAAAAAAATAAGAAGTCAGTCTTGGAGGCCGAAAAATATAGTCTTCTGCCCCACGGTGGGCGCCAGAGATGTGTGTGTGTGAAAAAAGGTCTGTAACTACAAGCACAACACTTCAATTAAGTCATTACATGTATGGTTAGTAAATCAATAATCAATAAGTAATAAACCATAACAAAGCGACTAATTGCCTTCTAAAAGATGCGAGTATAAGATTGCTCTCAGATTTTTATAAGCAATACCAATGATTAGACTACACCAAGATGAATGATTTAATCTATATGATATTAACTATATGGATGCAAAATGGATGAATAATTCAAGCAATATGGATTCAAGCAATAATGATAAACTAAATATGGATGCAAATAATCTAAAAAGCACAATGATCTTCAATGACTCCAGAGCAAAATTAGTGTGATAATAATCTCTAAACGTGTTCTCAAAAATCTCTGGGGTAAATTGGAATGAGAGCTGAAGGCTGAATTTATAGAGAATTACAAGAGAGATGATTAAAAAAGTGTAACGCGGAAAAATCGAACCCTAGTCGTTCTCCCCTCCCCAACTCCAAGGAGAGAGAAGGGGGAGTCACTAGGGTTAATGGTTTTCACTTAGGGAAGACTTTACATTCAAAAGAGGGGTTGAAACCCACAAGATCCAATCCCACGCAATGCAAGATTGGATTCTATATGAGTTTCAAGGGTTAAGACATCAAGGATACCCTCTTTTGTAAAGAATGTAGATAGAAAGATTGAACTAGGAATGCATGTAAAGTAGGAAAGATTCGCTTATAAACAGAGATAGGGATATGGGATGAAGCTACGGACCTGGAATTAGCAGTAAAATATCAAGACGGTGCTGTTCTGCAAATTTGAACAAAATTTGACAGGACGATGGTGCCCGGCGTGCACACGGTCCTCCGAAAAATCCACGAAACGAAGGGGGATCTGTTCGTCTCTGCACAAGGATTCCAAATCTTCAATTACAGTCGCGTACCTACAACCTTGTTGTAAGAATGTTTGTATTCTTACATGCGAAGGTGTAATGTATGTAGTATGTTGTATGTTGTATGTGATCTCCTCTTCAATGGTTGAATCCTTGTCTTGAATGCAACACTTAGCCTTGAATGGAGACTTAGAATGATCAATTGCTTGAAGAAATGCTTGAATGCTTGAATGCTTGAATGCTTGAATGTTTGAATATCGTTTTCGCCTTTTTTTTCATCTATCAAAATGGGAGAGGAAATGTAGTTTATATACTTGTCAATTAGGGCTGATAGACTGATTTTCCCGACCTTAGGCCGACCAGGAAACATTATTTTCCAATTTGCAAACTTAAAGACCCGAAGCCCCATAAAAGATCGGGCCCAAAATAGGACCAGGGCACTGGGCGCCATGGTCCTGGGGGACCAGGGCGCTGGGTACCCTAGTCCTGAAGGACCAGGGCGCTGGGCACCATGGTCCCACCTCCAGGGACAGCAGGGTGCAAGGAGGATCAGGCCAGGGTGCTGAAAAATGCAGTTTTTGATGTCATGAACAAGTTTCGAGGTCTCCATTCAGGTTCCGTGTTGCATCTCCATCGTGAAGACCCAAATGCAGTCGAAATTGCAAGTGTCGCAATTTTAGGATGCTACATTTAGCCCCCACTTTAGCGGGAGTATAAGCGTACGCTCATACTTCCGGTAAAGTACAAGGAAACAACATTGAAAAACTTTCAGCACGTCAAGGAGGCAAGATACACCAAGCCCCCAGTGGACTAAGGATCTTATGACTTCGATTGACAAAGTAAAAGGGAAGATCACGAGGGAGAACCATGACTGTCAATAGTAAGGTTCCCTCACTATGAGTCATGCAAGAAAGACATCAAAAATTTTCAAGGCAAAGCTAAATTTGTCAAGAAATTTTCAAGTATCTTGAAAAGATATGAACGGGATGTATGCCCCCCTACGTTAGAGCAATCGCACATGCCTCACCGGGGGTGATTGCTTTAAGGTAGTGATACATATAAGAAATGAGAAAGGAAAGGAGCACGTTATCACAAGGATTTAGCCCCCAAGTGTGAGATAAGCCCAAGGATAATAGACACAAAACACAAAGCACAAGGTGACTTCGCTTTCCTTGGGGTCAGTATGTTGTATGATAATTCATGTGTATCATATGTATGTATGCATAATTTTTCTTCATTCCCCAATCAAGGAAGGTCACCTAGAAGAAGGGAACACATGTGTCTTTTGAGTCAACATGACAGAGACCAAAAGAGATCTCAATGTTTTGCATCGTCCTCAAGTAGACAACACTAAGGACAACAAATAGAAGAATGAGAATAACACATAGAAGAAGTAACAAAAGAGAGGGGAAGAGAGTCTGCTATGCTAATGAACTAGTCTAGCACGTCATCTACCCCCCCATCTTGCTAATCAATATTTCAGGAAGGTAGGAAACACGCTAGAGGAGGAACATCCAACACAGCAGATGGAGCTATCACAAGATCCAAACAAGGGCTATGTTCATACCCCAAGCCACGGTGTTCTTGTCTAGGAGCTAGGATAAGTGCTTTAGAAAATTCGTTAGATAGATGGTTATTAACATCAACATATTCACTATCAGAATGTACAGGAGTAGCATTTTCATCATGAATAACATTTTCATCTATATCATCATCAAGATTTATAAAAATAGGATCTTTAACTCGCACAGGATCAAGACCATCATGCATCTTATGTTTAGGAGATTTCAGCTCAATCGTCGGCTGAGGAGAAAATGGAATAATATTAGTTGAAGGTGTTTTTGGGGATTGCAAAGTTTGAAAAGCAGCTGCCTGAGCTCTAAGACGACGCTTTTGTCGACGTTCACGTGCAGAACGATTCTGTCTAGTCTTAGTAGGAAGTTGCGAAGATTGAGGAGGAGGAATATTCTCATCCTTATCACTTGGGTGTTTAGGTTGTGGTCTCTTAGGTTGAACAATAGGAGAAGAGGAAGGTCTCTTCTCTCCATAAGAGGAAGGAGGAGGAACTGCTCCATATAAAGGAGGAATATTTGGTTTAGGAAGGAGACCAAGCCCATCATGATGAGGAGGTATAGGTCTGCTTTTAGGAAGTTTATTAGATATAGGCATAGTCACATTCATAGGAATGGGTTGGGAATCTTCTTGAGGAAAGACATTATTTTTATCTTTCAAAGGAAGAACTTTCTTCTCAAGAATGATAGGAATATCAAGTTTGGGTGTTCTAGGTTCACATAGAGATAGGATCATATCTTTTTTCCACTTTTGATAAGATTTGAAAAGATGATCACTTCGCGGAGGAAGAGATTGGAATTGTTTAGGCCAAAAGTAATCAATAGGAACGCTAGAAGTTCTTTCAGCTGGTTTAAAGAGACTATGATTGACAGTAACAACTTCACCATTATGGGGAAATTTCAAACACTTGTGAATAGGAGAAGCAATAGCTTTCATGGAAGATAGCCAAGGATAGCCTAGCTTCACACGAAATTGTTCGGATGATAGAATAATAACGAAGTCCACATCAAGGGATTTGTTATGGACTTCAATAGGTAATGTAATAGATTCAGTTGCAGGAGAAGAAAATACATCAAATAGTTTCACAACCACATTTGTTTCATCATAGATCACTTGATTCAATTGCAAAGTAAAAAGAAATTCTTCAGTAATGATATTAACCATACAAGAAGGATCAATAAGCACTCCACGACAAGGTGTATTCTTGACTTTTGCAACTATATATAAAGGACCATCAGGTGCCCTAATAGTTTCACTGGTATCAAAGGTGATGGAAGGTTCTTTAGGGATTTTCTGTTGCTCTACAAAGTTAATCACATTCAGAGTCATGGACACAAGATCATCAGGTGAGACAGAGGAATCAGTAGTATCAATCGCATTAGAGGTATGAGAAGGCAATGGATCAGTAAAAATCTGAAGATTTTGGTTAGGAGGAGCTACAGATGTGTTGCCTTTATCATTCACTCCAGAAACAGAGATAGTATTATTATCAATCAAATCTTGAATTTTACCCTTTAAAGCAAAACATTTTTCAGTATCATGCCCAGGTTGACGATGAAATTGACAAAAAGATTTGTTATCAAAATAGGGTGAGTTAATCTTTGCAGGATCTATTTGCCTTATAGGAGGAAGAGTAAGAACATTTTGTTCCAATAACTTATTCATAATACTATGCAATGATTCATTCAAAGGAGTAAACTTTCTTTCTTTCTTGAAAAACCTAGAAATAGGAGGCACACCTGATGCCGCATTCACATTGTTGTTGATGATGTGTTCATTGAATTTAATGGACTCTCTGTTCGGTTTAAACTTCCCAAATGGTTATTGACTACTATCACCCTTATCACTCGGAGCCATAGGATTTGCTTGTTCCATTTGACTCACAGTCAGTTGATAATTGTGAAGAGTTGCGCACAACTGTTGGAAAGAAGTAAACTTAGAAAACAGAAGTTTTTCTCTAATATATTTTTGTAAATTAGAAATAAAGATTCTTTGAATATCATTGTCAGGCACTGGAAAAGAAATTTGAGCATACAAATGCTTATATCTACTAATGAAATCAGTCACTTTTTCTTTAACACCTTGTTTACAATGCATTAAATCAATCAAAGTAACTTTAGGACTTATATTGTTTTGAAATTGTTAAATAAAAGCATTTGCAAGTTTTTTGAAAGAAGTAATAGAATAAGAAGGCAACGAGCAATACCATTGTATGGCTTTATCTCTTAATGTTCTAGTAAACAGTTTTGCAAGCAACCTTTGGTCATAAGCAAAATCAGTACATATTGTTTGAAAGGTCTTAACATGTGTTAGAGGATCACCCTTACCATTATAAAGCTCCAAATGCGAAATTTCAACATGTTTAGGGGGGATAGCTCGAACAATGTCAAGAGAAAGTGGGCTCGCAACATCAAATGTGGGCACACTAAACTTAGATTGATTCATAGAGGCAATTTGTTGCTGTAAAGAAGAGACAGTTTGTGCAAGATTGTTAATGGTCGCTTCAGTTGAAGAGTTCATATTAGATGTGTTAGATTGTGATGGAGGTATTATGTTATTGAAAGAAGGTATTGATTGAGAGTAAGGTGGTGGGACACTATGATAGTTAGTCATAGGAGATGATTGGAAAGGAGGAACACTACAAGGAGGAATGGAAGGGTTAAATGAATTGCCCCCTTGCGTCATGTTCATTTGCGGAGATATAATAGGAACACTCATTGAAGGAATGAATGAAGAAGTTGGATTGAATGAAGGAAGAGGATTGAATGAAGAAGAAGGATTTCCCCCATGACTAGTGATCATAGGAGGAATGTCTTGTATTGAAGTAGTCATTATGTTTGATGTGAAAGTAGGTATACTAGCAATAGGAGTCGTCAAAGGAACAAAATGATTAACTTGAGTAGGAGGTTGTGTATAACCCAAAGTTTTGGCACAACTCTTCATAGGCATCACATTCGAATCCACAATGTGTGCAATACCACGCAAAATATCAATTCCATTCTTATCACTTTGAACCATATGTTTTAGACCCTCAATTAATGAAAGAGCTTCACTATCAGGGTATTCTTGAGACATCCATTGTCGAAAATCATCAAATTGGTTATCCAATTTTGAAAGTTGTTCTACAGAAACCTCATGGAGAGCTTCTTCATCATTAAGCGGATTAGAGGAATTACCCATGTCCTCGTTAAAAAGGCCATTCAAATTAGGTTCCATCTCCTCAGTAATTACACCTTGGAAAGACTTAATTCTAAGGCTTCGTCTAACGGGAATAGTGTAAGTAGGGCTTATTGTTGTAAAACTCATGCACTAAAGAGAGAGAGAAGAATTTGAATTTTAGAGGTAGCAAATTTCAATAAAATCAGCCAATCTCCTAGATTTAAGCTGTTAAATGCAATCAGGACAATCTCCCGAAATTTCAGAAAAAATGTCCGGGACCGTGGTGAACGGAGTGCACACGGTCCTCGCAACTTTTTTTGAAATTTTCAGGGATGAAAGTTATGATGATTTTAAAGCTAATCTGAAAAAATTGAGTGATTTTACGATCTGTAGATAGGCCAAATTAAAGTTGCAATCTCAAAATTGAACCCTACCAAGATTGTTGAAAAATGTAAATTTTGAATTTTGAAAAAGAGAGGGAAACTAAAATTTTGAATTTTATGATTTTAGAGGGAATGCTAAAAGCAATGCAAGTTTTGAAATTTAAAAGTTGACTCGATTTCATGCAAAATTCAAATTTGAAAGTGGAAATCAGAGTTGTTGCAATTAAACACTTAATTTCAAAAGTCACAAATTGTAAAAATTTGAATAAAACACTGAAATTTCGAATGAATGCCAACACACTTTTCAGATTTAGGACTGTAAGAAACATAATTTTGATATGAATTTCAATTTCAATGATTTTTCAATGATTAGAAGCCTCAATCCAAGCAATCGCTAGACCAACTTTGACTTTAATTTTGAAGATGTTAAAATTGATAAAATCAGCCAAAATTCTGGATTTTAGCAGAAAAATACAGTAAGATCTAGCTCCCAAAATTTCGGAAAAAAATGTCGAGGACGATGGCACTCGGGGTGCACACAGTCCTCGCAACTTTTTTCCAAATTTTCAGGGATGAAAGATATTATGATTTTATTGCCGAATCCAAAGTTACAGCCGATTTGGAGGTGTTTTGATTAGTGAAATTATCAATCAAAGGTTGAATCAAGGAGGTCTTAAAAATTAGGGGTTTGACATTTAACCACTTAATTTTTAGAATTAAAGCACAAATATGAATTGACAATTTGCAATAGAAGGGTAGATCTGAAACAAGCATTAACAATTAAATGTTTCACAAGTTTAATTACTTAAAAAGAAAATTTTAGGGTTTTTATGCAATCAACCTCTAAAATTTGCAAAAGATCAAACATGGAAATGTAATTAAGGAAGCAAATCTTTCAGATCTAACCATGAATAATCAGAATGAGGATGTTCACGTCGGGTTCACCAAAATGTAAAGCAGACAAAACCGAACCCTAGTCGTTCTCCCCTCCCCAACTCCAAGGAGAGAGAAGGGGGAGTCACTAGGGTTGATGGTTTTCACTTAGGGGAGACTTTACATTCAAAAGAGGGGTTGAAACCCACAAGATCCAATCCCATGCAATGCAAGATTGGATTCTATATGAGTTTCAAGGGTTAAGACATCAAGGATACCCTCTTTTGTAAAGAATGTAGATAGAAAGATTGAACTAGGAATGCATGTAAAGTAGGAAAGATTTGCTTATAAACAGAGATAGGGATATGGGATGAAGATGTGGACCTGGAATTAGCACTAAAATATTGAGACGGTGTTGTTCTGCAAATTTGAGCAAAAGTTGACGGGACGATGGCGCCCGGCATGCACACGGTCCTCCAAAAAATCCGTGAAACGAAGGGGGATCTGTTCATCTCTGCACAAGGATTCCAGATCTTCAATTATAGCCACGTACCTACAACCCTGTTGTAAGAATGTTTGTATTCTTACATGCGAAGGTGTAATGTATGTAGTATGTTGTATGTTGTATGTGATCTCCTCTTCAATGGTTGAATCCTTGTCTTGAATGCAACACTTAGCCTTGAATGGAGACTTAGAATGATCAATTGCTCGAAGAAAATGCTTGAATGCTTGAATGCTTGAATGCTTGAATGTTTGAATATTGTTTCCGCCTTTTTTTCATCTACCAAAATGGGAGAGGAAATGTAGTTTATATACTTGTCAATTAGGGCTGATAGACTGATTTTCCCGACCTTAGGCCGACCCGGAAACATTATTTTCCAATTTGCAAACTTAAAGACCCGAAGCCCCATAAGAGACCAGGCCCAAAATAGGGCCAGGGACTAGGGCGCTAGGTGCCATGGTCCTGGGGGACCAGGGCGCTGGGCGCCATGGTCCCACCTCCAAGGACAGCAGGGTGCAAGGAGGATCAGGCCAGGGTGCTGAAAAATGCAGTTTTTGATGTCATGAACAAGTTTCGAGGTCTCCATTCAGGTTCCGTGTTGCATCTCCATCGTGAAGACCCAAATGCAGTCGAAATTGCAAGTGTCGCAATTTTAGGACGCTACAAAAAGCTCAATTTAGGATTAATTGAAAATAATTGAGAAATCAGGTTCAATTAACCTTGAGATAGATTCCAATTATAGTTTAATTGAAATGCATTTAGATAAGAAGTTCAAGTTGCATTAGAAATAATAATTAAATTAATTCCATGCATTTGTGATAAAAATAGATATTTCTTTTATTTATTCAAGAAAAGAGTCTTTTCAATGCAACTGAACTTCTTTTTCTGAAAAGCTTTGAATTTTAGAGAATAATCAATAATTCAATTAATTGCTTTTCTGATTTCAAGTTCTAAATTTAGAAAAAGAAATATTATCTCAAGTTTGATTTCTCTCTCAATTCAATTCTTTTTGTTTTATTTCCAATTCAACTCTTGCTTTGTGATTAATTCTTCTTTTGTGATAAATTAATTCCTTTTTTTGCATGATTAAATGGAAAATTTATTAATTAATTAAATATGCTAGGATATTTAATAAATTAAAATAAGATAATTTGATCAAAACGATATTCTTGGAAATGATTCAATTAATTAAATAAATATTTAATTAATATTGAGTAATTGATTTGCCATGTGATATTTGGTGATTAAAGAATTAATTATGTGCTCAAGATTGATTTAATTGTCTTTGGTTAGGACCTTGGTGATGTTGTCAAGATTAGGGACCCATGGTTTAGATGGCCATTTTTAGGGTATTACAGTTGAGTGTTCTTGAACGTTAGCGTGTGATTGATAGAGATTTAAATAAGTGGTGTTGGTGCAGCTATTGCAGATAGTTCTAACGTGCTTGTTGGTATTTCCTAATCATGTCCTATTTGTCTTGGTGGTTTGCATTGTTTATTGTGTGAGTATTTTATGATCTTCATGGTTCGGTGATATTCTTCATGTTATGAGGTATTTTGGTGGTGTAACGTATTGCAGTTGATCTTGGCAAGATTTCTGGTGGTGGTGCATGTTTAAGAAGTTGATTTAGGTCCATACTATGTCGTATATGGTATTGTATTGGTCTAGTGGTTGATTTATGTATCGTGTGATGTAATTTTGTAATTAGGTGCTATGAGTTTGACTGACCTTGTAGTCAAGGTTGATGATCTATATAAATGGGTGTAATATTCATGTAATTTGGGGTCATAGGTGTTGATTCTAAATTATCAGAGAATGGTGTATGTGCAAACAAGTGAATTCATCTTTCGGTGTGGTATGTTGAGAAGAGATTAGTGAAGGGCAGACATTTGAGCTTAACCAGAATTGTCATTAGACATTAGCAGATGTTATTTTTGTAAGGTAGTGAACCTTCCCTGAGGGTTGGAGCCTTCTAGGTCATTGTAATTTGAGCAGTGAGCTCTAGGCAATGTGCCTGAATGCATGTGCATTCCCCATGTAATATTTACACATGCTACTACAGAGTATCATCTCATTGTGGGTAGGGGCACACTGTGGTTTTTCTCTTAACCAGGTTTTCCATCTATCCTAGATGTGCCTATAGATCATCCATCTATACATCCAATTGGACAGGAAGTTGTAGATGATCCCACTACAGATCAGGAAATCAATGACTCTAGTGATGCTACTTAGGATCCTGTAGACATTGAGATCATTGCCGAGATGCTAGCTAAGGAGATGGGTGATGCAAGGAAGAATAAAGATGATGGCAAAGAGGGTGAAAAGGATAATACTTGAAGATGTTCGAAAGAAGAAGGATGAAGAACAAACTGACAAGGTTTTGGCAACCATGATTCCAGTGACTATTCCTGACAAAGGTAAGCAGATTGCAGATGTTGAGGTTGATTTCTCTTATGGTCTGGTATATCTAAGCATCCCTATCCCCACTTCAAGAACTTAAACTTTCCACTCTCACACAAATCAAGACAAGTGAGGACCTATTGAAATCACAATTTGAGGAAAGAGAAGTTATATCTTTAGCCACAAAAGTTTTGGAGAAGATTTTGCCAAACTTCAGACATTATGGTGGTGCTTCATCATCTGGAAAGCTAAAGAATATGCTAAGTGTTGTTGAGACTCATTTTGAATCATTAGAAAAAGGTTTCAGATGAATTAGTTCAAAAGAGGTTTAATGAGATGCAGTTGCAGCAAACTTTGAAGGCGGTTGAGGGAGACAAAATAAGTTTAAGAATTATCGTGAAGAGTGTAGAAGATGCATTGGATGAAGGTGGAAAAATATTCAAATCATGTCTATTTTGCCCAATTTTACTGCAGATATTGATAAGCAAATAGGAGATCTTGAAGGGAAACTAGTCAGTATTGGTCATTCATTTGCCCCTCATTCAGTTTTTCCAAGTTCTCTTGAAGCTCAAATAATGGATCTCACTAAAAAAATAAAGGGCTTGAATAAGGAAAAAGAGCAAGTGTTAAGTAAAGTGGGAGAATTAAGTCTAATCACTCCCCGGATGGACACCTTACTTGGAGCTCAGTAGGATGCAGTCAGTGCTTTAGGTAAACCGGTGTCATCAGATCTCAAAGGCATTGAAGTTCATGCATATATGTTCAATGCCTTAATAAATGTTTTAGATTGTTTCCTGAGAAGATGGAATGAGTACTTGAAATCATTAAAGGTTACTTATGCAGACATTTTTAAATTTATGTAAATTTTTGCATTCATTTATACATAAGTTTTGGTGGATTCCTACCCTTTTCCATTGATGTCAAAGGGGGAGAGAATTGGGAGAGGGTAGTGAAAAATGATGCTCATTCTTAGGGGGAGTCAGTTGAGTGTATAGATTTCTGATTATCAGATTGCTTGCAGTTTTTGGAACACTTATCATTTTTCACAGTGTTGCCATCAATGCCAAGGGGGAGATTATTGGCATAAGACACTATTCTGGTGATGCTCTAGTGAAGATTGATGATGTCTGGTGCATGATATTTCTTATGAGTTGTCATTGATGGCAACTCATCCTATTGATCCTATCTGGTATGGAGTTTGGGATATCCGGATGGCTTGAGTAAGTTTTGGTATAAGTTTGTCGGTGATACTCAGTGTATAGTTTTGGTGAGCATTTCTCATTTCTGATGATATATTTTTGGTTTCAATAATCAAAGTTAAGCTGATTGGGTATGAGAAGTAGATTATCATGCAAGCCTATCCTTCGATGTTGTTTCTTGAGTATGTTAGAAGGTCTGGTATCCGGTAGAGCAGTAAAATAGGGTTGTCTTCATTATTGGTGGTGTAATGTATAGACTGGATTATTTGAGGTGATTTTGGTGGTTTTGATAAGTTTGAGGTAATTGGACCGACTTATAGGAAGCATATGATTATATTTTTTGGATTCAGAATATGGTTTTGTGAAGATTTGAGCCGACTTGGAGCTACACGTTTAATATTTTGATATTTTGAGAAGCTGACTTGTGGGAGATCAATTTTGTTAGTGTGGATATATAAGAACAACTTGGTTAATGTTTTTGGGTGATTCTATGATATGTGAAATGATTTTGGGAGTGATTGAGTGCAGTTTCATGTGCGCACCTTGAGTTTTGTTGATCCGGTAATTAGTAGCAGAGCATAACAGAGCAGTTAATCAGAACAACAATAATGAATCACTTTGTGCCTAACTGGAAACCTCATTTGGCATAGTTAGATGCTTTTCTTTAATTCACTACTCATTGTAATCATTTTCTATTAGCCTATAAGGAAATGAGCCTTCCTTCGAGTTGTAGCCCTTTTGTAATTGAACAATGAGATCTAGGCAGTGCGCATGAATGCATGTGCATTCCTCTCATGTAATATTGTTCTACAACTGGCCATAGTATTATAATATTGTGGGTTCAAATCCCACCGTGGTTTTTCCCTTTTTAGGGTTTCCACATAAAAATATTGTCATTATGGTTGTATGCTTATTTGGTTTTTGTTTCTGCACTTTGCTTTCAGTTACTTGCATCTGGTGGTTGAAGAATCAAATTAATAAATTTTTGAACTACAAAACACTGATTCCCCCCCCCCTCTCAGTGTGCATTGATTCCAACATAAAAAACACTGATTCCCCCCCCCCCCCTCCCTCTCAATGTTCATTGATTCCAACATGAAGTAGCATACTTCCCGTAATGCTTCTTTCAATCAATTATATATGAAAAACATCAGATTGAGGAAGGAATTGGAAAAGAGAGACGCCAAAGCATCATCTTCCGATGTAATAATTGAACAATGGTCTCCTCCCCCTCAAGAGCAGCATAAGTAGGTTGGAATGGAAGACTTGATGATGCTTCTTATGTTTCTATTTTTTATCTTGAAATGCTAAGGGGTGAAAATAGATCCTTAGCACTTGTAATTAAGAATAAAGATAGAATGCTAGATTTGGCTAAGGTAAAGAGCAAGGAGAATTGTTTGGGTGTCATGAAGGGCACGATTTTGAATTTTCTTGAGAAGATTTTAAAAACTTGGATGAGGTTAATGCCTCATACCAACACATTTTTCAGGTTTGTAAGCAAATTTAGTACCTTGTTTCATTCTTTAGACCACTAAGAGATGTGTGGCAGCCTAGGGCTATAATTTTGAAAGAATTAATTTTAGCAATAAAAAAATTTCCTTCAACCTCTCTAATTATTCGAGATACATGGAATAATTACGACATAATAATCAGAGAGATTCAGTATATTGAAGGGAAAGAGAAAGCATTAAAGGAGAACATGGATTCTTTCAAAAATTTGCAATATTGGAAAATTCCCAAAATTCTGAGAAAAGATAAGCAAATAGACGCCCTGGAAGAATGGAAAAGGGATTTTGAAATGGAAATATAATCAGCAATTAATCATCTCACATGGGGAGTTTAACCCCAAGGGGGTACATATTGTTGTTCATCAAAACTGATTAACCCAAGTACACCTGCAATTGATCTATGAAATAGCCAATTCAATCTATGAAGAACCTCAGAGCTTGGACAACATGACAAGGATATGAATCCTTCTACTCTTCAAGCTCTGCAAAACCTAGGTGGGTATACCTTTGATGCTTAAAATTAAACCTATGACACACCTATGACAGCATCAATAAAGTAGATAGATCTCACAAGGGCTTAACAACTAGGAGGTTACTGTAGATGGGCTAGATCCACATTGACATCTCAACTAAGTTGAAGCATGAGATGGATGAAACATTCCCACAGAACATAAAACAAAGAAAGATATTCTGATTTTGGATTTTTAAATGATGTTCTGACAACCCTTCAATGTTACAAAAGACCAGTGCCTTATCCAGGCCACAAAGTCATGCATAAAACTGGAAGAGAAATCTCAGATGCAAGTTCCTTTCAACATTAAATTTTCATGTATCAATGCCTTCCATTAATAAAATTTTCTGCTCTGTCATAAAATCATGCTTACACATCCAATATATATATTCAACATCATTAATGTTGGGTTTTAGGATTTAAACTCTTCCTTGAAGAATACCCAAAAGACAAACATTAGACTCTTAGAGAAGGCTAAAAGAGACAAATCCAAATTATCCTTGACAATATGAAATTGTATGAATCTGAATACATTTTGGAGACAATTTCATGGAAAATCACACATGCCTTGCATATGTGTGAACTTGCAAACTGAAACAAGACCTACAGCAAAGACAACACTGAAAACCTCGAAGAACACACTGTCATTTGCAAAAATAAAAAAGATGCCATCACTGGAACCTGCAATTTCGGATATCTCCCTTGGAGAAAATCTCTCAAAAATTGGAACCCCTACAATTGAAAAGAATTGGGAATAAGAAGGAGAGGAAAAAAAATCAGAATCCATTAGAACATGCCAAGTGTCTCCTTTGTCCCTAACTACAAAAATATCTTCTTCATTCCTGTGGAAACTGCTCTCGAAATATCCCATATCTAATTAAACAAACTCCATAACTGCATTCCTCATCTCGAGAGCTTTCTGGCAATATCTTCATATTTTGGCCAAAAACAAGCCTCTGGGCAAATTAATCACTCATGTGTGCACAATCATTTAAATTTTTCATTTTTTAATATAGTTTGAACTATATTTAATATGAATTTAACTTTGATTTTTGGCTCCTTTTTTGCCCTGACGCCTTGCCATGTGGCAGCCCCTGATTAGTCAATGGGATCCACTGGGTGCCACCTCGGATGATACCTCATCACTGCCATGTGTACGCCACATCATTGCCACTTGTCTACTTGCTTGTCAACCACATCATCACCACCTATGCACCACATCACCGCCACCTATGCGCCACTAGGACAGGACCCACCTACTGGACTGCCATGTCACACTACCACCTGTGCGCCACCTGGCTTTTGCCATTTCGTGATGGGTAAGTTTCATGCATCTTCGGGCTCTGAAATCACATGAGCCGTTGGATCTCTGTGGACTTGCTCGATCTTTAACTCCTCACTTTCGCTGCATTTTCGGCCTGGGCTTTTCGCCATTTCGCAGCCCTTAACTGGTGAGCTTCTTTCCTTCGTGAAATCGCATGAGCCATTCGATCTTTTGAACTAGTGGGGTCTTTAACTCGCTCCTTTGCAAAATTCTACCCACCTTGGGAATCATGCCTACATGGGGTTCACTGTCACCATCTGTCAGCCTCCTCTGGTCACCTTGGGATCCATGCCCATGTGCATGGGGTCCACTTGGGCGCCCAACGGGCACCATCCATCAAAAGCCTTAATGGCTTTGGCATATTAGATGGGTGGAGATTTACATATAAATATCAAAAAATACCATTTCCCAGTGAATGTGGGATTTAAACATCTGCCTGGAATTTCATTTTGAAGCTTTCTCTACAACTTTAATGGTGATTTTCTGCAATTGCTTAAAAATCGATGGCCTTTTCAACCACGCATGGGAGGGAGGGAGGATGAAGATTTAGTTTTATTGCCATTTGTATTTGCTATTTACTATTTGCTAGAGATCTCTGCTGATATCAAAACCACATGAGCATTTTCCTTGCTCTTGATTGTTCCTCCTTTGACCACCACGTTAGCATTTGCCTCTAAGAGCCTTCTTCAACTTCACATCCAGCAGGGAAGAGAGAAAGGAGGGCACGTGAGGGAGGAGAAGATAGCTGCTGAAGACTGTCGTGAAAACCCATTGCTGAAGAATTCCTTTGCCTTGGTAAATCACCACATAGAAGGAGGACTTTGGCTCACACCTTTACCAAGTTCATTTGCATGAAAGTATCTATTGGTTGCCACATTACCCTACAAATTTCACTTGTTGAAACTTGTTTTAATGCCCCCTCCATCACCACGTGAGAATGCTGAAGTCTTCTGTAGTCTTCTCCAACACCACACCATCTGCCATGATTTACTTGCTATTGGTTTTTTGCTTCCCAAACACCACGTTCAGCATCTTCAGCTTTCTTTTGCTTTGCATTGGCATTTTATTTAGAGGTTTCGATGACTGCTGGTAATACGTGGGGCTTACAACCTTGTTTCAAATGGAAAGGTAGATACAAACCTTTTGATATCACAGTCTCCAGTGAGAGAACAAAGAGGCAACTCCAGCCATGAGCCTTCTATAAAATTACAAAGTACCAGACTGCTAAACTCACAAGAACTTATACAAATCATAATCATCATCAACTTATCATAAGTTGTACAGTTTAAGTCGGCTTTCTTTCCAAAGTATCGATGAGACATCAAAACAGGCATTGCTAAAGCTTGCTTCCATTCAAATTTTGGCCTCGTCAAATCCCCATATTCTCGTTGTAGAACACCATTTGCTGATGTCAAGATAGAAGAATACTCTTTTGAAAGACTCCATTGGACATTGGAAGCAACAATATTGCCCCCCTTTGTTCAGGAAGTACATAATTTCATCATCATTGCTTATATTTTGCTTCAAGCATGATGTCCCACATTTTTCCTTTAAAATTAACATTGCAAAGGCATGAGCCAGGTCGGGCCCCCAAGTGGGTCCGACTAAAAAAAAAATTGTTTTCATGCAACTAACCTCTAAAAAGCTTTAGGAACCTTAAACACACCTCTAGAAATGATCGGCATCGTTTTCGGATCATCAGATGAATTTTGCAACCTTCATGCAATTACGCCACAGTTTCCCATTTAATCGCGAAGACGTAATTTTCAAAGTGGTCAAAACACCTTTTTGGACCTCACCATCTTACAGGCGTGTACTCTGATATACAAGCATGAATTCTACCAAACGGTTTCTCAAGAAAAGTCCCGAGTGAAGAGATATTAATCGCCGAAAAAGACCATCTGGCATTGTCGACACTGTGGACCTGATGAAGTCAATGTTTTGGCAACACATGAGGCCTTTCTCAAAAATATCAAATGACCTCCATAGACCCTCAAATTTAAAACATAGGTACCTTGAAGTACATATTAAATCTTTGGATTCTCAGTTCGACCAAAAGTCTGACTGGGTGCAAACAGCGTGCTCATGAAAATGGCTACTTTAACTGATATAGCACTGAAAGTACGGATAACTGAAAAAAATGGCTCAATAGACCCTTTTGAAAACCGATCAAACAGATTGGTAGAGGCTTGAAATTTGAAACATGACTCATCATTTATACCAACAATAGCCCGGAACAAACATTCTAACATGACATTCACCGAGGCAACTTTTACACTTGTGCAAAAACAGGGACTTGCCAAAACACACAAACTGCGAACAGATTGAGCTTTGAAAACTGAAAAAATGGATTCATGAGGACTTGAAATTTTGCAAGCTAACTCACATTTATGCATAGAATTGAATACATTTTGAAATTCTTCATGAAAATCAACAAGAAAAAAGATATAAACACCCAAAGTAGGCTACTCAATAAAATCTGCATTTGTGCCTAAAATGCACTTTCAGCTCACCCCTCGAAATGGGTACCTGATAAAATTATCCAAATTGAATTTTGAAAGTTTCACATCACTAAATAGGCCAAATGAAAGGTGTTGGACACATTTCCCGAGCCTTACCCTTTGAAAATCAACCGGCTCCATTTTGCCCTCTCTCTAACTAGGCCATTCAAACTGACTCATTTGGAAATGCAAAGCAAAAATTTGAATTGGGCCTCAAAACTTGACTCAAATTTAATGAGTCCCAACAGTGGCTCTGACTGGGGATGGTTGATTACAAGATCAACACAAGAATTCAGAATCTATGGCAGAGCAGACCACCCAAAAATGGAATACATCTCTTCTCTTCTAAAAAACGGGGCTTCCTTATTCTACCCAAACAATAGGGCACTTTATTGAAAACCACACAACTGAAGTAAAGAAAGTGTACAAAATATACAACTTATAAATGGCCCCAGGCCATCAAAACTGAAATTAATTCTTACCTATGTCAAACACATGATTTTCATTTCCACAAACTAGAGGTAAGCTGAAATCATTGTTATCTGCTTGATCAATCACACTTCTATTTCTAATCAGCTGATCACATAAAACATAATCAGCAGCATGTTCATAATCATAAAATCTTTGAAAACCAAATGAATCCTGAAAGGGCTGATCACTAGGTGACATAAGAATGTCATACTCTTTACCATTCTTTCCCAGCTAAAATGAAAAGTAATCCAACTTATTCTTAACACTTGGAATATCAGGCATATCTTTATTGCTAGTTTGCTCAAATGATGAACACTCTTCCATGATAATGGCTTGCAAACTAGAGAGGAAAACTTCCTCATAACATGACTGCACCTCGTCTTGCTAATCACAATTTCTATCAGCACTTTGCATAAGAAAAAACACATGATCATCACTTATCAATGGTTCATTTCCCACTTGCAAATCTAAGAAAACTATTTCAGATTTGTCACACCTTTTAAAATCAAGATCCACATAATGCATATCAAAATCTGAGTTCATAACAACACGTGAATCTACATTATCACACCTATCAAGCATATATGCACTTTCATCTTGTCCATCACTCAAATCAAAAATAGGGAGAGAATCAACAACATATGTTTCATACTTCACACTCTCAAAAACATCATCAGTATCATAACATGTATTGGTTGGGTATGAGAGATTGGGCACATGTTTGGATGCATACCTCTGAAAATCAGCAGCTAGGAGCTCTGAAATTTGTTCACTACTTAGTGAACCTTCTTCATTTCCATTTTCCTTGGCTTCATCCTCTGAGCTGTAAACATTGTCCCAATCTGATAAATGAATTAAATCAGTGGTACTCATGTCTCCATGCACATTTCTTTCATCATTACAACAACTCACATCTGCATCATAACCTTTATCATGCTACTCATAAAGTGTTGCTATATGTTGCAACATAGTTTCATAACTGGGGTTGCAAACATTTTGTGGATTGAACTTAACAACAAGGTGATCCATATCATTAAAATCTGAAACCTCAATGGGCTCATGATTACTCGAACAATTACTTATGTTCTCACAAATTTCTTCTTGCTCTGAATACACATCTAAACTGTCATGCTGAGAATAAGAAACACCTTCAGCATCATAGGAGGCATATCCACTCACGGATTCATCTCCCTCATTGTCCTCAATCTTTTGTACATTTTTAGATTTCATTTTTTCAATCTCATATATCCATTCTTTTATACATGCAACACTCTTTTCTCTCAAGGTAGTAGACCAATTAACTAAGTCAGGCTCATCAAGCTCTAAGAACAACTCAATCCAAATAGACTCATGGGGTCTTGCATTAGCTGAAAGCTCATTCAATGCAGCTATAATTCTTTCACAAAAAACATTTGATGACTCTTCTTTTCTTTTCCCTACTTTCCTTCTTAAAAACCAGACAAACTTCTCTGGATCTTTTGAAGACATATTTTAATTTCTCTATCAATCTCTTTTAGATTTGACAAAGGATTTTCAGATCGAGGAACTACATCTAGATCCATTAGGTTTATAACATCTATTGAACCATTATCATGCTGATGCATTTTACTATTTCATAAATTCTTTTCAAAACATTGCAGTCATTAATTTTCAGAATTATACACACTTCTCCCATCACTTATGACTGAATTTTATTGTAAAACATTAAGCATGCATACAACAAATTTCTTTTCCTTTCAATGGTGACTGTTTCACCTTATAAGGAACATAATTATTTCATAAAAACTTTGAGGAATACCTGGAGAAAAAATTGTTGTTGTTGTTCACTTTACTTCTGACTGGAAATTTGAAGAACTCCTCCAAATCTCAGGTCCATTCTTCCAGAGTCACCACCTCCCTGAAGATGAATAAAACTTAACCATTGATCTTCGCTCTAAACACTTTCAAATTTCTGGGTCTCACCACATAGCAAAGTCACACAATATTTTCAAATTTCTTAGCAACAAAAATTTTCAAGGTATACACTTTCAAATCTAAAAATGACTTTTAGATTTGTACACTTCTAAGACTCTTCCCCAAATGAATTTTAGCTAGACTCATGGGTTTCACTTGACATAAAATTTTCACATGATTCTCCCTAGCAAAGTAGCCATTTTTGTTGTTCATCAAAACTGATTAACCCAAGTACACCTACAATTGATCTATGAAATAGCCAATTCAATCTATGAAGAACCTTAGGGCTTGGACAACATGACAAGGATATGAATCCTTCTACTCTTCAGGCTCTACAAAACCTAGGTGGGTATACCGTTGATGCTTAAAATTAAACCTATTACACACCTATGATAGCATCAATAAAGCAGATAGATCTCACAAGGGCTTAACAACTAGGAGGTTACTGTAGATGGGCTAGATCCACATTGACATCTCAACTAAGTTGAAGCATGAGATGGATGAAACATTCCCATAGAACATAAAACAAAGAAAGATATTCTGATTTTGGATTTTTAAATGATGTTCTGATAACCCTTCAATGTTATAAAAGACCAGTGCCTTATCCAGGCCACAGAGTCATGCATAAAACTGGAAGAGAAATCTCAGATGCAAGTTCCTTTCAACATTAAATTTTCATGTATCAATGCCTTACATTAATACAATTTTCTGCTCTGTCATAAAATCATGCTTACACATTCAATATATATATTCAACATCATTAATGTTGGGTTTTAGGATTTAAATTCTTCCTTGAAGAATACCCAAAAGACAAACTTTACACTCTTAGAGAAGGCTAAAAGAGACAAATCCAAATTATCCTTGACAATATGAAATTGTATGAATCTGCATATATTTTGGAGACAATTTCATGGAAAATCACACATGCCTTGCATATGTGTGAACCTGCAAACTGAAACAAGACCTACAGCAAAGACAACACTGAAAACCTCGAAGAACACACTGTCATTTGCAAAAATAAAAAGATGTCATCACTGGAACCTGCAATTTCGGATTTCTCCCTTGGAGAAAATCTCTCAAAAACTGGAACCCCTACAATTGAGAAGAATTGGGAATAAGAAGGAGAGGGAAAAAGATCAGAATCCATCAGAACATGCAAATGTCTCCTTTGTCCCTAATTGCAAAAATATCTTCTTCATTCCCATTGAAATTTCTCTCAAAATATCCCATATCTATTCAAACAAACTCCATAACTACATTCCTCATCTCGAGAGCTTTCCGGCAATATATAATACTTCATATTTTGGCCAAAAATAAGCCTCTGAGCGAATTAATCACTCATGTGTGCACAATCATTTAAATTTTTCATTTTTTAATATAGTTTGAACTATATATTTAATCTAAATTTAACTTTGATTTTTGGCTCCTTTTTTGCCCTGACGCCTTGCCACGTGGCAGCCCCTGATTGGTCGATGGGATCCACTGGGTGCCACCTTGAATGACACCTCATCACCGCCATGTGTACACCACATGATTGCCACTTGTCTCTTTGCTTGTCGACCGCATCGTCACCACTTATGCGCCACATCATCGCCACCTATGTGCCACTGGGATGGGACCCGTCTGCTGGACCGGCATGTCACACTGCCACCTGTGCGCCACCTAGCTTTCACCATTTCGCGATGGGTAAGTTTCGTGCATCTTTGGGGTCCGAAATCACTCGAGCCGTTGGATCTCCGCGGACTTGCTCGATCTTTAACTCCTCACTTTCTCTGCGTTTTCGACTTGGGCTTTTTGCCATTTCGCAGCCCTTAACTGGCGAGCTTCTTTCCTTTGTGAAATCGCGTGAGCCGTTCGATCTTTCGAACCTGTAGGGTCTTTAACTTGCTCCTTCTCTGCAAAATTTCACTCGCCTTGGGAACCATGCCTACATGGGGTCAACCTATCACCATCTATCAACCTCCTCCAATCACCTTGGGATCCACGCCCACGTGCATGGGGTCCACTTGGGCACCCAACGGGCACCATTCATCAAAATCCTTGATGGCTTTAACATATTAGATGGGTGGAGATTTACATATAAATATCAAAAAATACCTATGTGCCACTGGGACGGGACCCGCCTGCTGGACCGCCATGTCACACTGCCACCTTGGCTTTCGCCATTTCACGATGGGTAGGTTTCATGCATCTTCGGGCTCCGAAATCACGCGAGCCGTTGGATCTCCGTGGACTTGCTCGATCTTTAACTCCTCACTTTCGTTGGGTTTTCGGCCTTGGCTTTTCGCCATTTCGCAGCCCTTAACTGGCAAGCTTCTTTCGTTCGTGAAATCGCGCGAGCCGTCCGATCTTTCGAACCTGTAGGGTCTTTAACTCGCTCCTTCTCTGCAAAATTTCCCTCACCTCAGGAACCGTGCCTACGTGGCGTCCACCTATCACCATCTGTCAACCTCCTCCTGTGGCCTTGGGATTCATGCCCATGTGTGTGGGGTCCACTTGGGTGCCCAACGGGCACCATCCATCAAAAGAATTGATGGATTTGACATATTAGATGGGTGGAGATTTAGATATAAATATAAAAAAATACTATTTCCCAGTGAATGTGGGATTAAAACATCTACCTAGAATTTCATTTTGAAGCTTTCTCTACAACTTTAATGGTGATTTTCTGCAATTGCTTAAAAATCGATGGCCTTTTCAACCACGCATGGGAGGGACGGAGGTTGAAGATTTAGTTTTATTGCCATTTGTATTTGCTATTTACTATTTGATGGAGATCTTTGCTGATATCAAAACCACATGAGCATTTGTCTTGCTCTTGATTACTGCTCCTTTGACCACCATGTGAGCATTTGCCTCTAAGAGCCTTCTTCAACTTCACATCCAATAGGGAAGAGATAAAGGAGGGCACATGAGGGAGGAGAGGATAGTAGCTGAAGACTGTTGTGAAAACCCATTGCTGAAGAATTCCTTTGCCTTGGTAAATCACCACATAGAAGGAGGACTTTGGCTCACACCTTTACCAAGTTCATTTGCATGAAGGTATCTATTGGTTGCCACATTACCCTGCAAATTTCACTTGCTGAAACTTGTTTTAATGCCCCCTCCATCACCACATGAGAATGCTGAAGTCTTCTGCAGTCTTCTCCAACACCACGCCATCTGCCATGATTTACTTGCTGTTGGTTTTTTGCTTCCCAAACACCACGTTCAACATCTTCAGCTTGCTTTTGCTTTGCATTGGCATTTTATTTAGAGGTTTCTATGATTACTGGTAGTACATGGGGCTTCCAGCCTTATTTCAAATGGAAAGGTAGATACAAACCTTTTGATATCACAGTCTCCAGTGAGAGAACAAAGAGGCAACTCCAGCCATGAGCCTTCTATAAAATTACAAAGTACCAGACTGCTAAACTCACAAGAACTTATACAAATCATAATCACCATCAAGTTATCATAAGCTGTATAGTTTAAGTCGGCTTTCTTTCCAAATTATCGATGAGACATCGAAACAGGCATTGCTAAAGCTTGCTTCCATTCAGATTTTGGCCTCGTCAAATCCCCATATTCTCGTTGTAGAACACCATTTGCTGATGTCAAGATAGAAGAATACTCTTTTGCAAGACTCTACTGGACATCGGAAGCAACAATATTACCCCCCTTTGTTCAGGAAGTACATAATTCCATCATCATTGCTTATATTTTGCTTCAAGCATGATGTCCCACATTTTTCCTTTAAAATTAACATTGCAAAGGCATGAGCCAGGTCGGGCCCCAAAGTGGGTCCGACTAAAAAAAATTCATTTTCATGCAGCTGACCTTTGAAAAGCTTCAGGAACCTTAAACACACCTTTGGAAATGATCAACATCATTTTTGAATCATCAGACTCAATTTTGCAACCTTCATGCAATTATGCCACATTTTCGCATTTAATCGCGAAGACATAATTTTCAAAGTGGTCAAAACACCTTTTTGGACCTCGCCATCTTACAGGTGTGTACTCTGGTATACAAGCATGAATTCTACCAAATGGTTTCTCAAGAAAATTCCCGAGTGAAAAGATATTAATCGCCGAAAATGACCATCTGGAGTTGTCGACACTGCGGACCTGATGAAGTCAATGTTCTGGCAACACATGAGGCCTTTCTCAAAAATATCAAACGACCTCCGTAGACCCTCAAATTTGAAACATAGGTACCTTGAAGTACATATTAAATCTTTGGATTCTCAGTTCGACCAAAAGTCTGACTGGGTGCAAACAACGCTCTCATGAAAATGGCTTCTTTAACTAATATAGCACTAAAAGTACGAATAACTGAAAAAAATGGCTCAATAGACCCTTTTGAAAACCGATCAAACAGATTGGCAGGGGCTTGAAATTTGAAACATGACTCATCATTTATACCAACAATATCCCGAAACAAACATTCTAACTTGACATTCACCGAGGCAACTTTTACACTTGTGCAAAAACAGGGACTTGCCAAAACACACAAATTGCGAACAAATTGAGCTTTGAAAACTGAGAAAATGGATTCATGAGGACTTGAAATTTTGCAAGCTAACTCACATTTATGCATAGAATTGAATACATTTTGAAATTATTCATGACGATCAACAAGAAAAAAGATATAAACACCCAAAGTAGGCTACTCAATAAATCCGCATTTGTGCCTAAAATGCACTTTCAGCTCACCCCTCGAAATGGGTACCTGATAAAGTTATCCAAATTGAATTTTGAAAGTTGCACATCACTGAATAGGCCAAATGAAAGGTGTAGGACATATTTCCCGAGCCTTACCCTTTGAAAATCAACCGGCTCCATTTTGCCCTCTCTCTAACTAGGCCATTCAAACTGACTCATTTGGAAATGGAAAGCAAAAATTTGAACTAGGCCTCAAAACTTGACTCAAATTTAATGAGTCCCAACACATATTATTTAATTATTGACAAAATTCTAGAAGTTGATTATTTATATCAAAAATTTGTAGCTAAGGTTAAAAATGCAATGGATAATAAGACTAGGGAAACATTGAACAAAGTAGAGGAGTCAAAATCTTATAAATGGCCCACCATTGCACAAATTAAAAACTGGCATAAAGAGCATTGAACACTTGAGGAGTAGCTTTCCTGTCAGTTTTTGTTTTCCACATTCTTTTGCAGGTTTCTTTTTGAAATTGGACACCTTTTTGCATCACATCCAGCATGTTCCAACATGTACCTCCTAAGAGTAGCATCAACTTCAACACAAAGTTTTGATCTTCAAAAGGCGCAGTTGTGAAAACATGGTGACAGCTCAGCCCCACTCCACTTCAGCGTGCAGCTCTCATCCCCAAGAGTGGATTTCTCAATTGCCTTCTCTTCTCTCTCAAAGTTGATTTTTTGTCTTATACTTGTAAAGATGCCTTTGGCATATTTTCATTGTAAAGCAATTATTTTTTACATGTGTATTGCTAGCTTGAAGCTTGTTTTTTCTCCTTTGTACTATACAAAGGAAATCAAGGTTAGTAGTAAAGGATTTTGGAACTCAAGAAGTAGGTAGAATGTAGAGGGTGTAAATCATAAAAATAGAAGAAAGTTTTGGTAGTCTTACTGTCCCATTGTGATGAAAATGTACATTTTATTTTTGAATCAATGAGAAGCAGTTCAGATTGTCTCCAATTCTATATATATGCATTATATGAATCAGTAAGTCAATGATGTGTTGATTTGTCTTCTTTAATGGAGAATATATAATTTGGGTAGTGGGCCTCTTATAATGAAAGGGTTAAATATTGCATCTCAATTACAATAATACAAATATATTTTGTTGTGATTTTTAAGAAGAATTTGATATTTGTTTCAGTGGCATGTATGTAAGGCATAAGTGTTAATTTAAAGATTAATATGTGAAGTACAACATTACATGTGATAGTTATTATAATATTTGAATATGTTACCCAGTGGATAGGCATTGGTTTTGCCTTCTTGGCTATTCATAGGGTCATTAAAATCATAATAATCTTTATTTTCTATCTTAGGAATAGTTTAGTATAGGCTTTCATCTCAATCTGTGAATCATTGTTGCCAAAGCAAGAGATATAATTTTAGTCAAGGATAAATCATCTTTCCTTGGTATATTTTTATTGAAATGCATCTACTATATAGCAATACGGGGATTAGTGTGATGAGTTAAGAGTATTGCAGGTATACCTGCCTAGGTCTTACAGAGCCTAAAGGGTATGAGGTTGTCAACACTCTGATTAAGACCTCATTCATTGGCCATTGACCTAAAGGTCTGTTGATTAAGAATGACAAACTTATATGATTCTTTTAGATAATCAATTGGAAACACCAACAATTCCTATGTCCTTTATGTCAACGATATTCACAAAACTGATCATAATTCCACCGTGAAGTTTTGACTTGTGGATTTTATTCCCTTATCTCTAGCAATGTTATAAGATCATTTTCAAGAAGTTGCTTCAATGTAGACTCAAGTGGTTGTCCCAATGGTGTAAAGTTTCATTAAGGAAATGTTTTTTGCTTCTCTTTTCCCTTATCTAAAGAGGAACCTTTAAGGTTATAAATTGGTTGTGTCCCCTTAGCACCTTTTGCATCAATGCCTCCATCATTAACCACATTCTTATTCTTAGCCCAAAAAGGTGTTTTATTGTTGTTTGAACTAGAGCCTCCTTTATGATCTTTGTTGCTATATATCTTAATAGTGGCATCATCTATGAGAGCTTGTTCAATTAGAATTCCCATTTCTATTCTTCATCAAAGGAGTTTAGACATTTGAGATGAAGTTCCTTTCCAATTTCTCTATTAAAATTGTGACAAAAAAGATCAACAAGTTGCTTATTAGGAATATTGTAAGGCGCTCTTTCAGTCAAATGCCTCCATCTTTGTAAAAATGAGATAAAAGATTCTCCTTGTCTTTTTTTGGTAGTAAAAAGATCTGGCGTGCTCACTTCATGTTCATAGTTGTATGCATAGTATCAGATAAATTTGTCAACCAATTCTTGAAATGATTTCATAATTGGAGGTAATCATTACCTATTTTTTGACTTTCAGGTTAAAAATAGCCTCACACAAGGTTCCAGGTCTCATTGAAAGCTTGAGAGGTTTGCAAGTGATAAAAATTTTCCCAATACCTTGGTATCAACTTCACAAGGTAAATAGAAGTAAAAGGAAATGTTTTGGTTTTAGTTTTGAAAGCTTTAAAAATTTAATCCTATATAGCACTAAGTTTTTTCATGAATGAATGACAACAACAATTTCAAGGAGGTAATAATGTAGGCACTCATGAAGGAACATCATTTTTGAAAAATTTGCACCATGATCTTCAAGATTGACAAACAGTTTCAAAGTTATAGTGTAATTTTTTTAAAAGATAGGGAGCAGTCGTGTTTCAGTCATATCTAGAAAAATACGAACTAGGTTTTCATGATTTTTCTGACAAAAATCAGAAAATAGTAAAATGAAAAAACCCAATAAATTTTGTGTGAACCCAGTTCGTATTTTTTGAGAAAAATTCACTAGTCCTAAGGGTAGTTTAGAGAGGAAAATCAACATGATATCTCTAGTTCCAACCCTTTTTTGTGGGACTTTTAAGTTTGGCTCACCCAAAAAAGTTTTGATTTCAAATTCAAAGTCATTTGGTACCTAATTTAAAGGAGAAAAAGTAACCAACACACCTGTGTCTTCAATTCACTCAAGTATTCCACTTTAGTCAAGTCAAATATGTAGAGCATGGAGTCCAAAGAGAGCCAAAATTTCAGATTAAAAAATTTTGGAGCCTCTTTTCCAATAAAAGGCAAGTTCACCTTCTTTTGAAGTTAGTTCCTGTTCACTTCTTGTAAGAACTGCTAAGAAGAGTACTTGTAACTCAAATTTCTAAGTTTTGTAATTCAATTTTTCAAGCATTGTAATCATTTTTTCCTTTCTGATTTTAATCAAAGTAGTAGATTATCCTTCTTAATCAGATTTGTTCTCCATTGTGAATTATTGATCCTAAGTTAGTTATCGTGATTTTCATTGAATCCTTTACTTTCAGCTTTATTCCAAGCAATGTTGAGGAGGTGATGGCATGTCTAGTACAAGTTATATGTTGTGTTCAATTGTTTATCAATGGTTCGGGCTTGTGAAATTTCTTTTCCCTTCATACAATCAGTTGGAAGTAGAACTTTTGTATGAAATGTTTATGTACTTCATGCTTTAGATTGAGTTGTAAGAAAAAATAAGAGTCTTTTGAATAAGATTATGAGGTATATCAATATCCTCATATTAAAAATCATGGTGCATCACCCTCCTAGTTTGGTGTTTTAGTTTGCAAGCTTCATTCTATCCCTTTTCTTAGTCAAAATTAGTAGTTTTTAGGAGATCTAAAGGGGAACCAACCCATAATCTGGAGATTCATCTTCACTATGAGAAACCCATAAGCTCAAAGATTTTTCCATGTTTCATGAGACTATTGAGCATCATGCTTAGTACTCGAGTGAAAATCCTTGTGACAACAGTTTTTGCCATGCTCGGTGAGACACAATTGAACTACTTTAGTTCAATTTCTCTCATCACATTGCTGGTATTTAGTGTGTATCAACAATATCAACCTTTGGAGGTAGTTTTTTTCTTTAATACCATGGTGATTCTGAGCTAAGATATGTTGGTTCAAGTGGACTAATGTGTTGGTATGATATGTTTCTTAAGGAGCAAATCTGATTTTCTCTTTTCTAAGAACTTTGAATTAATTTTTAGATTGTTTCAGTGTATTAGAATGATGTATCATCAAGGAAACTATGTTTCCTTACCATATTTTAACCAAATCTAGCTTTTGAGCCTTCATATTATCCATACCAAACTGGAAATGTTATTGGTTTTATCCCAAAGAATCATACTATAACAAGTAACAAACACACTTATCATACCCACCACCCACCCACCCCTACTCAAACCCCTTGGTGGCTTGAATATGAGTATACTTAGATTTAGAATATTAACATAATGAACCTTAAATATATGGCCTCATACTTTCAAAAACAATTTGATGAGATTGAGAAACAATGAGAGTTTGAGTTGTAGCAGAATGAGTGAGCTTATCAAGCCTATCTACACAACCAAGAGTTGGAGGATCAAAGGAGGCAGTATGAAGAATATCTTGCAAGGGAGATAGAAGCAAAAGAAGAGCAGATGAAATTTTTTCTTGCTTGAGTTCAGGAGACTCAGTCATCTCCTTCAATTCCTATTTTCAAACAGGCTCTCACAACTACAATGAACCAGCCTATGAAAGAAGAGGTTTGTAAGTACAAATTTACAAGTTTCAAGAAAGGTAAGCTTGTTCAACCTTCAAGTAGGTCTTCCAATGTTCAAATCCCAAGTTTTAGAGATAATCTTCCTATGCAAGTGGCTAAAAGTGTTGAAAATCAGACCTTCATTTCTAAGGAGAAACCCATCCTTAAGTCAATTTAGTTAAATCAATTCTTAACTAGCCAAGAACAACCTTCCCAAGAGGTTTCCATATCTCAAGAAATTTTCATACCTCCTCTAGATCCCTTTGCAAGTTAGCCTAATTGTCCACCCATCATCTACCTTTATCCAGAAGATCCTATTGTTTATCATAAGAGTTGGTTCATTGAGAAAAAGGAAGAATTGTCTGAAGTTAAAAAGGAGTGATCTCAGGTGGTTAATGAAGGAAGTCTGATTTTGGAAAAAAAAAAGGTTGAGATGCATGAACGTTTTAGTCAAGCTAAATTTCAAGAGTTATTTTCTCAAAAACAAGAGTTGGTTTATCAAAGTAAAAGCTTAGATAAGTGTAATATTCAAGAAAGTAATCAAGAGGTTGAAGTAGAACATGTTATGCTTGAAAACGTTGATCATGGAGAAAGCATGTTTAGTGCCATAATAGAAGATTATTACTCTACCCTTGATGGTGAACTAGCACTTCCAAGATTTGTAGATGATGAACAATAGGTTCTAGATCATAAAAAGGTTGATAATTGCCAGGTTCCTTATGTTTTGTTTGATGAATTACCTTTCTTTGTTACTAATGATGAAGGCAAAAATCACATTACAGTAGGTGCAATCTCTGATCAACAAGAAGATGAAAAGATTTTTTATGATTTGACTCAAGAAAGTTGTTCTAAGGTAACAAACAGTCCTATCTTACAGACACCTAAGGATGAGGATGAAGATTTTTTATTTTGGGATAAACTTAAAGTCTTTGTCCCAAATTTAGGGTCAAGCATTCCTCTTTTAAGTAAAAAAGTCAATGCCAACAGGTTTGTTTGAAAGAGAAGGGTGACTGGGTGTTGATCCATGAGCATAAAATAGAGAACAATGTTGTTGAGAAAGTTTGAGAGGTTGATATGGATACAAGTGTGATTCAGATGGAGCAAGAAAAGAAGGAAGAAGCAGTTGCGGTTGATAAGACAATGGATATACAAGAAACCAGTAAAGATAGCTCAAAGATGATCATCACAAGAGGATGCCCTTTTGGTGTAACTAATTATTCATCTTGGATATAATTACACTTTAGTTAAGTTTACTTAGGTACATGCACAACATTGTATTTTGCATATGAGACACTTAGGGAGATGTGATAAATTGGGAGAGTGTATGTAGGAGAATTTCCACCTTTTGTGGTCTTATCTTATTGTTACATTCCACCTTCAGTGGGTGACCCACCACATGTGGAGTATTTTACTATTTCTCCTACCTACCCCTACCTACCCTTGCATCTCATTGAGCCACATGTCATCATTGTGTGCTCTCTTGTCTCTTAGCCTTGCCTTTATAAGAAGGCTCATCTACATTGTATGTAACAACAACAACAACAATCTCGATGATCCACTTGATCACATTTTGCATCATTGATAGTAATATAGTTTATTCTGGTCACATTTTGTTCTCTCTTATTTGTTCTTTTCATTGTCTCTAGATCTTGGTAAATTCTCACATGCCCAATCAAGTATCTCTCCAAGATGAAGGCCAATATTGAGATCCCTTTCATGCTTCCACCCAAGGATGAGGATATTGATGGAGAGCAACAATTCTAACTTACCCAACCATTCCAAATTAGTAGTTTTTATTTCAAATTCAAAGGTTTGAGGTTAGCTTGGTTGTGTTCTTCAAGAAGTATTGCAATAGTTTGTTGATTATCTTTTTGTGCTTTGCCTTTTTTTAGTAATTTTGGGTCATCCTGAACATTGCAAGTTACTAAGAAAAGGAAGTTACTTTAGCCAATTAGAAAATGGATTTCTTTGAGGCTCTCAAGATTGATTGGTTAAAAGTAGGATAGGCTAAGATTTCTTTCCTCTGAGTGCTTTGGCACAAATTTTGCAATTAGTTAGTTTTGTTTTTAGTTTCATAAGTGTTAATGCACATTTCCAACCTTGTAAGAAGGTTGTGTTGCAACTGTTTATGTTAGGATAAATGGTGGACAACTAAGAGGGAGGGTGAATCAGTTGTCAATAGATTATGTCAATTAAAGCACTTAAAACCTTTTACTGGAATATAAGAAAATAGATACCAGAATAACTAATAAAGCATTAAAGCATAAATGAAAACCAGAGAATCAATACCATGCAACCATAACACATAACACCATGATTTGTACATGGAAAACCCTAGAAAGGGAAAAACCACAGTGGGAAACCCTACCCACAGTCAGATGATACTTCTGTAGAAAGTATATGATTATAATAGGGGCCTGCATATGCAGAAAGGCACACTGCCTAGAGTGCACTGCTCATCACAATGGAGTCTCATTGACTATAGAGAGGTTAACCACCTCAAAATATTTGGACAACAATCCGGAAAGAAGAACTGCCTATGATAGCATCAAACATGCCAGATTACATTTCTGGTTAAGCTCAATATCGGAGGTCTAAAACCTCTTACATAAACCCAACTCGATCACCTATGATCGACCAAATCCTCTGCACAAATGATTGTTACATTATTCAGTCCTTTCCTATGATTTACAATGAGATCTTACATACAAGCCCTGGACCTAAACAATTAGGTCGGCCCCAAATGATAATTCAATAGATCCATTACATAATCCTGAAATAAAATCATAAAACATGTCGGCCTAATGCCAAACAAACATCATCCAATCAATAAAACATCCTGAAAGAACATCAAAAGGATCCACCAACACGTTTCATGAAACTGGTCCATAACCTAGATAGCACTGAACCTAAATTAGATCCACACACACCAAAGCAATGACACCAATTAGTTGAGGCATCAACACAATCACCATCAACATCCTGAATCACTTCTAGAAGCTCCACTAGCACCACTTATGCATTACATCAAATATATTCATTAAAGCTCTGTTGGTGAAATCCTATACCGGACCTACAAAGCAAGCTTACTAGAACATAAGATAGCATCTGATCATCAAGTCAATACCAACTAACTAAAACATACTTCAAAAGCATATGAACCATTCATACAAACTTATTCCATCATTCAGATTATACCGGTGACAATCAACTAATAATCTTCCCAATCCAATCCTTCTACCAAAAGTCGGTAAACAACCATAACAGCTATTATTGGCATCAATGACAAAACATCAATGCAAAACATAACCAATTCCTTCATATTGCCAATAGTTTAATGTTTCTGACAACTGAGTCTGAGACAAATCTGATTTTATTCAAGGTTTCCAAAGACTCTATAGCCCAATGAATTGTAAAAGGCTATTGGTTCATCATGTTTAGCAAGAAAACACCCCTATAAGGTCACCAAAATGTTACCTATTTTTTTACTTTCATGCTAAAAATAGCCTCACACAAGATTCCAAGTCTCATTGAAATCTTGAGAAGTTTAAAGGTGATAAAAAATTTCCCAATACCTTGGTTTCAACTTCACAAGGTAAATAAAAGTAGAAGGAAATATTTTGGTCTTAGTTTTGAAAGATTTAAAAAGTTATTCCTACGTAGAACTAATTTTTCCCATGAATGAATGAGAACAACAGTTTCAAGGAGGTAATAATGTAGGCACTCATGAAGGAACGCCAGTTTTGAAAATTTTGCAACATGATCTTCAGGACTGACAAATAGTTTCAAAGTTATAGTGCAATTTTTTAAAAAGATAGGGAGCAGTCGTGTTTCTGTCATATTTGGAAAAATATGAACTGGGTTTTTATGATTTTTTGAAAATTAGAAAACGATAAAATGAAAAAACCCAATAAATTTTGTACGAACCTAGTTCATGGGTTTTGAGAAAAATTCACTAGTCCTAAGGGCAATTTAGAGAGGAAAATCAACATTATATATCTAGTTCCGACCCGATTTTTGTGGGATTTTCAAGTCTGCTCACCCAACAAAGTTTTTCTTTCAAGTTAAAAGTTAGTTGGTACCTAATTTGGAGGAGAAAAAGAAGCTAGCACACCCATGTCTTCAGTTCACTCAAGTCTTCCTCTTCAGTCAAGTCAAACAGCTAGAGCATGGAGTCCAAAGAGAGCCAAAATTTCAAATTCAAAAATTTTGAGCCTCTTTTCCAATAAAAGGCAACTTCACCTTCTTTTTGAAGTTATTTTTTGTTCACTTCTTATAAGAACTACTAAGAAGAGTACTTGTGACTCAAATTTCTGAGTTTTGAAATTCAATTTTTCAAGCATTGTAATGATTTTTTCCTTTTTGATTTTAATCAAAGCAAAAGATTGTCCTTCTTAATCAGATTTTTTCTCCATTGTGAATGATTGATCCTAAGTTAGTTATTGTGATTTTCATTGAATCAATTACTTTTAGCTTCATTCCAAGCAATTTTGAGTAGGTGATGGCATGTCTAATACAAGTTATATGTTATGTTCAATTGTTTATCAAAAGTTTGGGGTTGTGAAATTTGTTTTTCCTTCATACAATCAGTTGGAAGTAGAACCTTCGTATGAAATGTTTATGTACTTTACTATTTAGATTGAGTTGTAAGAAAAATAAGAGTCTTTTGAATTATATTATGAGGTAGATCAGTATCTTCATATTCAAAATCTTGGTGCATCACCCTCCTAGTTTTGTGTTTTAGTTTGCAAGCTTCATTCTATCCCTTTTCTTAGTCAAAATCAATAGTTTTTAGGAGATATAAAGGGGAGAGAACCCATAATTTGGAGATATATCTTCACTATAAGAACCCCACAAGCTCAAAGATGTCCCCATGTTTCATGGGACTACTAAACATCATGCTTAGTACTTAGGTGCAAATCCCCGTGACAACTGTAATCTTGAAAACCTTTCCATTGCGGTTCCCCCAAGAATTTGAGGAAATGATCTCATAAGGTATGTCTCATCAATATAAAATTCCAAAGTGGTGGGACAAAATTCTCTCAAAGGATCTTTAGGATCCCCTTTACCTTTATATTTATCAAGTTTTGGAACTTATCAATTCTTAGGAAAAGGTGGCATCGATATGCTTGGATCAAAAGGATAGGGACATATATCCTCAATAGAAAACTTCTAAGATGAAGTCTTAGAATTTTTTATAGAATCCAATTCATATATTAATGCTTTAAGTTAAATCAAAATAGGATCATTTTGTTGGCATTTGTGCAGAGTATGTTGACATGATGATATTATGTTGTCATTGATGTCAATATACAGGAGAGTGAACCGGAAATATACTGAAAAGTGAACCGATATAATGTGGTGAACCGGTATATGTGCAAAGGAGTGTACAGGTATATTGAAGCTAAGCAGCTAGCAAAGAGAACTGGTATAGCGGTATAAACTGGTATATGAGCAATAGGTGAAGCGGTATGTTTGTCCAAGTGAACCAGTATGATGGAATGTGAACCGGCATATAGAATGTTTTCTAGTAAGGCTTAATATGGTATGACTACCGATTGGTAGTCTTAGCTTAAGGGTTTCCAGTTGAAGTGTTCCAAGCCTGTGTGATTCAACCGATGACATTGTGTGATGAGCTAGCATTGTAATCAAGATCAGATCATGTTTCCACATCAGCCTTGTGTGCATGAAGGATCTTGCATGAAGGAGATTGATCCTATCTGCCTCGAGAATGTGCAAAGTCCCTATAAACGGTGGAGAACACGTGATGGGTTATCACCTCCATGAAACAGTGAAGAACAAATGATGGAGAATATCTTGAGATCTGCTCAAGACCGTTGTATTCAAATGCAAAGTGTTCAATGGCCAGGATTGAACCACCTAAATTGCTTAACCTAAATGTTTAGGGTTTAGGGTTTATGCTGCCGACCTACTTGTTTCCTATAAGGCCGATGTTGTGTTTCATACTGAGGTTGTTGGAAAATTGTGTGTGTGCATTTAAGTGCAGAGATACATGATTCTTGCTAGACCAGATGAGATAAGAGGATTGATTCCTGCATAGTGTGTGTGCAGAAGGAAGGAACTTAAGCGGATCTGCATTAGGCATTGAGAGCTATTATCAGATCATTGTAATACCTGTTGATCTTTAACCACTTCAATAGTTGGAAAATCCCTTAACCGGGTAGCTTTAACCAGCTTGCTGTAAATCCTTTAACAGGGTGACTAAAACTCATTGAGTTCTTGAAATCCTCTAACAAGGTAACCTCTAACAGGGTTTAACCCTTAACCGGGTATTTAGCCATCCCTTAACCAAGTGATCTCTAACAGGATCAGTTCCTAGCAGAACCTGTTGTAACAATCTTTAACTGGAGTAGGCTCCTAACAGAGTAGACTTCTAAAGAGTTCAAAAGCAGCTTGTGGGTATTCATCCCCACCGTGGTTTTTCCCAGTTGGGTTTCCATGTGAAAAATTTGTGTGTCATCTTTAGTATTTTTCATGTGATGATTTAAGTGATTTGTGTCTGAAGGTAAATCATGTTGAGCTAGCTGTTATTATATTTCTGATGATAGATTACCTATTCATGCATAAGGGTGAAATGGAAGTGTAGTATTAAGTTAAGTGGAAAGCTAAGTGACTAACTGGTTAATGCTTGTCATAGTCATTCTTAGCTTTGTCAGTTGCACTCTATTTCAGACTAGTGTTACTGTCTGTCAGACATTTCCAGTGTTTGCAGTCAAACCGGTTCGGGAAAAAAATTTGTGACTGTACTGATTCAACCCCCCCCCTCTCTCAATACTAGTTTGGTACTTATTGTTCATCATTGAGTCATCAATTGGTATCAGAGCGTCCTCCAGGTCCTCTGTGTTGTAAGCTTAACCGCTTGAGGGAAAGATCCTATTGTAATGATGAAGAGGGAAGGTCCAAAGTTCAACAGAGATAACTTCAAAATATGGAAGGACAGAATGAAGATTTACATCAGAAGCATGGGTGCTCAACACTGGAGCTATGTTGAGAATACTTTTGTTATTCCTACCGGTACTCGCACCGATGATCTAAAGAGATAAATACAGGAGAATGGGCAAGTCATGGAAGCCCTAATCAGTAGCCTATCTGACATTGAGTTTATTGATGTCTAAGATAAAGATAATCCCAAAGAAGTATGGGACACTCTTGAGAATATCTATGGCAGTGATGAGCATGTAAAACAAGCTAAGGAAGAAAGCCTTAGAGGGAAGTTTGAAGATATGCAGATGGTTGAAGGTGAGACCATTCAACAAGATGGAATAAGAATCAAAACTGTTGTTGGAGATATCAAGAGTGCAGGTGGTAAAATGGAAAATTCCACTGTGGTAAGCAAAGTTCTGAGATCCTTATTACTGGTCTATGCAATAAGGGTTGCTGCTATTCAGGAGTTGAGATCAATAGACAAGACTAAGCTATCACTAGACTCCATCATTGCAAAGTTGACAGCCTATGAGCTAAATAGTTTTGATGGCAGTGTTCAAAAGACTGAATCAGCTTTTAGAGCTTCTGTTGTACCATCCAAAAAAGGAAAAGAAGCAAGCACCAGTGGTGAACCAAGACAGAGCAAAGAAATGGATGATGAGGAGATCCTGATGGAATTTGAAGCTCTTCTTGCCAGGAAACTTCCTAAAGGAACCGGTAAATACAGAGGTAAGCTCCCTTTGAAATGCTTTTCTTGTAACTAGATAGGACATATTGCTATAAAGTGTCCTAATGGTGACAACAAGGACAAACCGGAAAGGTTCAAGAAATTCAAAGGAGGAAACCAGAGAAATTGTTTTGTTGCAGTTGATGAAGGTGTCACAAATGAGGAATCAGAAGATGAAGAGAATGAAGATATTGTGTTTGTTGCAGTAAAGGAAGATGTGTCAGACAAGAAGGCTCTTGTCTCCCGCTTTGATAATTCAAATGAGTGGATTATTGACAGTGGCTGTTCTCATCATATGACTGGCGACCGGAGCAAGTTTCTATCTTTGGAAGAATATGATGGTGGTGTGGTTCGCTTTGGTAATGATGCACCATGTATGGTCAGAGGAAGAGGGTCCATCTCTCAGAATCGAAAGAGTAGTGCTAACAATGTGTATTAGGTTGAAGGTCTCAGACACAATCTATTGAGTGTTGCCCAGCTGAATGACAGTGGACTCACTCTAAAATTCAAAAATGGAGTGTGCAAAATCAAAGGAAAGAATGGTGATTTGATGGCCACCGGTATGTAGACCAAAGGTAACTTATTTCAGCTAAATGTAAATATAAGTACATGTCTTATGGCCATGTTTGATGATAGCTGGATATGGCATAGGAGACTTTGCTATGTAAACTTTGATAACATTGTGAAGGCCAGTAAGATCAAGGCAGTTAGAGGACTGTCGATGCTAAGCAAACTGGAAAATCCTTTGTGCAGAGAATGTCAACTGGGGAAAATGTCTTCCTCAACCTTCAAAGGTAAATCTTTCACAGCTGACAACTTACTTGATCTTGTGCATACTGATTTGTGTGGTCCTATGAAAACTAGGAGTGTGCAGGGAGATAGGTATTTTATGATTCTTACAGATGATTGCTCAAGAATGATGTGGGTCACATTCTTGAAGGACAAGTCTGAAGCCTTTGGAAATTTCAAAGATTTCAGAGCACTGGTAGAAAAGGGGAGTGGTAGAAGAATCAAATGCCTTAGAACTGATCAAGGAGGGGAATTCACTTCCGATGAATTCAACAAATACTGTGAAGAGAATGGCATCAAGAGGCAACTGTCTACCCCCCGGACTCCATAGCAAAATGTCTTAGCAAAGAGAAACAACTGGACTGTGGTTGAAGCGGCTAGAATGATGTTGATCCAAGGAAAAGTTACACCTTTTGGAGAGAAGCGGTGAGCACTGCAGACTACATAATGAACCAAGTACTCATCAAAAAGGGAAAGGATAAGACTCCTTATGAGTAATGGACCGGTAAGATACCAGTGGTAAGATACTTTAGAATGTTTGGTAGCAAATTCTATATCAAGAGGAGTGAACATCAGAGAAAGTTTGATGCAAAATGTGATAAAGGAATATTCCTAGGATATTCCACCAAGAGTAAAGCTCTCAAATGTTTCAACAATAGGACTCAGAGAATTGTTGAAAGCATCAATGTTAGGGTTGATGAAAACTCTAGAAAACTTGAGGAAACTGGCAGTGAGCAAGTAGGAGATGAACTGGTAGTAAGCTTCTGGGAACCGGTTGCAAATCAACCCAGTACTAGTAATTGTGTTCCTACACTGGTGGATGCTAATGCTGATGAAGATGAGGATGAAGAAGAAAAGCAAGAAAAATATGTTAAGAACATACCTAAGTATGTCAAACTCAATCATGATCCAAAGAAGATCATAGGAGACAAAGATGTAGGAATTATTACAAGAAGAAAGGTCAGAGAAAGCTCATGTATGATCTCTGAATTTGAGCCTAAATCATTCAAAGAGGCACATAAAGATGAAGACTGGATCAAGGCAATGGAGGAGGAACTTGATCAGATAGAGAAGAATGGTACATGGTCTTTGGTACCCAGACCAAAGCATAAAAATGTCATTGGAACCAAATGGGTTTTCAGAAACAAGCTAAATGAGGATGGCACAGTGGTAAGGAACAAAGTCAGACTAGTGTGTAAAGGATACGCCCAAGAAGAAGGAGAAGACTATGGAGAAACCTTTGCTCCAGTAGCAAGATTAGAAGGAGTGTGTATGCTTCTTGCATATGCAGCTTTTAAAGGATTCAAGGTATATCAAATGGATGTAAAATCTGCATTCCTAAATGGAATACTTGAAGAGGAGGTGTACATAAAACAACCAGATGGGTTTGCCCTATCAGAAGACAATGACATGGTGTGTAGGCTACATAAAGCCTTGTATGGACTAAAGCAAGCACCTAGAGCATGGTATGAATGCTTGTACTCCCATCTTGTGAAGATTGGATTTGAAAGAACAAGTGAAGATAGCAATATCTATTTGAAATCAAAAGGAGATCAGATTCTAATCTGTGAAGTATTTGTTGATGACATCATCTTTGGAGGAGATGACAAGATGAGTCATGATTTTGTGGATGAGATGAAAAAGGAGTTTGAAATGTCACTCATAGGGGAAATTAAGTTCTTCATTGGACTACAGATTCAGCAAATGAAAGAAGGAATCTTTATTACTCAGTCCAGGTATGTCAAAAAGGTGTTGAGGACCTTTGGCATGGAAGACAGTAAACTGGTTGGTACACCAATGGTGACCGGTTGTAAATTATCAAAAGAGGATGACTCGGCATTGGTAAATGAGAAGTATTACCGATCAATGATTGGTAAGTTGCATTATGTAGTGCATAGCAGACCAGACATTGCACATGCAGTAGGTATTACCACTCGGTTTCAGCAAAGCCTAAGAGAATCCCACTTGGTAGCAGTCAAGCAGATTCTTAGATATCTGAAGGGAACAGTTGACTATGGGTTATGGTATCCATACAATAATGTTTTCAACCTGAAAGTGTTCACAGATGCTAATTGGGCTGGTAATGTAGATGATCGAAAGAGCACAACCGATGGTGCATTCTTCCTTGGTGGTAGACTGATCTCATGGATGAGTAAAAAGCAGAGTTGTATCTCTCAGTCTACAGCAAAAGCGGAGTATGTTGCAGCTTTTATGAACTACACCCAGACCATTTGGATGAAGCATGTATTAAATGGCTTCAAAGTTCCTATATCTAAACCGGTAAGCATATTTTGTGACAATACAAGTTCAATTAACATTTCCAAGAATCCATTTTTGCATGCTAGAACCAAGCACTTTGAGCTCAAGTATCATTTCTTGAGGGAGAAGGTTCAGAACAAGGAGGTTGTGTTGGAACATGTTTCCAGTAAGGAGCAGTTAGCAGACATATTCACCAAGCCTCTACCAAAGGCTATATTTACCTATTTGAGAGGTGAATTAGGAGTGTTGCCCCTTCAAGAGGTGAACTGAAAGTATGTGCTCCACATCAGTCAGGTATTGCAGTCTCCAATATTTTTCAGGATTGATGTGTTGAAGGATGCTACTCCTCAGGGGGAGCAGCATAGTGGAACAGGAAAACTTGTGCCTCCACTTTGGCATTATTGTCAAAGGGGGAGAAGATGTGAAGTGGAGAAGATATATGCAATAGCAAATGTGATGCTAGGTAATATCTTTGTATATTGCCATCAATGCCAAAGGGGGAGATTGTTGAAATTTGTGCAGAGTATGTTGACATGATGATATTATGTTGTCATTGATGTCAATATACAGGAAAGTGAACCGGAAATATGCTGAAAAGTGAACCGGTATAATGTGGTGAACCGGTATATGTGCAAAGGAGTGTACAGGTATATTGAAGCTAAGTAGCTGGCAAAGAGCACTGGTATAGTGGCATAAATTGGTATATGAGCAATAGGTGAAGTGGTATGTTTGTCCAAGTGAACCGGTATGATGGAATGTGAACCGGCATATGGAATGTTTTCTAGTAAGGCATAATATGGTATGACTACCGGTTGGTAGTCTTAGCTTAAGGGTTTCCGGTTGAAGTGTTCCAAGCCTGTGTGATTCAACCGATGACATTGTGTGATGAGCTAGCATTGTAATCAAGATCAGATCATGTTGCCACATCAGCCTTGTGTGCATGAAGGATCTTGCATGAAGGAGATTGATCCTATCTACCTCAGGAATATGCAAAGTCCCTGTAAATGGTGGAGAACGCATGATGGATTATCGCCTCCATGAAATGGTGAAGAACAAATGATGGAGAATATCTTGAGATCTGTTCAAGACCGTTGTATTCAAATGCAAAGTGTTCAATGGCCAGGATTGAACCGCCTAAATTTCTTAACCTAAATGTTTAGGGTTTATGCTACCAACCTACTTGTTTCCTATAAGGTCAATGTTGTGTTTCATACTGAGGTTGTTGGAAAATTGTGTGTGTGTATCTAAGTACAGAGATATGTGATTCTTGCCAGACCAGATGAGATAAGAGGATTGATTCCTGCATAGTGGGTGTGCAGAAGGAAGGAACTTAAGCGGATCTGCATTAGGAATTGAGAGTTATTATCAGATCATTGTAATACCTGTTGATCTTTAACCACTTCAATAGTTGGAAAATCCCTTAACTAGGTAGCTTTAACTAGCTTGTTATAAATCCTTTAACAAGGTGACTCAAACTCATTGAGTTCTTGAAATCCTCTAACAAGGTAACCTCTAACAGGGTTTAACCCTTAACCGGGTATTTAGCCATCTCTTTACCGGGTGATCTCTAACAGGATCGGTTCCTAGCAGAACCTGTTGTAACAGTCTTTAACCAGACTAGGCTCCTAACAAAGCAGACTTCTAAAGAGTTCAAAAGCAGCTTGTGGGTATTCATCCCCATCATGGTTTTTCACAATTGGGTTTCCACGTGAAAAATTTGTGTGTCATGTTTAGTATTTTTCATGTGATGATTTAAGTGATTTGTGTATGAAGGTAAATCATCCTGAGCTAGCTGTTATTATATTTTTGATGATAGATTACCTATTCATGCATAAGGGTGAAATGGAAGTGTAGTATTAAGTTAAGTGGAAAGCTAAGTGATTAACCGGTTAATGCTTGTCAAAGTCATTCTTAGCTTTACTGGTTGCACTCTTTTTCAGACCGGTGTTATTGTCTGTTAGATATTTGCAGTGTTTGCAGTCAAACCGATTCGGGAAAAGTTTTTGTGACTATACTGATTCACCCCCCCCTCTCTCAGTACCGGTTTGGTACTTATTGTTCATCATTGAGTCATCACATTTGTGGGTGTTGGTTTTGGTGTCTCTATAGAGCTCTTGTAATTTGATTTTAAGTAAAAAGGTCTATGATCCTTCACTTTGTCCTCACTGAATTTTTTAGAGATTTTAGACTTATTAGATCCATTTTCTCCATCCATGAGAAAGGGTGCATCAAAATCGGGAGGTATCTTTATTCTCTCATCATCAATAGTTTTGAAATAACATTCTGGATCACTTTTTACCACTTTTTTGAATAATTTGAGAAATCTTTTATCATTGATTGCCTACTCCACATGTTCTTGGGCTATTTCATCACCACTACTACTACTACTACTACTTTCATTTTCTTAATCCTCTGGAATTTCAAAATGTTTTTCTTCTGCATCAAGTGGCTCATAATGTTTTTCTCTTTGTTGTTCCATTTTTAATTGACTCCTAGTCTTAGGTGCCATGAGTGATAATTTTGATCTTTGACCTATATGATAATATATGGGACTCAAAGTTTAGATAAAATGCAAGGACAACCTAAAGAGTGTAATGACTAGAGTTTAAATGGATTATGAAGACAAATACTAAGGTTTTGACTGATTTATTATGATGACAACTTTGAAGTAGATTAAAGGTAACTCTAGGTCTGACAATGATTGTTTAGGCAATATTTTACTTTTTCTATGATAGATAGACGCAAGGAAAAACAATCAAAGGATGGTATGCTAATGTAGGAGATGATGAAATCTGAGTAAACTACCCTACTTAAAGATGTTTATGTGTTCCCTAACTCAAGGATGATAAACCTCAAGTGATGAGTGATATGATCAATAGTCGATGTTTGATTCAAGACCTAAGGAGAGTAACCTAAAATGTAAGCTAAAGGTTTTGTTTCACCAATGATGGATATGCAATGGGTATATGGCCGGATAAAATTATCTAAATATGCAAGGACTAGGTATATGACTAAATTAAATGATCTAAATATGCAAGGATTGAGGATTAAAACCTAAAAGATCAAAACTAAAGAATGATGCCCTAAGAGACTTGGAATAATTGTGTTTTGAATTTTTGTTTCAAAGATGCAGTTTTAGTATTTAGTGAAAATGTTGCTTTTTTTTGCAATTTTGATCAAGTTTTATATTTGTTGTAAGTGACCTATTGTGACAAGAAATCACTCAAGCACAAGAACACAATGTCTGAATATATGATAGGAAGTAGTGTAAACATAATGTGTATATTCAAAATCCCCTCAACGCCAAGTTCCACAAGTATAAATACAATCGCAAAAAATTGAAGACACAGCCTATCTACCTAAGGTCATTTGGATTACAATGCGAATGCAATTCAACCCACAACTTGGTATTTCTTCACCTTGAATTCTCAATACCTTAAGGAGTGTTTAACAATCTTGGATTTGCTAGAGTGGATAGCTAGAGGGGCCTAGGCTTGGAGGCATAGCCCAATCACCCTTTTTCTAGAAAGCTATAAATAGCCTATACAAAACTAGAAAGTTATATCTTATCTCAAGGAAATACATATGGTGAGTATCTTGGGGAGAAAATTAGTTACCCCTTACACTGAAACCGCTGCACCAACTCAATCAAAAGGGTGGGTTACTAACCTTTCAGGGACTCAATGTCTATTCAAGCGTCAGGTCTCCCCACCCTCAGACAGGATTTCTCCCATCGTCGTAAGGTCTAATATATTGCACACAAATGTGGATACGTAAGGAGCTAGCGAAATGGCTAAACACAAAGAATCAAAAGGATTTCACCCTCTAGTCAATTTATATAGTGGGTTGAATTGAAAGAACTGCTTGAGGTCATTCCCTTGGGTGAGTATTTGTTTCCCTCAATGCAAGCCTCTCTAGAAAGAAAAGAAGATAGAACAATTTCTCTTACACCCAAGATCCATTGGAAGGCAAGGGGAGAGGATAATTTTTCTCTACCTTGGGATCTGATAACACTAAATGTGTGAATGCACCAAACACATCAAACACAAGTGTTCTTATTAAGCACCAAACAAAATGTGGAGCAATCTAAAACAAGAAAAGTTCATTAAACATGTAGAAAATGACAATGTGAATTATTTATCAAGAACCATGGCAAATTTACATCCACAAAGTATTATTAGTTTTATCTCTAAGTCTTTGACATACGAGGATAATTAGCACAACTTGTTAGTCTATCGGGATTAGTCCAAAATCAAAAAGCCAAACTAAAAACCCACTCCTCACACCAAAAACACACTAAAACCAACTGCACTAACCAACACAAAAGCAAACTAACTAACTAACACACTAACAAAACACCAACTAACACAAAAAAAACTAACTAACAAACATACTAACAAACACAAAACACACAAACTAACAAACACTAACAATATACTAACTAACACACTAACAAAACAATACTAGCAAATACATAACTAAATAATACTAACAAACACTAACTCATTTTAACATAGTAACTAACACTAACACTAACTAACACATTAAACAATACCAAAAAACATTAAAAAATACTAACAATCTAAATTAACATTAACTAACATAAACTAACAAACTAATTAACTAAGCTAATTAAAAAACTACTAATGCAAACTAACAAACTAACACAACTAGGGGTTCACCCCATAGCACAGCGGTACTACTATGAGCCTCCTTCAATGGAGGTCGTGAGTTCGATGCATGGGGATTGGCCCCTCTCCATCTTGCCATTCCACACCACCTGTCACTGCACCGGTCTGTTGACTTGGCAAACAGCCAGATAGAGGTCTGTTTTGGCCGAAGAGGTAGTTCGTTGTTGGTGCACACCAAGGAGTGATTGATAAATTTGGAGCATGCTCTTGGTCCCCCCAATGCTCATTGGTCGATTTCTCTCCTTTTTTTTTCTAGGTAATTTATAGATGTGCTCTTAGGCTATGTATGGTGCTTCAAAGAGGATGCCTTGGCTCTCAATTTGGAGATGAGGTCCTCCTTGTGATCTCACTGGTTCAAAGCTCCAGTCAAAAGCGCTTACCAAAAAATAAAAAATAAACTAACACAACTAGTTCAAAACTAACAAGGTACGTTAATTGTTTGATGAAGTGATTTTTTTGCAAGCATAGACAAAGGACATGAATTTTTAAACAAAATGCAATGTTTTTGGCATGAACTAGGCATGCTAACTGCTTGACAAAATGCAATATATGGAGACATGGACCAGGCACATTAATTGTTTGACAAAATGTTGAATATGATAGCATAAACAAGGCTCATTAAGTGTCTTTTCAAATACAAAATGTAGGAACAAAGTCAAGGGACATTTACTATTATGTTGAATACAAAACGTGGGAGCATATCCATAGCACGTTAGATAGAATGCTTTGATGTGTGAGCATTAGACAATGCATGTTAAATGTTTGAGAGAATGCTACAATGTGTGGGAGCATTATGCAATGCACATTACCTATTTGACATAATGTTGAACCAAATGAAAAGTGTGGGTGTATAAATAAGGCACCAAAAGTACAAAGAAACTTTCAAGAAAATGTAAATGACAATTATAAAACTGATTTACACAATCTTTTTGAGCACCCTCTCAGACTATACCAATTTGAAACCTTTAAAACAACACATAGACATCAACTAAAGAAAGTTTATCAAACAAACTAACTTCTACCAAGCAAAAATCAGATCAACAAAATGACAAGACTATCCCGCTAGGCATGCCAAATGATGATAGAGACTATGGAAAACTAATTCTTGAACTATAAAACCCAACCGTAAGATAAGATTCAATAGAAAAATCCACCATCGTTCCAAGAGAACACTTCCTCAAAAATGCACAAACATAAAACAAAGAAAACAAATACACCTATGCATTCAAGAAATGCTTTATTCTGTTGTTTTCATATCTACCAAGATCTTTGCATGATAATATAATACTCTCAGACATTACAAAATGCACAAGAATCTATGGAAGAATGGAAATTGGTTGATTGATCCACTTGATTGAAAATGATTATTATTTCTCAAAAGATGAGTATGTGAAAGGCTTTCAAAATGACATTACGATGTCCAAATTTCAAGAAGTGGGAGAGAAGCTTGAAAGTGAGAGGGAAAATGGTCTTATAGGCATCTTCATGGGTGAATCAATCTTTGAGAAGGATGTGGGATAAAATGATGAGATGGAGAGATAAGTGTTTGTCCCACATTCTCCAAGTGGATGCGATTAGGAGAGGATGAAGGAGATGAAAGAAATGAATTTGTGAAGTGGTGAAGATTAGAAATTCATTCAAAATGGATTGTGTAAGAGTTAAGGTAAATTAGTAAAATTAAATGATTTAAACAGAGAAAATAATAATGAACTAATTAAATAGATAATAATATCTAGTTAATTAATAGAAGAAATATGATAATAATAAGGATGTTTTTATGGAAAATTTTATGTGCCTATAAATTATAATGAAAAAACAATGTTAAACTATCTCCATATTTTATTCTTCTTCGTTATATGAATCAATACATCTTTGATTTATCATTGTACTCTTATGCTTCTATGTAGAATTTTTAATATCTTTTGTCAAGGAGAAATTAAATTTTGTTGAATAGATTGTTGTGACTTGGAGAAATCAATAAGGATCAATAAGTAAGGTTTTGTGGTTAACTTACTTGCATGTTTGTGTAATGCATAAATAGTAATAGTGCTAAAAAGTTTGAATTTTAAGCCATTGGATGAGCATACATTCATTATCAAAGTTAACTTTGTTACCCTTGATAAGGCATTGATCAGTATTTTGTTCCAAAACTAAGTATAAATCAACATATATTTCATTTTTTGTTGTAGATATTAGAAAAAAAAAGATGTTAAATTAAGATATTAATCAAACAAACTTCAAAAAAAATTGTGAGGTTTTATCTGCTCAAACATCATTGATTAATATTGAGAAATATTTGAATGATATAAAATATGGTTCACCCACCAAGGTTTTGTGGAGCCTAAAGTGTAGGGGGTATTAAACTTCTTGGTTAAATCTTGTTCATTTGCTAAATCCAACATCGAACCCAAAGTTGGCTAAGAGTATCAAGACCATAGTTTAGCTTGAAGGGGACTCTAGTAATATTATTCAATGCCTAAATGGCCAACAAAAACTTTCATGGACTATTAAAATTTGGATTGATAAATCCATGGAAATTATAAAGATCTTTTCAAAAAATTGAAATTTCCTATGCCTACCACAAAGTGAATGGTCTAGCCGATCATTTTGCCAATATGGGAGTTAGAAGCAATAATGAAAAGTTTTGGAGCCTTGGGGATAGAATTTCAGCTGATGTAAAGGCCTTGTTGTCATATGACTTCCCAAGCTAGACAAGCCAACTCTTTTTAATGACTGTTGATGTCACTTTCTGATATGATTGTTACGGCTATTATTAAGCAGAGTAGTGACTTATTATTCCTCCCCAAATTCTCATGCACTTTCTGGGTGGTTTCTAGATTCTTCTGGGATTTTCTCTCGCTGCACCTTTCTGCCATTTCTTTGATCATGGGAGGAGAGAGGAGAAGGGTGGAACCTCTAGACTATGAAGAGGTGAAAAAGGATAAAACCATTGTCAAATTTTGGATCGTAGAGGCCTCACCCCTTTCATTGAGAGGTTGCATGGAGTTGATGTTGGTGTCACCAAAAAAAATTCTAAGGGTTTGAAGAATGGGAAGATTCGATTAGGTGCTAGAATCAGAGAGATTGATGAAAAATTAATCGCAAAGGTTACTGGCCTGTCAATGGAAGGGGCAAAGTTTTGCAAATACGGGAAAATGTTAGATGTTGTGGTTAAGAAATTTCACGAGGACGAAAAGGAAAGGAACAAATTGGTCAAATTGGACAGGAGTATATATGAAATGGATAAAATCAAAACTATTTGGTGCTCTATGATTTTTGTTCTCATGAATTATATTACCCTAGATGGTAGATATACTAGAGCTTATGGGAAAATTTGGTCCTATTAAATCACTTTAGGCATAAGGTGAAGATATCTTTTCCTTTATTTTTGCTCTCATCTATCAATGCCAGCATAAAAAACAATAGGAAGAATAAGAAAAACCATATTCTTCATGAGGGTGTGTTATTTTTTATTCATGAGTATGTTAAGACTCAACCTTCTCTGTCTACCAGAATGCCTGTCCCTTCCTCTCAAACTGAGGATGAATAATTTGTTAGCCTCCCTTCTAATGAGCATGACTGGAATACTAAGCTGGAAGATACAGACTCTAATACTCTTTTCCTTCCCATAATTCTTTGCTTGATAAGCCAGAACCAATCTTAAAGAGGAATGATAGACCTCCCTTCCCTAATAACCTCAACGTCAACTCCCCCCTTCTTGGCTCGGACAGAGAAAACCCTTATGATATCTTGGCCATTTCCCAAGAATCTATTGTGGACAATTGAAAAATGTTCAAGTGGCTCTTCTATGAAATCAAGGAAATTGATGTAAAACTCCATGCAATGACCAGTAAACAGGATAACCAAGGTGTAGAATAATGGAGTGTTGATCAGAGGAAAGAAATTGTTGATTTCATGTAGAAAACTATGAGCATAGTGAATGATCTCAAGAAAGACTATGACAATATAATCACAAACTTGGAAGAGAAAATGAAAAGAGAGTATGATGGTAGACAAACAAGTGGAAAGTAAATTTCAGTTAGTCAATGATAATCTCATCTCCTTTGTGACATAGTCACAAAATTGTGAAAAATTCTGCTGAAAGTATCAAAACTATTGTAGTGTCTCTCCTTGACTTGACTTGACTTGACTTTTATTTCATGCATGATAGACTTATCTAGACTCTTTACAATGTTTTGGATTATGATTATACATGTGTTTCAGTTACTAATTATGATGTTGGACATTAGTTGGACATATGCTATTTTAATGATTAATATGGATGATGACGCTATCATTATTGATCATGTGATTTGATGGATATATGTGTTTGATGGATCATATATGCTAGATGGATTCTATATGAATTACTATTGTAGATAGTGTAAAGTGGAAAAATCAAACCCTAGTCGTCCTCCCCTCCCCAACTCCGAGGAGAGAGAAGGGAGAGTCACTAGGGTTGATGGTTTTCACTTAGGAGAGACTTTACATTCAAAAGAGGGGTTGAAACCCACAAGATCCAATCCCACACAATGCAAGATTGGATTCTATATGAGTTTCAAGGGTTGTGATAGCAAGGATACCCTCTTTTGTAAAGAAATGTGGAAAGAATGATTGAACTAGGAATGCATGTAAAGTGGGAAATATTCACTTATAAACAGAGATAGGGATATGATATGAAGCTGCGGACCTGGAATTAGCAGTAAAATGTCGAGACGGCGCTGTCCTACAAATTTGAGCAAAAGTTGACGGGACGATGGCGCCCGGCGTGCACACGGTCCTCCGAAAAATCCGCGAAATGAAGGGGGATCTGTTCGTCTCTGCACAAGGATTCCAGATCTTCAATTTCAGCCGCGTACCTGTAACCTACACACAGAAAAGAGAAGATGATTGGGGGGTTAGGGATTAGGGGTTTGCCCTTAGGTCAAACCCCGGTTTTGGAATTAACCAAGAAATGAGAAATGCTGTAAATGTAAATGACTGTAATGTAAAACAAGTACTAGTACCTTGTTGTAAGGATGTTTGTATCCTTATATGCGAAGGTATAGATGTTGTTGTTTGTTGTATGTTGTATGTTGTAGAATGTGATCTCCTCTTCAATGGTTGAATCCTTGTCTTGAATGCAACACCTAGCCTTGAATGGAGACTTAGAATGATCAATCGTTTGAAGGAATGTTTGAATGCTTGAATGCTTGAATGTTTGAGTATCGTTTCCACCTTTTTCGCCTCTATCCAAATGAGAGAGGAAAATGTAGTTTATATACTTGCCAATTAGGGTTGATAGACTGATTTTCCTGACCTTACGCCGACCAGGAAATGTTATTTTCCAATTTGCAAACAAAAAGACCCGAAGTCCCATAGGAGACCGGGCCCAAAATAGGGCCAGGGACCAGGGCACTGGGCGCCATGGTCATGGGCGACCAGGGTGCTGGGCGCCCTAGTCCTGAAGGACCAGGGTGCTAGGCGCTCTGGTCCCACCTCCCGGGACAACAGGGTGCAAGGAGGATCAGGCCAGGGTGCTGAAAAATGCAGTTTTTGATGTCATGAACAAGTTTCGGGGTCTCCATTCAGGTTCAGTGTTGCGTCACCATCGTGAAGACCCAAATGTGGTCAAAATTGCAAGTGTCGCAATTTTAGGACGCTACAGATAGGAATTTGGAATTCATCAATGCTATTAAACTAGCTCAATCACAAAAACTAGATTGCAATGATAAGAAATCCTAATTACAATCAATAAAGGCATGAAGATGAAATACTACAATAAAAAGCAAACCAAAGCCTATATCTCCTTCATTATTCCTCCATTGTCCTTCTTTCTCCTTCAAATTACTTTGTTTGTGGATCTCACCTACAAGTGCAAAAGCATAGTATGAAAGCAAGATTGACAACATAAAATGGCAGCATAAGGATACTAGAAGCGTGATTGATTCTCCCCTGATTGAAGAAACTCATCCAATTTATAGACAAATTGGAGAGAGGACAAGATTAGCATGAAATTGATTTGAATGGAAATTCAAATCATGAATGGCAAATATGAAAAATTATGACAAAATTGACATTTTCTATGCAAGATTGATTGATTGACAACAATTATGACAAATTATGACAAGATTAAAATGCCATTCCCATGACAAAAGGGAAGAGAGAAAATAGCCTCCATGATTGCAGCAAATGGAAGCATAAACATAGGAGAGAATTAAGGAATGAATTTAGAGGAAATATTAAAAAAAATAAAGAAAATAGGAGAAATAGAAATTAGAAATTAGGAGAAATTAGCAAATTAGAAAATTGAGGAAAAGGATGAAATAGAAATTAGGTGAATTAATTAATAGGTTTTCATCCATTAATTAATTCATGAAAGAGACCTAGGACTAAATAAATAGATTTATTTAACCCACCATGAAGAAGAAAAGGATTAAATAAACAAATCATAAAACCCTAGAAATAAGAGGACAAAGAATTAGGTCAAGACAACCAAAAATTAATGTTGATTCGATCATGATTTTGATTGACAAAGGACCAATGCTGATAAAGAGATCAAATTGATAGGCGCTAATTGACGAGGAACAATGACTAATTGATCCAAATTGACATGATTGAAAAGGACAACAATCGATGACAAATTGATCGCAAAATGACAAGATTGACCAGGACAAGGATCGATGATAAATCGATCGCAAAAATGACAGGATTGACAAGAGGACAAGGATCGATGACGAATCGATCGCAAGACGACAAGATTGACAAGGACAAGGATCGATGACGAATCGATCACAAGATGACAAGATTGACAAGAGGACAAAACCCTAATTCTATCATCAATTAGGATTGACGATGTCCAAAATGATGATAAATGAGCATGCACCATGATGCGACAGGATAAGATCAACCAAAATCATGAGTGAAGATTACTATTGACAAGACCAAATTCGAAAGCAATACAAAATGAGGAATGCAAAAGAAAGACCCGATGTTTGCAAATGATAAAGATCAAGTGCACAACATAGAAGAAATGTTAATGCAACGCAAAAACCCTAAAATAAGGAAATGCACAAATGTTAAAGTATGACTCCGCAAGCATTGACCGTTTTTAGACGTCTACATTTTGCCCCTCTTTGAGACAATGCGATTCTAAGCATTGTTTCAAAGAACAATAATGAAAATGCCCCAGACAATAACAATGACATATGCATGCCCCCTCGAGGAATTGGCTAGAAAAATCCAGAAAAGAGGCCAATTGATCAATAAGAATGACAGAAGACGATAGGTTCGAATGGATCAAACGAACTGCCAAGACTGACAGAAGAAATGTTAGTAAGAAGAAATTAGAAAAAGGATAGGTAGAGATGAAGGAAAACTTGCTTTCACAAATGCACATAAGTAGGTGAGAACCTTTATTTAATTTAGCAAAGCAGATGCAGAGCATCATGGCATTGAAGGCCAGAGCTGGAACGCAACCCCTTTTGCAAAAGACAGACACATCGCACACAAGGAATGAGTGAAGCATCCTAGGGTGCATACATCAAGGGTCGAGGTATGTGTGGCGTTCACAAAGTGAATGTACTTATCACAAACACCCAATGATATAGCTGCCCTAGTTTGTGACAAACATTCCACAAACAACAAACACAACAAAAAGGGAAAGGGATCATGAACCATCCGAGTCACTCTAAATCACTCAATGACATCCTCGAGCAACATAGGAACATGATCGAAGCCAAAGATAAATCAGTAAAAAGATAAGGTGCACAAATTCAACCAAGTCAAACAAACAGTCTGATCATCATTGTCAAAAGTGGAAAACAAGAATGATCATGCTGTCTAGTTCTAGGGAATGTGGTACCCCGTCTAAGACAGGACATAGTCTAGTTTCGAGTATACCACACCCTGTATAAGACCCATGATAATAATGACAAGGACCAATGGTAATGTTGATGCTATTTGGATTGATGTGACAACTGTGATCAGGTTGAATGCTTGCCTGGTCGAACAGTTTATCTGTTAATGCGTGATTTCATTAAAGCACAATGTTTGATAGATTGTCATTGGATGTATGCTCAGTGATCTGTCTATGCACAAAGGGGACCATTTATTGACAAAATGCAAAATGCCAAAGAATTTGTTTTTGGATTTTGATGTTTTTCACTTTGTAGGAATTTCGATTTTTTTTTTTAATTTTTTTTGTTCATTCTTCAGGACTTTATTTGACTTTTTAGGGATTTGTTCAGGACATTATATGATTTTTAGGGATTTTTTTCAAGACATTATTTGATTTTTTTTTAATTATTTCAGGACATTATTTGATTTTTAGAGATTTTTTAAGGACATTTTTCAATTTTAGGGATTTTTTCAGGACATTATATGATTTTTAGGGATTTTGCCCCTAGTGTCTAGCAAGGCAAGGAATATGACAGGTGAATAAATAGGCTTTCTGAAATGTTGGTGGATAGAGGGAAGACAAAGACCTTTTATCATGGAGACAATACGGATGCAATTTTCAAGGGCTATTGCTTGATGGGACAAGAGACTGGATATGACAATGTAAAGCAAGAACATGGCATGAGGGACATGTCAAGAGGTTTTTGAAACTATGTTTAAATTTTGCGTCCTTATGTCAGATCAAGATCAAGGAATGAAAAAGAGTGTATGGATAGTGATAAGATATGTATAGGATAAGAAAGACCAAGAATGGATAAGGGACATGGACTGAATGTCGGGATAGGATACGGGATAGTGGCAGAAAGTCGCAATAAGCCAGGGAATATGGATGAAAAGTTATAATAAGAAAATGGATAAAGACCAAAAGCTATGATGGACTAAAAGCTGCAAACAAGATGTATGGTGATCATGAGGATCCTTAGCCTTGTCAAGATCAAAGGTGGAAAGGGAAACTGGACATGAGGGACAATAGGATAATGGAGGGTAATGATAGGGGTTCGATAGGATAATGGAACAATGAAGGACAAAAGGATATGATAGGATAAAACCTGTCCCCAAGTACGGTATGCAAGAAGTTCATAGATTACGCATGACGCCTGTTTGCCAGGTTTTCATCATGGTACTTTCCCAAGGCGCCTGTTTGCCAGGTTTTCACTAGTGGACAAATTATTTTTGCTTTATTTTTTTCTTTTGTCTTCTTTTTTTTCACTTCTTTTTTTTTGGATTTTTTTTTTTTTTTTGGATTTTGACATTTTAGTCGAAAATGGACACATGATAGGGGATGGAAGAAGGACTCAAACATCTTTTTGTTTGGATAGTAGCCTTGAAAAAAATGGACCATGACCTTTAAAAGTATGCTCAAAGATGTTGGTAGGATAAGGACATGGAAAATGAGATGAAACTAAGGCAAGGATTTATGCAAAGGATTGGACCGAAGGGATGGAAGGATGGAAAATATGCATTGGATAAAGGATAGGGTATTGGAAGAATTGTGCTTGAGTGGATAGAAATGTTGGCAAGATTGACATTGGCACACACCTTGAGGGGTGATGGACTGATGGAGGAAAAATGTATTTTGGATACTGAGATTTTGAGGAAGGAAAGGCTATGGATTTTGGGACATAAGGGCCCAAAATGGATGAAGAAGGTGATGGAGGAACAAATTTGAGAGGATTGGATGGAGGAATAGCAACTTTGGATGCCAAGTTGGATGTTTCTTTAGGCTTTTTTGCTTCAAGGAGCCGCTTAGGGATCCACATTGTTTTGGATTTTTCATGCTTTTGTGGTTCCTTGGAGTGCATTGCCAACACAAGGGATTTAGGAACCCATATATATTTTAACTTTTGTTTTTGAGAAATGGGCCTTTGTGGCCTTTTGGATTTTTCCTTTTCTTTATAGATCAATTTTTTCTTTGTTTTGATATGTTGATCCTTGAATACATGTGGATTTTTAGACTTATGACTTTTATGCTTGGTATCCAAATTGCTTGGAGGGGGAAAGGAATGCATGGATGGATATGAATGAAATGGACTTATTTTGGATTGATGAAATTTACTCAAGGATGTGTGCCTTTTCTGACCTTGCATAGAGGACGAAGGGATATAAGGACCTAAGATGGATGGAAGGTATGATGGGGAAGGTGTATGTTTTGATTTTGATGGAGGGATACCAACGTCTTGAGAGTGAGTTGTATAGACATGACCCTTAAGTTATTCTTTGATATGGAGAGATTCTTGCTTATGGAGATCTACTCCTTTGCATTTATGAATATCTTGACTTGTAGGATACTCTTTTCTTTGGGAAGAAGATGCGAGTCCATTATGAGGTGGATATGATATGAGAGAAATAATGAGATCTTGAAGTGGATCGGATTGCACCAAAGTGGAAGAACCCACTATGCATGTCGAGGGTTCATGAACATCTTGCACCATGTTAGAATCATGAGGGGGATTAGGATCATGAGGGGGACTAGGATTGTGTAGTGGACATGGTTTAATGACATGCTCTTCAAGAGATGGAATGGGAGAAATAATGGGATCATCACAAGAAATGAGATCTTGGAGTGTATATGGAGCATTAGGACAAGGAGATGGAGGAAAAAAAGGATCTTGTGGAGGATTTAAAGGAATAATTTGATCTTGACAAGGAGGAAGATCATTGGAATCCTCTTTAAAGGTGCTTTGCTCTTGACTTTTAATGGGATCATCAGAAAGGATGGAAAGGATATCTGGAATGTCAATGGGATTTGAAAGGACATTTTTTTCATGAAATGGAATGGGATCATTTGGGATTGGATGGACTGGGATATCTTGATCTTTCTCAAGGAATGGAGTGTCAATAGGACTTTGGATAGGATGGACAAGAATAGGGGAATCATCGTGAGTGTCTGGGCAGATGGGGTCCTGGTCAACAATTGGATGGGATGATAAGGTTTCAGGATCTTGATCTTGATTTTCTTTAGGACTCATTTCTTCATGCTCTAAATTATCCTCTTGACATGAGGTTGGACTTTGGATATGCATGGGGGATTCTAACAAGGATTCAATGTTTTGGCATGAAGGAAATGCACTTTGAACATTTGTGATGGATTTTGGCAAGGAATCAATGCTTGAACACAAGGAAGAGGGACTTTGAATGGGGTCCTCTAAAACAGGTAATGGCAATAAAGTGCATGGTTGCATTGGGTCTTGTATTTCTGAAACATGACAAGGATGTGCATCACGAATTGGATTATCTTGGCAATCAATTATGGATAGCCCTTGGATAATTGCATCCTTGGGTGTATTGTTTGATGAGGACTATATGGAAGGTTCTTGTGAAACTTCTAAAGGTGTAGGGATAGATGCCACTGGAGAGTCAATTTGTTTGTGGGGGGATGAGGCATTGCTAGACATAATTGTATTATCTTGATCTTCCTCAAAGAACTCACTTGGTAGTTTCCTTAAGATCCTTGCAATAAAGCCACCTTTCTTTCGAGGTTTTGACATAGTTGTATCTGGAATTTGAACTTGTTTGGCAAGGAGTTGGTTTCTAGTCTAATGTCATGTTTTGATTTTGAACTAGATGTTGATCAAATTGGTTTGACATGTTCAAAATTTGGCTTGGTGTGTGCTGCAACCTTTGCTTTTGAATGTTTGGTTGTAGTTGTTGGCATTGATATGTTGATTGAACTTGTTGATATTCCACCATTGGTTGAACTATTTGTGGACATTGTATAGTTGGTTGGACATATTGTTGAAATTGGACCATTGTTTGTGTTGGTTGAATATGTTGGACCATTGGTTGTGTCTATTGGAAATGTTCAAACTGTTGAACAATTGGTTGTGATGGTTGAAAATGTGATTGATAGTAAACACCTTCTTGTTCTTGTTGTGGAGGAACATAATGTTGTTGTCTCTTTTCTTGAAATTGTTTCATCATCTCTATTTGTAAGAGGAGAGTTGGTAAGTCTGATCGTTTGATAAGAGATCTTACATCAATTGGCTTAATATTTGGATTTTGACCTGGAAATTTTTGAAACATTTTGGACATTTGTGATCTATTCTTCTCAATGTTTTTCACTCTTTGTTCCAATATCTCCTTTTCTTGAGCTAGTTTCTCCTCTAGTTTTTGTATTTGGAGACTTGTTTCATCATAAAAAGTTTGATCCAAGTTCTGAGACATGTAGCAATTGGATTGACATGATTGATTTCTCAATTGTGATGACATGGCTTTGTAAGAAGGTTGAGACCTCATTTCAACAAACATGTCACTATGCAATGCAACTAATGGGATTGACAAATGCAACCTAAAAGGATGACAATGCGACTTAATGTTTTTTGTACCTTTTGAATTTTTGGAGACAAACTTTTGAAATGCAAAGCTAAAGACACAACCTTGGGAAATTGAAATGAAGTCAAGACCTTAAAGGACAAAGGACCAAATGACAATAGGACAAATTGACAATGTCTCACCTATATTCTTGGATACTAAGCTAGGTTTGACAAAAATGATATTAATGAAAGGAAAAATTTTAGACAAGGTCAAGACTCCCTAACAACAACTTAGGGTATCATCCAAAGTTTTTATTTTTCAAGTTTGACAGACCAAATTTTTGAGACTAAATGCAAGAAGGCAATGATTATGACAATGACTTAGGATATGACATGAAAATGATCTAAGGATATGATATGACAAAATGAAGCCAAGACAAGATGACAACACAATGACAAGGATACGCAGAGACCAATGACTTGGAATATGCAAAATGCAACCTTGGCAAGACCTAATTTTAGCATGACAAGGATAATGCACTAATCTAGCTTGGATATGACAATGAAATGCAAACTTAGGGAAATGCAAACTTAGAGAAATACGTGCAAAATGAGGACACTTGCAATGAAAAGGACTAAAATGAAGGGAGATGACAATATGCCCTAGGACCTAAGCTGGACTATGCAAAACCTAGCCTAAAGTGACATGAATGTTGAGACAAAGTTTTTCAATGTGTTTGAAAGCCATGTTTTGAAAATGTTTTGAACTTTGTTGGATGAATACTTGGACAAATTTGGACTTTTGTTTGGATTTTTTTTGAATTGAAGGTTGTTGATTTTGAAAACCCAAGTTGATTATGAGCACTTTTGAAAGTTTGTTTTTGATTTAACTTTTGACAATCACGAAAGACAAAATGTTTGTTTGACTTTGACTCAAGACAATCAAGCACATTTACAACAAATCCTATGGCTGGCAAGGACAATATCTGTTGAATCCTCTAACCATAAAATACAACACTTAGCCAGATAGCTAGACGCTTGGTAGCACTGGCTCCCCCTTATAGTGCACTCACTTCTCGGGCATACCAAGCTTTGAGTTCAAGGGGCATCACTTCCCAAGAACTTGCTATCTCTAACTAAGGAGTACATGAGAGGTGTCTTCGGCATGTGCATATCACAATGCCTGAGCCAACAGATAGAAGGATTTTGGCCTCTAAAAACAAGAGATTCTAGTAAGGGCATCCGTTCGGGTGGGTATTGATCTAGCGAATAAATCATCACAATACCATTCTAGCACCCGTTGTCTACAACTTTTGTTGCATACACAGTTATTTAGAGTGGTTCGGAAGAGGTTGGCTTTAGCTCGTCACCACTTTGGGTTGTTCCCTCTCACCAATGCCTATGCGAAGTGCCAGGCAAATCGGGAGGCAGGCCCAATTCTAAGGGTTAAAACATGCAATCAAATTAAAAACAAACAAAGCATGCATGATGTTCATTAACCTTTAAGAAATGAAACGTGTAACTACTTTAAAAATCACAAGCAAGATGTTTTAGTGAAAGTCTTTGACTATGTCCTGCATAAGATTCGTTAGTAGTTGTTTTTTTAGTCTTCGTCACCCATAACACCAAAATGCTGCACAAAGAATTAGTACCAAAGAAAAACCAAAATGCAAAAAACAGAATGAAAATAAACTAATTTTTTTTTTTTTTTTTACACAGCCACAGAATGCCTCAACACAGGCACAAATCTCATCAACATAGGCACAAAATGCCTTGACATATGCACAGAATGACTCAACACAGGCGCAAAAGTGTCCAGAAAGCTCTAAGTCACCTTGGTTCTTGAGTTTTTCACCTGCAAATTAGCTCAAAAGCACTCAAAAACATGATTAAGGGGTTAGTTCACCTCGGGTTCACCAGAAAATGTAGATAGGAATTTGGAATTCATCAATGCAATAGATATTAAACTAGCTCAATCACAAAAACTAGATTGCAATGATAAGAAATCCTAATTACAATCAATAAAGGCATGAAGATGAAATACTACAATAAAAAGCAAACCAAAGCCTGTATCTCCTTCATTATTCCTCCATTGTCCTTCTTTCTCCTTCAAATTACTTTGTTTGTGGATCTCACCTACAAGTGCAAAAGCATAGTATGAAAGCAAGATTGACAAGATGAAATGGCAGCATAAGGATACTAGAAGCGGGATTGATTCTCCCCTAATTGAAGAAAATCATCCAATTTATAGCATAAGGACAAGATTAGCATGAAATTGAATCAAATGGAAATTCAAATCATGAATGGAAAATATGACAAATTATGACAAAATTGACATTTTCTATGCAAGACTGATTGATTGACAACAATTATGACAAATTATGACAAGATTAAAATGCCATTCCCATGACAAAAGGGAAGAGAGAAAATAGCCTCCATGATTGCAACAAATGGAAGCATAAACATAGGAGAGAATTAAGGAATGAATTTAGAGGAAATATTAAAAAAAATAAAGAAAATAGGAGAAATAGAAATTAGGAATTAGGAGAAATTAGCAAATTAGAAAATTGAGGAAAAGGATGAAATAGAAATTAGGTGAATTAATTAATAGGTTTTCATCCATTAATTAATTCATGAAAGAGACCTAGGACTAAATAAATAGATTTATTTAACCCACCAAGAAGAAGAAAAGGATTAAATAAACAAATCATAAAACCCTAGAAATAAGAGGACAAGGAATTAGGTCAAGACAACCAAAAATTAATGTCGATTCGATCATGATTATGATTAACAAAGGACCAATGCTGATAAAGAGATCAAATTGATAGGCACCAATTGACGAGGAACAATGACTAATTGATCCAAATTGACATGATTGAAAAGGACAATGATCGATGACAAATTGATTGCAAAATGACAAGATTGATGAGGACAAGGATCGATGACGAATCGATCACAAAAATGATGGGATTGACAAGAGGACAAGGATCGATGACGAATCGATCACAAGATGACAAGATTGACAAGGACAAGGATCGATGACAAATTGATTGCAAGATGACAAGATTGATAAGAGGACAAAACCCTAATTCTATCATCGATTAGGATTGACAATGTCCAAAATGATGATAAATGAGCACGCACCATGATGCGACAAGATAAGATCGACCAAAATCATGACTGAAGATTGCTATTGACTAGACCAAATTTGAAAGCAATACAAAATGAGGAATGCAGAAGAAAGACCTGATGTTCACAAATGATAAAGATCAAGTGCGCAACATAGAAGAAATGTTAATGCGACGCAAAAACCCTAAATAAGGCAATGCGCAAATGTTAAAGTATGACTCCGCAAGCATTGACCATTTTTAGACGTCTACAACTATGTTGATGAATTATTGATAATTTATATTGATCATGGATTCCATGCTATTATGATCACACTAACCCATTTCATAATCTCATATGATGAGCTGATTATGCGATGTGTTTGATTATTGTATGACTGTCTTCGTGAAATGGACGATGTCACATCACTCATTGCAAGCAGGATGTGTCTGTTGGCAATTGACACTCTATTGGTTGGTTTCACTATGTTGTCATTGATGGCAACATGATTTTGGGTTCCGACTTCATATGGTGTATCAACAGGCACTTCACAGATTCTACACCAACACCGGCAGGTCAAGAAGATTTCTTTAGTCACTGGCAATGCACGCCGACATGGTATAAAAAAGGTTATCGGTATTAGAGGCTGACTTATCTTGGATCTGGCATCAGCAATTTGTTTTCATGTTTATTCATTTATGTTATATGGCTGACATGTAATCTGATATTATATATATCTTTGTAAGCCGACATAAGGCATAATTTTTTATAGGGTATGTAGGGCAGATTGATTAGATCATTTTGAAATAAGGATAGAGACATGGTGATGGATATGTAAATGTAATATGATGCAAAATATATCAGAGAGACTATGTATGTGAGGAATTTATTGTAAGGGTTATTCCAGTAAAGGAGTTTAGGGTTTTAACTGGAACAAACAAAGCTTAAACCGGAACTGTATTCTGGCATAGAAGATGCTATCTTAGCAATTCACACTTCTCTGGATTGTTGTCTGGAATTTTATGTATTCAGTGAGGCTCCTATTGTGATTAAGCAATGTGCTCTAGGCTGTAAGCCTTCCTGCAAGTGCAGGCCCATCATATATTGTAATCTCTTCATATGGTCAATGGATTGATATTGTGGGTCACAAATCCCATCATGGTTTTTCCTCATTGAGATTTTCCACGTATAAATTTGTGTGTTATGGTTCTCATTTGTGTGTTTGGATTATTGGTTGCTTTACTTCTTTCAATTATGTTTATACCGGTATACCGGTTGGTTCATGAATGTTTTGTTAAGACTAAAATCTACTATTCCGATATAACACTGAATCACCCACCCCCCCCTCTTAGTGTTATTGGTTTCCAACAGTGTCGTTGTGATTCCCTATCACTTGCCTATTATGATATTTATGCATATGTTGTATCATTGCTTTGTGGTTGTAGGAATTGTAGGTACCAGACATCGACTCCACCTGGCTCCACAAGTCTGAGTGTGTCTTTAAATCCCAATGGCATGTGGTTCAGAGTTGACATAAGTTCCTTTCACATACTCTAGGTCTAAGATGTCTACCTTGAGTTGACAACATCTTGGAATAATTCACCATGTCAGTTAGTGAGCTATGGTTTTGTGAGTATGTTATGGTGTTGTGAGTGTGCAAATGTTTATTGATTTATTTAATTAATTGATGTGAGATTAAATAGTTGTTAATGTTTAATTTAATTATTGGATTTTTGGTGTTTTGATTAATTTGAGATTTAATATTTATTTATTTATTGTTTATTTATAATTCATTGTTTAAGTATTTATTTATTGTTGATTAATGATTTATTTAGTATTTATTGTTTAATCAATATTTATCATTTACTTATTTATTTATTGTTTAATTAATATTTGCGGTTTAATTATTTATTTATTGTTTATTAATGTCTTTGGCTTTACTGTTGAATAATATTTATTCGAGGTAATTTATTTATTTTATAAGCCCTTTGGCTATTTATTTAATTATCCATTTGATTTATCTATTTAATCATAGCCTATATTTGTTTATATAGTTTAATTATTAATTATGTGGGGGTAATAAAGTACCTTATGTTATATTCTTTTTTACATTCCACTTATTATTATAAATATGTTTCAATATTTTCCTCACCCACCATTTATCCTCATTGGTTGATTTTGAAATGAGAAATAAAAATTTAACCTAACATGGGTAGGTAAAATATATTCCCAAAAGGAATATTTTGATTGGTTGTTTGAGAGGTTAGGGTTTTTGGCTTTTGAAGGCTTTTTATTTTGTTGCCTACGTATGTTGCCAGGTTACACTCCTTGAATTTTCTTTTGCAAATTTTAATCCGAGCTTAGATTTTGGCTTTGGGGAGCTTGTTGGATTTTGTTGGGTGCTTCTACAACTTTCTTCCATCACTTCTGGTTGCAGGTTGGTGGTGCCCTTCTCTTTGTTTTCTGGTTTTCATCTTCATGTCTGCAGATTGTATGTGGGTATATTTTGGGCAAAACAATATTTAATATAGTTAGACCATAGCTTGAAGAGAAATATTTTGTTGCATAAATTTATTATATAGTTTGACTTAGGGAAAGAATATATATAGTTGGGTATTGGTTTTACCTTGAATGCATGGTTCTACACATTTTCTTTTGTGATGAAATCTTTCTTCTATCCTATGTATGTGTTGGAGTCAAGGAACGCTGAGAGGGGGGGTGAATCGATGTTTTGTCGATTATCAAATCTTCTAATTTAACTTTAAACCACCAGAAGCATGAGCATGAAACTGAAATGCAGAAACTCAAAACAACCAAACACAAAATCATAACACCAAGATTTTTATGTGGAAACCCAAATGGGAAAAACCATAGTGGGATTTGAACCCACGATATTATTCCACTATGGCCAGTAGCAAAACAATATTACATGAGGGGGAATGCACAGGCATTCAAGCACACTGCCTAGAGCCCACTGCTCAAATACAATAAGGGCTACAACCCCGGAAGGCTCACTCCCTTACTAATCAATTATAGTGATGAAATACAATGAAATAAATCCAAAATAGAATCTAATAATGCCTGGATGAGTTATGGTTAAGTGCCAAGACTCTGACTGTATCACCATTACTACTCTACTCTATTTCATGTCTCAGTCAACTACTAGATCAAGAATGTGCATATAAAACTATGCCAAAATGGATTCTTGATTACTACTCGCTCACATACAATCATACCACACACCACAAAGATAATCTGCATCAATCTTATATATTTGCAATCACAAAATAATTATTTATCAAGTAGACCTGATGATGTAATGTGTAATCATTAGTCGGCTTCACCGGATTACCAAAAAACAAATGTGGAGCACCAAATCGATAATAAAATGACGTCTCTATGTTGGCCCAATCATCCCATGCACAATTCATAGCACCACAATCACCAAAAAGTTTCCGAACCAAAACTGTTGTGCTCAACCTGAAATACCGGTTAACTGGCTATCAGTTGACATCTGCTTTCGGATATCAAGATCCATGATTATTGGATATGAATCTAAAGAACATTTTCCATCAATAACAACCCTAAACCACTAATCAAGCATCGATATCCACCGAATGAATGTCAATTGCCAACAGTATGATGCATTGAGAGACTTGTTTTAGAGCGTATTTGATTCCCTTTTGGTCTTTGATTGTTTTGCAATTGTTATTGGGATTTATTAGACTCCCTATGAGCCTTTGTATACAGTTTTAGTTCCATAGTCGTGAATGGCATTTTTTATGAATAAACTTCTCCTAGTGCACCATTTGTTACTATGTCTACTTCAATCTCTTTGTTTAGCCTGGGCGTTTCTATTGAGCCCTTATTCAGACCTTAGTGTTGTGTCTTCAATTTTATTTTCATGTTGCAAACTTCCTAAGTCTGTGTTTAGTTTTGATCAAATGCGCTATTTGGGCAAATACACTATTTCTTTGTGCAAATGCAAGTTTGTTTAAGGTATATGCATTGCACTGTTCTTTATTTGCATTGTCTATTTATGCAAATGTGCCATTTCTTAGTATATGCGCTATCTAATATTGTATATGCATTGTTTAAATTTGTGAATGTGATTTTGTATTCGATATATGTGGTGTTTGAATCAATATATGTGTTGTATCACTAGGTATATGCGTTGTATTGCGTAACATATGTGTTGAATTGTCAATGTTTGGTATTCTGATCAATTTTCTCAGTCTGTCTTGGTTTTCTGGATTTGATGTTGTACCGGAGGCATTTATGGAGGAGGTTTGTTAATGTTAACTAGTATTGCATTTTATTATATTCAATATTTTTATGTGGTTTTTGCTTCTAGATGTTGATATGCTTCATTAGTGTGGTTGTGTGCTCTCTTTTAGGTTGAGAAGCCATGATAGAGAGGGTTGCTTTGATGCTTTTGAACAGCAAGTTGATATGCCTTGCTGCTAGTATTCATTTCATATGATTGACATATTTGATTATCTTAATATGGTTTTGATGTGTTATTTTGCTATGAGGCTCATTATTGCTTTACTTGGCATTGTGGCTATTAGATGTTCATGTATGTGTTATGGCTACATGATGATGCTTATGGTTTTCATTCTTGAATATTTAATTGGAGCCTCTTGTTGTGGTTTTGTTTTGGGAACATGTAGGGGGAGTGGACTTCGATGTGATAACCAAGATCATGAGAGATAGGTGGTGAGTTGATAAGCCTCCCATCTAGATTGCCAGGGAACATTGGAAGTTTTCCTTATTATAAATAAGTGATAACATTAATAATGTATTAGATGGGTTGGGTAATTAAGACTCACCTAATCAAGATAATTAATAGTTTAGCCCCAAGACTTGATCCTAGGGAAGATGTTTTAGGATAAGCCTGGGAAGGCCACTACAGTGGTAAGTCAATCTCTCTTGATTCTCTCATAGGTTGAGATGGATTCACATGTCTATCGGGGTTATGCCTTGAAGGGTTGTGTTTCTATATTTTTAAGGATATAATGTGATGACACTCCACTCCTACATGTGTCCTTACTTGTTGCATTTATTACTTGATGATTTGTGAGCCTCTGGGAGTTTCTTCTTGTGATTGGTTGTGGATTGGTCCTTACTTGAGAGTCCTTGTATTGTTTAGTCTTCTCGGTTGTATGGTTCCAGCTTGGGTCTAGAGTGAGTGTTGGGACCTTGTGTCACCTCCTAGCATGGGGGTTGGTTCCTTTGGTTCCACATGGTCAGGTGGTTGGTGCTTTTCAACCATTGGGATATTATCTTGGATTCTTCATGTGTGGTTGTGGATTCTTCTCATTGTTGTAGCTTATGGATGTTTCTTGTAACAGATTTATGTAATGGATATCTTGGATATGTAATGTATTCTTGTAAAAAAAAATGTAGATGAAATCATGTATTAGGGAAGAGCTATGATCATGATGTATCATTTATATAATGGTAATTGTAATTGTAAATGAATTGTGGTTAGTATCCTAGGATGATGGCATGATTTGTGTAAGGAAACACAAGTGTGGAAATAGCTTCCTACACTAATCTCTAGAGGAAAGTATTGTGCAAATTTTTTTAAATCCTTACAATTTTAGATTCGTTAACTACTTTAACAAAGATATTGCAGCCATATACCATGCATACAGAAAATAGAGAATGACACAATGATTTACCCTGGGGAAAACCTTTCGGTAAAAAACCCCAGCACTCCAAAACCTGCACAATGTATTATCTTCAACACAACGGTTACAACACACTTGCAATGCAAGTTCATTCAGGAGACAATCAACACTTAAAGACAAATCTAGTAGCACGATATCATACCAACAATACACTCTTTTCGTATCACAGTTTGTAACACTAAAAAACACTTATGTGCTTTCCTTTTTAGGGCAACTTCCAAAGATAGCCATATTAGGGTTTTACCATTCTTCGAGAAAATAGGAACCCTAAATTTTTTTTTCAACCGTCATTGAAATCTCCTAGAAATAGCTCTTACGTGTCATAGGAATCCGTCATAACCATTTCAGCCATGATCTCCTTACACACAATTCAAGATGCTGACACATCAACATGCCAAATAGACATGTACACTCACACTTAATTACATTATTTGCAAGAAATACATTTTACAAAACAAATAATAAGAATAGGAATTATCCAAGGTTGAGACACCTTATTCCTAACAATTTGTAATAACGTGACTATGAGATGTATAAATAGGTACTTGTATATCGAAAGGAATTATTTCTTGTACTTATTTTTTGTAATGGAATTATACTTGAAGTAGAATGGATCCATGTGATGGGTTATTTGTATTAGTTTAGATTCAATGGTTATCATCTAGGATGTAGATTAATATGTGTAAGAACCTCAAGTAAATGGAATGAATATAATGTAGGAATTGTGGTTGTTTGATAATATCATGCTTAGTTGATAATGTCATTCATGTGGTTGTATTGGAAAGTTAGGAAGGTATGCATAGCATATAGGATGGCATTAATATTCTTGCATTATGCATTTGGAACTCATGCTAAAGAAATGATCATGCTAGGAATATGGATACATGTGTAGCATGGATAATGTAGATAAGTAAAGTTGATTATGTTTATGCAATAATTATTGCATTATCATTATAGATGGATAATGAACGTGAAGATAGGAAATGGTTAAGGGTTTAAGAATATTTGGATTGGTATAAAATAAACGAAAGAGATTAGTCTTGCATTGAAAAAGTAAACATATCATGTTAGTTAGATGATAGAGTAGAGAGCATCTCATAAAGGTTAACTAATCAAGTAGTTTGCATATCGTAATGGAAGGAAATATATGTAAGTTGCATTTGATTAAGATTAAGGGTTAATCAATAATAAGTGTGGTAATCAAGTGAGTAGAATGTTATTGCTTAGGATAGATGATTAAGTAATGACGTTAAAGTACCCTAGAGAGATAGTAGTAATGATTGTGATGTTATTCCACTTGCATAATTAGTTATTGTGTTTATAATTCATGTTAATAATGATTAATGTTAATGGATGTAATTGTAGATGATGTTATGCGTTGCAATGGTTATAAAAAAAATTATCTCCATTTAGTATGTTAGATCCTTAGTTTCTCTAGGGTATTTTGGCAGGCATTACGACTATGGTTGGAAAGTTGGAAAGCCTCCATCAGCAAGGAACCAAGGTTGATGTTGATACCATAGAGAAGAAGCAGGATGATACTTTTCGGCCTTCCAAGAGAACTAGAGCCAATCTAAAGAAGAAATCCCCTAATCAAGAAATATAGAAATTGAAGAAGATTTCCCTCAACATGACACAGTTGGAATCTGAGGCGGTCGAGGCCCTTAAAATTTTGAAGTATTCTTTCCTTTTTGTTGTCTTTTTTGTGGTGCCTATTTTTGTGCTGATCTTTTGTTGTCTTTTAGTTGTTGTCTTCTAATATGTTTATTTATTTAAGCAATTTTTTGTAATTTTGATATGTTAAAGGGTTTGGGGTCCCTTACAAACTTGTTTGTTCCTTAATCAAAAACATCAAGCCCGAAATAAGAAATTGGGGTATCTTTAGGGTTTGGTAAATTTGTTGATTTGAGAACCAACAAGTCTCATCACAAACAATATTCTAATCCTAAATCTTATCACAATAATGTTGCAGATATGATTTTATATTGTCATTGATGTCAACCAAGGTCCAAAAGTTGGTCTAGAACTATGTGATCAGAGTTGTATCTAGTGTATGCTTGTGTGTTCATATTGATGTATGATGGTTGATGGAGGTTATTGTAGATGGTATATACCATTGGCTCATGGCTATCCTAGGGAATCAAAGATGTATTCAAATGTCCAAAACAAATTTTGGCTAAGTGTGACTATTCAATGAGTAGTCTATCAGTCAGGGTTCAATTTTATTGTCCACATTGTGTTGCATTGATTCACCTATTGTTATGGTTGTAGTATGATTTTGGTGGATGAAAGAATATTATATCCAAGGTTTCATGTTCTCATTTGATTTGTAGATGATTTGGTGTCGATCTCAATTTTTTTGCATTGACAATATACCTGTTTGTAGGATTGTTTTGTGTTCCTTCGCCTTCTAATATTTTTGTATTATGGTTCTATAATGTAGCATTGTTAGTGTCAAGTGATGCTATGTTGTGCATCCACAAGTGTTGTGGATTTCTACACCATATTTTTAGTATGTTTGACTAGGTTGCATTATCAGTTCTATCCTTTAGAGACAACTCAAGTTTTTTTGGCCCATGCAGTAGCATGTGGAATTGAAGGCAATGATTTGTGAGTAATAGGAAGGTGTGTTCATGTTGGTAGGCATATTTTTCACTATGATTTTGTCTCTAAAATTAACCCTATGTTCCCAAAGAGAAATGACAACCATGCCAACAATTAGAGAGACCGCAATAAAGCCACAATCTTCCTCTGCATTTGAGAGGGGATAGTTTCTATGTACTTTTAACTTGATAGTACATAAAGGAAAAAACATAAAATAAAAAGAAGATGAATAATATAAACCCTACTTGAAGACATACAAATACCAGATAGGACTTCATGAATGATAAATATTAAAACGTGGTTTTAGCACAAAATAAGTTTTGAAATGCAATAATAATGAAAGAAGGATGACAAATCTTGGCATATGATGAGATAGGTAGCTTCAACATAGTCAAACCAAGATACCAAGGTATGATTGTGTTTCATCAATTACATATATCATTTGAATTGAAGACCAATGGATTACACAAATACACAAAGAGCTTATCAATTTAACATATGAGAAAATGATAATAATAATTGAGAAATATTCAAGACATACGAATCAAATTCATTCTTTATTATCATTCTAAAAAACATACAAGTTGAAAAACCCTTAAGTGCAAAGTGTGAACACAGAAGCCTTCCAAAAGTTAATCTAAAAAATTCTCTAGAGTTTCCCTTATGTAAGATTCTCCCCTTTTACAATGCAAAAGCATTGTATTTATAGGCCTCATGAAATAACTAATCCATAACCACTTTGCATAACTACTTTGGAAAACCACCTAGAATAATCACTCAAAATAACTACCTAATGTAGCCACTTAGGATAACTACCTAAGTTATTACTTCTAGCAACTACCTTTTTGCAGACAAATTAGGACTCACCTAAATTTTACAAAAAATAAAGCTCAAAATTATGTTACATGAGTGACATAAGTCACTTTTACAAAAAGACAACTTCAAACTTGTAACTTTAGTGAAAAACCAAGTCATGAGTTATGTTGAGGTACTTCTCTATTTTCATCCACTTCATTGATAGTTGCAATCATCTCACCAACTAGCCATTTGAAAACACAAGATATATCTTTCTATTGAAATGAACAGATGTCCTCCATAAAAATAAAATGAAAATTGTGAGCACCACAAAGTGTTCGCACATGATGAAACATGTTTTTTGTTCTTTCCTTGAAACGACAATGAGTTGCAAGCTAGAATGCTAGTATATAAGAGTTTATATCATGGAATGATCCATTTGTAAGGATATTCTTTAACTACCATAAATTTTAACACACTTGAACCTTTGAATAGCAAATATAGGTCCTCCAAGTTTTCCAAGTCTTTATGGATAATAATTTTCTTTATGCGTGATGTTCCAAATGTATCCAAAATGTCAGCCACTATATTCATTGTGAATTGAGGCTTGTCAAGGGCAACTTGCTCAATTTAATGTATACTTTAATTGGCTTGAATCACTTTTAATCCATGATATTTTCAATTTTAGATTCCACATAAACCAAATATAACTTTTACTCCTTATTCTAATTTTGAAATGGAGAAGATATCTAGAACTTCTTTAACGGACCTAAGTATATGGAAGTTCATTCTCTTAGCCACAATTTTCTCACATCCAAGATTTGGATTTTAATATACCACGTCACTTGCACAATAAATTGTATGCAAAGGAGGTCCACCTCTAGCTTAGAATGTTGCTCATATTTGTGAAATCAAATACCCTTCTTTTACGATGTTTATCCTACAATCATTGCATTGCATGAGATTGTATTTCTTACCTGCATTTTGTCTTACACTTGAAATGCATTATCAATGTCTTGACATTTTTCATATGTGGATATAAGTGCATTTTTTACAAGAAAATCCATATCAAATCCTTTCATTTTTGTGCAAAGTTCCATCACTATTTCTCAAACTAGGTCTATCCACTAGTAAAATCTTTTTGCAAGGCCAATTGAATTTTCTTGAAAGTTCTTCAAGAAATTGATTTTCTACACTTCTTGTGCATATCTTGTAATCTTGGCACGCTGCTTCAACATTACATTAGCCAGTTCAATTAGCTCAAAATTTTATAAAGTGTGTTGACAAACTAATTTGAACATGACCTACAATCATTCTATTCGATGAAATGGCATCTATTGACGTATTTTGTCGAATAGTTTTCATGTGCCTTGTCTGTGTTTTTATCTTTTGAACACATCTTTTTCAGGACATTTGTAATTACAACATCTAGCAAAAATTAATCCATTCCATATGCTTGGATGGACGTCTATGACCTGTGTAGACACCTAAAATTAATTAAATTAATATTTAATAAATTTAAGCCTATCAACATAATTAATTTAATTGTGTTGGTCCATTTCTTCTTAAATTAATTAAATCAAGTTTAATTAATTTTATCCCTATAGTCCTATAATTAATTTATCAAACTTAATTACTCCCCCATCCTTTTAAAATCAAATATAATTTTATTTCTTCTAAACCCTACTTAGTAAATTAATTTCAATTAACTAAGATAATCATGTGATTCCTACAAATCACCCTTTCTAATCCTATCATCTATCCTAATTAATTCTTCTAGAAGCATGATTATCATTATTCCTCAATTTTTAATTCCTCCACTCATTCTCTCTCCTCGTGTCACATCCTCCTAACTTTCCCACTTGTACTCTAATCACTCATCAAGCCACATAATCAATCCCCTTAATCATTTCCACATCCCTAAGAAATTCAAATTCTTTGAATCTCTCCATGCATTCTCTTCCCAAGGAATTTTTAATTCCTTTATCCATTTATTCTTCCCACACATCCTCTTATTTTGGAATTTTTAATTCCTCCTATCTTCTCCCAAGGAATTTTGTATTCCTTTTTCTCTTCCCAATGTCCTTGGGAGCTCTTCCACATGAACCTTGAGAGGTGTGAAGACAAGAAATTCTTTTATGGCATATCTCTTTAATCCCACACCTTTTCCTCTCAATCCTCTCCTCCATTTCAAATCAATCTCAACCCTTCATTTTGAAATCAACCTTGGCTCTCCATTTTTTCCTCCTCCAATCTATAAATTGGAGTCTCTTCCCCTCATTTGAATATCCACTTTTCATCTAATCTTATGTTGTCCATTTGAGATCCAAAATCATCCATTATGCCATCATAATACCAAAATATTCCCTCATCTAAGCCAAATCCTTCACATCCATCATCATCATTCAAGTCCAATCCAAATCCAATCTTGTTGTGTAGTGAAGAGAAATCCACCATCCACCATCAAAGGAGCAAATCAAGTAGAGCAATAAGGGTGCCTCTACTTCATCAAGCTCAATTGAAGGAAGAGTAGAAGCTTAGGTATAATGGTTTATTTGTGTACTTGAATGCATTATTTTGTGTTTTATTTGATTTATACACTAACCATTATGCTTTAGATTATCCCCTCTTCATTTTGGCATGCTCAATGGGACCCACATCCCTTTTAGCTAATGATTTTTGTTATTTTTTAAGCATTTTCCTTGAAGGTTATCTGATCAACGTCTACGTCTACATTTTAGCGCCTTTGCTCTGTTGTTTCGATGTCTCCACTTTAGTCCTTCAATGTCTCTGTTTAAATTTAAATCTTCCTGCTAACATTCATTTTTAATTTTTTCATTAAAAATTGCAGATCAATGCATGTGCATGCATTGATTCACATATCAACATATGTTCATGCCTTCAATGTATGTGCATGCCTTCAATGTATGAGTATAGTTCAATTCACAGATCAATGTATGTGCATGCCTTCAATGTATGACTATAGTGTTGGCAATTGACACTCATCTGGCTTAGTTGTGTTGTCATTGATGGCAACACACATCATTTTGGGTTGGACATTTAACCGATACTGGTATTCATGATTTGGAAATTGCCATTCAAGTCATCTAGTAGACAAGGGAAACTGGCAAACTAGGAACTGGTATATGAGGCTGACATAAGAGATTGATCTGGCAGGTTTACACGGCAATAATCAACAGCATCGGTCACAAAGTTTAATGTATTTTCTTTTGTCTAGGCCAATATGTAAATAAATTGTAATATCTTTGTAAGCTGGCATAATATATTCATATTTATGATTGGGAAGGGTATTTAAGTCAAATGGGTTAGGTTATTTTGGATATACATACAGAGAGAAGGAATATATAGTGGTGTGATATTGTGCGAGCTATGTTGATCGACTAAATACAAATATAATATTTTGTAGTCAGTTTTGGTTATTTGTTTAGAGGTTTGGGATGCAAAGTAAGTTACCGATAAAGGAGGACATAGTGAAAACCACTACAAATAGTGCTTGAACCAGAACTCATCCGACATAGAAGATGCATTCTCTAAGTTTAGAATTTTGTCTGTAAACTAGTATTTGGTGTTTGTAGTCAGTGACACTCTTTTTGTGATGAGCAGTGCACTCTAGGCTATTGGCCTTCCTACATGTGCAGGCCCCTATTGTAATATTTATTCATTTGGCCAGTGGATAGATATTGTGGGTCACCAATCCAACCGTGGTTTTTCCTCTTTGAGGTTTTTCACATATAAATATTTGTGCTATGGTGTATGTTCTTGTGGTGGCATCATTTCTACTTACTATTGTATTCTTTTATGGTTACCGGTTACTGAATTACTTTGTTAATAAGGTTAAAATTTATCTCACCAGTAGAAAATTGATTCACCCCCCCCTCTCAGTGTTCTTGGATTCCAACAATTGGTATCAGAGCTTGGTACCTTGGAGTAAGTCTAACATCTTAAGGGAGATCCTAAATCCAAAATCCATGGAGATGATTATGGAGAAACAACTTGAAGTGGCACTTGAAGATTGTGATGTTGAAAGGATGAATAACTTGAAATTGCAAGATGAGTTGAACTCTGCAAAGGAGTTCATTCTTATCCTATAGGAGAGGTTGTCATCTGCTCAAGCTATAAGGAAGGAACTTTTACAAAATCAGGATGATGAAGAAAAGAATGCCCTTAAAGAACAATTTTAGAAGTTGAGTTAGGAGAATAGTGTCATGAAGAATGAAATGCAACACCTAACTATGAGGATGTCCAAGGAGATTAAAAACCGGAAGAAGAATGCAGAAAATCTTGACAAATATCTGAAAGACAAATTTGAGGAATGCATTAGGCTGGCACATGAGAATGATATGTTGAGAAATGAGCTAGTGCAAACCCATAATAATGAGCAGGAGTTGGAAAGATTGATAATATTCCTAAGGGGAGATCTGGATACTATAAATGAATACAAAGACAAGTTTAAGGACATCTCTACAAAGCTTGATGAGCTATTGAAGGATCAAAGGTGCAAGGGAGACACTAGAGGTCTTGGATTTGAGCATGGAGAAAGCTCTGGTACTACAAATGAAGTTGATGCAACCGATCAAAAGGAGAACCCACTTGTCAAGCGGAACCAGAAATCACTAGTAAGGCAACCCAATGCACATAAATTCAATGGTAGATATTTTGTTTGCAATAAATTTGGTCATATGGCAAGACATTGTAGAAATAGAGTAAATCAGGACAATAATGCAATTCTCACTCAGTGTTCAAATTATAAGAAGTATGGTCATAGGACAGAAGATTGTAGAATGAATGTGAAATGTCATGCATGTGGAAAGTTTGGATATATGGCTAATCACAGGTAAAGGAATGATCAAGGATACAGTAAAGCAATTCAAAAAAATAATGTCACTTGCCATGCATGCAACAAAATAGGACATATTGCTAAATTTTGCAGAAGTAAGAACAATCCGGTAGGAAATGATGAGAAACAAAAATAGAAGGTTGATGATATCCGAAAGGAGCATGAGGATAAATGGGTTAGGAAATCTGAAGATCAATCGGTAGAGAAAAACAACTCGGTTACTCAACTGACAGAGCAGAATGTTCTTGCACAGACAAGAAATTGGTAACTAAGGCATTAGCCTTAGGGGGAAGCAAATTAATGATAGATCTTGCATTACCCCTGGTAGCGGACTGAAAGCTTGTTTCAGATCTTGGAGAAGTCAGTCTGAAGTTTTTCTGGTACTGAGATTATGGATTTAGAATCTGGTATGATAGGCCAGCATGTATTTATGTCAATGTGAAATTAGGCTTTTCACAGAATAAGAGGGAAATATTGGTTCATTTATGATCATAGAGCAATCAGAGTGAATTAGAGCAATTTTAAGGCAATTCAAGGTGATCAAGAGAATTTTCAAGCGAATTTTAGTGCATTTAGAGTGGATTTTCAAGGGCTTTCACCGGTGAAGTTGTGAGGTATTTTATCAACTTCTGTGTTATCTTTTAATTGTAATGGCTTTTGGATCAGCTCCCACTTTGGTAGGTTTGGATACCCATGTTGTTGTTGACATCAAGGATCATCCACACCTAGTTTTCAAGAAATGCCCTTAGATTGCGAAGGTCGATGATTCAGTCGGTGCATTTTCTAGGGTTCCAGATGGAGTTTTGTATATTGAAGATGTTCGTGCATATATCCACTAAACTCTAGATAACTTAGCTTCTGCTGAAATCAAAAAAATGTACATGACAAATCTACTAGATAGGAAAGGATCAATGACACCAAAATTCCAAATTCTAAAGGATCGGGGTTTCACAAACATTTTCGAGATGCCAAAATTTGAAGATGAAATGATCTGGTATGTGTTGTCGTGTCCACTGGGAATTCATGTGGCTAGACCGACCTTACAAAATTACCAAGGAGGCTATTCATGCAATCCCTGGTTTTCCCTAGACTGGTCAGACTCCCAGAGAGAAGAAAATATCTAACAATGAGGTGGAGAAGTTAACTGGTGCAACTTTTGACAACTGGTCAATCAGGATAAGCACTATCAGAGACAAAGTTGTTCAATTTGCAAGCATGATCATCGGTTACAAGGTAACCCAATCAAATTGACTGAACTCTATTTCTAGTCCATGCATTTACTATGCTCATAAGATGGTCAAAGAAAATGATAGGTATGATCTCTGTCAATGGATGTGTGAAGAGATCATTTTAAACCTAGGGAAGATTAAGGGTAAGAAGAAAGGTGTTTTCTAGTATGGCAACCTTGTTGTTTACTTGATGCTTTTCTTTCTGAATGAGTTATTGGGATCTGGTAAAACACAGTTGGCATTTGATATGCTGGTAGGGAAACAAACAAAATATTCTATAAGAGGTTTGGGATAGGACAAGAAAAGAGATTGCATTTTATGGGGTTATTTCAAAAAAATTTAGAAGACAATGAAGAAGAGAGAGAGAGTTCCTAAGTATATTGTTGACAAGTACTCTACAAAATTTTTCTTTATGGTTAAGAAGGATGAAGCATTGATGGAGGTAGTGCAACCACAAAGATCTGGATCACTGAGATGGGATATGAGGTTGATGTTAAGATCTTGGACTTATATGCCAAGACTCTTATTGATTCTCTAGTCAATGAAGCTGAGAAAACCTTTGGGACAACAAAGCAAAAGGAATCTGAAGTTCAGATAGGTTTTAGAAAGAAGAAGAGGGAAGGAAAAATAAAGAAGGTTGGGGAAGCTATGGAGAAAATGTCCTCTGAAATCAAATAGATAATTGGACTAGCAGAAGTGTCATCTCCAACAACAGTTCAGACTCCATTGGCAGCAACAACCGGCAAGGGTGTATTGAAGAGGAAGAAACTGGAAACATATATTGCCCTTATTAAATCTCTCTCTAATACTAATGTTGTTCCCTCAAAGATTCCCAAGACTTACATCAGGATACAAAGGAAGAAGCCTGAGGAAGGAAAGAAATGGAAAGTAAAGGTCACCCATCTGGCAACCCCAAAGAAAATTTTGAAGGAGAGGAAACCCACAAAAAAGAGGAAACGGGTTAAAGAGTCTACTTCAACTCCCAACAAGAAGAAGAAATCAGATATAAATATGGATCTCAAATCTGGTAAGACTATTGAGGTCATTCCTCCTCTCTCAGTTGCTGAATTGATAGATCAAATAACCAAAGATGGAATTTTGAGTAATATCTAGCATTACTATGTACATATGGATGATAAGGAACAAATGGAGATTGAGGGAGCAGTTTTGTTATACTTAGATATATATAAGAAGGCATTACTTGAGATTGAAACACAAATATCGAGAGATTTGTACAATAAGCTAGATGCTAGGAGATTATCTACAGTTGAAGAGGATAAATATATAAAGATGCAAGAGTTATTGACTATTGTGGTGCAATAACTGGTGAGGAGTTGCAACAGTGTCTAGAATATGCAAATAAAATAATTTTCTAGAGCAGACATCGGCATGTGAGTCTAATGATAGGTAGAGTAAATGAAATAGTTAAGGAGACCCATGAGACTGTTGGGATCCAAGAACCCTGAGAGGGGGGGGGTGAATCAGTTTTCTGCCAAAATGAACATTTTTTAACTTTCTAGACCATGCATATATATACTGGTAAACAAATAAATATATAACAAGAAGAGAATAAACCATCCACATGAATTAAATCCATAACACACATAATTTATACGTGGAAAACCTCAATGAGGAAAAACCACGGTGGGATTTGTGACCCACAATATCAGTTCACTGGCCATATGAAAAGATATTACATATAATAGGGGCCTGCACTTGCAGGAAGGCACACTACCTAGAGCATACTTCTCATCACTAAAGAGCCTCACTGACTACAAACTTTCTACCAAAGTAAATTACTTAAAATGAACTCAATAATGCATTTGCTATGCCAAATAGAGTTCTGGTTCTGCTCTGTGCCGGTTCATAAACTCTGAACTACTATCGGTATCTCTTCTCCAGGAATGCTTTCTGAGCTATCTACAAATCATTGCATAATATAGCATTTGCATATAAAATGATCTCCTTATATATATTTCGCATCGTACAATTCCTCTATATTCTCCTATATCCACACATTTCATCTTTTTCTTCATGACTTGCAAAAATAACCTAGCAGACTGACCTATATACCTATTACAAATGATATGCCTTATGTCGGCTTGCAATACATTTACAAAAGATATTCAATGTCGGCTTTGACAATAATAATTACAAAATGATTTAAGTAAATCTGACTTGATATCGGCTTCCAAAGAAGTATTGATGTTGGTGTCGGTGTTGGTGTAGCCCTGAATGCTCCAAAGTTGCTATCTACCGATATATGCTTCCTAGTGCTGGTTTATGACTTCCATCATATCTTGTTGCCATGAATGACAACAAAATGAATCCAATGAGTGTCAATTGCCAACAATCTCCCCCTTTGGCATTGATGGAAACACTCATGTGAAAAATGGATTCCCTATCGATATGCTCCCCCTGAGAAATATACTCCATCTAAAATGTGTTTCCTTGATATTTTTCACATATTAACATACTCCCTCTTTGACATTAATTCCAAAGACCGGTGAAAGAATTGAAAGAATAAAAGAATACTGTTAGTTTCACTAGAGCTTAGTCACCTTCAGGATTTCCAAGTATGCCTTATGCAATAACTGAAGATATGTATCCCAGTCGGATTTGAAAGTATCAGAAATATATGCAAGTCCACTTGGTAAGTGGGCAAGTGTTTCTTTCTCTTGGATATCTGCCAGTGTGGGTTTAGCTATCATATCCATGCATTCTTTCTTGTGAACGCCCAATGAATCTAGTCTAGGACTTACCAATCCTCTTAGATTTCTTTCTCTTCTCATGATTTTATCTCTCTCCTTCTCAAAAGAAAAAATTTGGTTCTTCAAGGACAAAATTTTTCCATCAACAGATGTGGTTAGTGTAGTCAATCCATCAAAAGAGTTAGCAATTTTAGCCATCTTATCATATAACTCCTTCAATCTGCTATCTATATTAGTTGTAAGGAATTCTCTATTACAACACACTCTATAGATGTTTCTACATTGTTTTAAACAAACCTCAATAGAGATAAGTTTATCCTCAATTTTCTTCTTCCCTGTTCCTATAAGCTGATCAAAAGTTGTTCTTTTTGTTGTTGTGAAATTGTCCAAAGCCTGTCAGTCTGCTATCTACCTCAGAGATTGAAAATTGTTGGATATGTTCTCTGATAGAGTCTTGAGCTTACTAGAAGGGCTTTCTCCATCTTCAATCTGACAGTTAAGTAATAATCTATGCAATACAAAGACTGATTGATCAATTAATCCTTTATCTACAGTACCTTCTTTCAGTAATTTCTGAGTAGCCATCATCATTAATTCAGTTGGACTCAAATCAGAGACTGATTTCTTCTCAACTTAAGAAGTGTCAATTGCTAAAACCTTTGCTAGGGAATTAGTTTTACCTACCGATATGGACTCAGTGGCTTTTACCTTATCCATCTCTACCTCTATTGCACCAATGGCTTTGCCACTTGGTGCAATGTCGGTTACTATCGGTGGAGTATTATCCACATATTTTTCAGTGTCCTATACACTGCCTTGCTCAAAAATGGTATGTGTCTGTATAGATTGTACACTCTCCTTAGTTGTCGATTGTGTTTGAGTATTTATAGTTACTATCGGGTGTGTCAAAATTGGATTTGAACTTCCCAAAATACCTTTCCCTTTTGATTTGTCAGGAATGGTGGAAGTTGTTGCCCTTGCAAATTCTTCTTGAGATGTGAGAAAGTTTGGGTTTTTCTGAAAGAATTTGGTCCATCCCTTACTTGTCTCATTTACCACCTCATTTACTCTCCCCATCATAAAGCTTATCTGTTGGGATTTACTACTGGAGATTGTCCTATTTGCAATGTCTATACATCTTTTCATTTACTCATATTTATAGTACCACATAATTCCAAACGTGCGACTTTTTTGATCTCCCTATCTCTATTGATAGCGTCAAGTCTCCTAGCCTCAAATTTATTATACAAGGATAAAGGTATCTCCTTCAAAATTTCAATTAAGGCTTTCTTATAGATGTCTATATACAATAAAATAGCCTCTTCTAATTCATTTTTCTCATTATCTTCTAAATCTTCATAATACTTTGATATATTTTTCAATATTCCATCTTTTGTAATTTCATCAATAAGCTCAGCACAGGTCATTGTGGTCTTACTGGTTCCAATATCATCACCCTTCTGCTTTTTGCTTGTGGTTGCTGGTGTGACTGGTTTCCTCTTCTGCATAGGCTTCCTTGTCGGTGGTGGAGATGCAATAGGCTTAGCTACCTTTCTAACAAGTCTCCTCCTAGGATCTGCCTTCTTCTGCCCTACCGATGGTTTTACCACATTCTTCCTTTGTACCTTTCTGAAAGCCATAGGTTCATTATCCTCAGGATCAGAGTCCGAAGTGATAGGGGAAATGTGAACATGTGGCTTCTTCACTTCTGCAGTACCAACCTCTGTCGATTTAGCAGCCTATTTTTATTTGGAACCCAATTGAGTGTCTATCTTATACATCACATCTTGTACATATGTAGACATCTTTTCTATTTTCTTCTCTCTTCTCTTCCTATTAAAATTGGTTTTCACTTCAAGAGCCTTCTCTCCTGTTGTACCAAAATGGTTTGTCTTATCATCTAATGGAGCATCTAACAGCATCTTTGCATAGAGTTCAAAAATGTTATCATCCACCTCACATTCAAGCTCAGTAATCTAGATTTTCCTAGGTTCAACTACTTCCATAAGAGTTTCATCATTTTTTACCATGAAACAGATATCAGTGGAATACTTCTCCACAATGTTCTTTTAAATTCTCTCCCTTTGCCTCATTTTTTCTTGAAAAGTCTTAAAATACCCCCAAAGTTTCTCATCTTTGTCGGTACCAAGATCGATGATAGCTTCCTTGATCTACATACCTGCCAGTATGTTATGAGCCCAATGCTTCTTCCCTAGATTGGGTAGCTCATTTAGGAAGTAAAGCATTAAGAAAACAATCAAGTTTCCATATCTAAAGGTGCCTTTCTTGATTCCTTTTATCTTTCCAAGGTTTAACATCAACTCACTCCTCATCCACTCACATAAATCATACTTCACATTATTCCTCAACATCTGATATGCAACATGAATGCATGAACTAGAAATAGAATTCAATCAGTTGGATTGAGTTACCTTATAACCTATGATCATGCTTGCAAACTTTATATATATGTCGGTAATTGTGCTTATCCTCATTGATCTACTATCAGGTGTAGCACCAATGATTTTTTCGACCTCTGTGTTGGAAATTTTCTTGCCAGGTTCTTGTCCAACCCTGGGCAAGACAGTGACAGATTGAATTGCCTCCTTCATGATCATGTAAGGCCTATCTAGAAAAATAAATTTGTTGTGAACCTTGCTCAGAATGTATCTGATCACTTCATCTTTGAATTCTAGTATGTACAGAATACCGGTTAACCCTAGATCCTCAATTGCTTTGAATTCTTGTTTGATGGTTCTGGAGTCTCCCAATATCATGGATTGATACATGATTTTGATGTCTTCAGTGCCCAAATCCTCAAGGGTGCAATGAATGTATGCCCTCACATCTTCAACATACATTACGTCGTCAGGAACCCTAGAAAATGCTCCCGTAGAGTCTTCCTTTTTAGTAATTTTGGGAACCTCCTTAAATACTGACCTTAACCTAACCTTGATTTTGACAATGGTGGGATTTGCAATAAAAGTAGGAGCTAAAGATCCAAATGCCATGTCAAAAAATACCTGAAAGTAAATGTCGGTGGAAGATTGATAACTGCTCGAAATCTTTTCACAATGCTTTTTCTCGCTCTTCACTCTCCTTTACTTTTCTCTGAATGCTTGAATGCTTGGTGAGTGAAAATGAATTCACTTGCCCTCTTTTATCATTGAGTAAAACCCTAATTTTCTATAATAAATGCTTCACCAAAAACCCTACGGATGTCAGTTTCATAATTATGTGTCAGGTGAACCTTCATCAAAGATGAACACAATTCTCCAGATCTCTTTCCAGATCTCCTTAGATCTCTTATGGGGTAATATACAAATTTAGCAATGATTTTGCCAACCCATAAGGCTTATGCCTCAGTTACCAATGGAATTTCCTATCAGTGGAGGAATACTCTATTCTACTGGTGGAGTTACCGATATAGATCCATCTCCACTTGGTTCTTCAGATTTTCTAACCCATTTCTTGGTGTGATCTTGTTGTATTTCATCTACCTTCTGCTTTCCTTTCTTGTTATCTTTATCATTATTAATCAGTTGAGTCTTGCTTCTGCAATACTTAGCAATATGATCTATTTTGTTGCATGCATAACATGTAACATTGTTCTTCTGAATTGCTTTGACATATCTGATATCATTTCTTGACCTAAAATGATTAGCAAAATGTCCAAACTTTCCACATGCATGACATTTAACATTCATTCTGCAATCTTCTGATCTATGACCATATTTCTTGCAGTTTGTACATTGGCCGAGAACAAAATTGTAGTTTTGATTTGCCTTATTTCTACATTGTTTAGCCATATGCCCAAATTTATTACAAACAAAAAATCTACCATTGAATTTATAAGCATTAGATTGCCTTACCGATTTCCTTTGTTCTGATGAGTTATGCATACCAGTTGTCTGATCTTCATTTGCAGTACCAGAACTTTCACCTTGTACAAATCCAAGTCCTCTAGAATCATCAATCTGTCTTTGTCTTTTCAATAAGTCATCCAACTGTGTAGCACTAATCCCAAAATTTTCTTTATACTCACTTGCATTAGTCAGATCATCTCTCAGAGTGGTTACTTGTCTTTCAAGTTCTTGTTCATTGTTCTGGGAGTGTGCCAAATCAGTTGTCAACATATTATTCTCATGAGTCAATCTGCCACATTCATCAAATTTGTTCTTTAGAGATATAACAAGATTATCTTCCTTCTCCTTTCTATCCTCAATATCTTTTGATAACCTCATAGTTAGATCTTGCATTTAATTCTTCATGAGCATGTTTTCTTGACTTAGTTTCTAACATTGTTCCTTAAGAGCATTCTTCTCCTCATCATCCGGTTTCTGCAAAAGTTCTTTTCTCTTGGCTTGAGAAGATGATAACCTTTCTTTCAGGATAAGAATGAATTCATTTGCAAAATTCAATTCTTCTTGCAATTTCAAGTTCTTCATCCTTTCAGCATCATAATCCTCAAGAGCCATCTCAAGTTGCTTGTCCATAGCCATGTTCAAAGATTCTAGTTTTAGGATCTTCCTCAAGCTGTTAAACTTCTTCCAAGGTACCAATCTCTGATACCAATTGTTGGGATCCAAGAACACTGAGAAGGGGGGTGAATCAGTGTTCAGCTGAAATGAACAGTTTTTAACTTTCTAGACCATATATATATACCAGTAAACAAATAAACATATAACAAGAAGCAAATAAACCATCAACATAAATTAACACCATAACACACAAAATTTATACATGGAAAACCTCAATGAGGAAAACCCACAGTGGGATTTGTGACCCACAATATTAATTCATTGGCCATATGAAAAGATATTACATATAATAGGGGCATACACTTGCAGGAAGGCACACTGCCTAGAGCATACTTCTCATCACTAAAGAGCCTCACTAACTACAAGCTTTCTGCCAAAGTAAATTACTGAAAATGAACTCAAGAATGTATCTGTTATGCCAAATAGAGTTATGGTTCTGCATCTGCTCTGTACCGGTTCATAAACTCTAAACTGCTATCGATATCTCTTCTCCTCCAGAAATGCTTTCCACGATATCTACATATCATTGCATGATATAGCATTTGCATACAAAATGATCTCCTTACATATATTTCGCATCATGCAGTTCTACTATATTCTCCTATATCCACACATTTCATCTTTTTCTTCATGACTTGCAAAAATAAACTAGCAGACTGACCTATGTACCTATTACAAATGATATGCCTTATGTCAGCTTACAATACATTTACAAAAGATATTCAATGTCAGCCTTGACAATAATAATTACAAAATGATTTAAGTAAATCCTCCTTGATGTCAGCTTCCAAAGAAGTATTGATGTTGATGTCGGTGCTGGTGTAGCCCTGAATGCTCCAAAGTCGGTATCTATCAATATATGCTTCCTAGTGTCAGTTTATAACTTCCATCATATCTTGTTGCCATCAATGACAACAAAATGAATCCAATGAGTGTCAATTGCCAATAGAGGCATGGGTAAAATTATTTGTAGATAAATCTGATTTCTTTACTCCACCGATATTCCCTCCTAAGTCCGTTATTCAAGACATCTCAGTTGATGGAAAGGGGAAAGGTATATTAGGTTTGGATTCATCAGTTTTGGAATAGAAACTAACAGGGATATTCCTTTGGCAGTATCACCTAACATAATATAGAGAAACTGGTAGATAACACTGAAGTTGTGCATGATAAGCAGGATACACCATAACAGAACATTCTAGATGTAGAGGTTATTGATGTAGATATAGAAAATAAATAGGTTGAGGTTATTGAACCTCTAGCAACAAATGTACATATAGAAGAGGTTAAGGTTGAGCAAGTTATTGTACCAAGTGGTGAAGCCGCCAGTACCAGTCAGCAGGTTGGAGAGTCTAGTAATTAATTATTGGCTCTTGTCTCATCTAGTCAAGTTGATTTTGGATAGAGGAATATTGAGCAACTAAAAAGTTTTGAATTGATGTATGTTGCAGCTCAGAAGTTAAGGAAGGAACAGCAAGCAATTCATTGAGCAGGCCATTCCGGTTCTATAGCAGCTAGTTCCAGGATACACTAGTCTGATAGGTAGCCCCTATGGTAAGCTTAAGAGTTTGACTGAACACATTGCAAAAGAGTTTCAAACTCTTCAACAGATATCAAACCAGAAGTTAATGTTGGAATTCAAGAACACTGAGAAGAGGGGGTGAATCAGTGTTCTACTGGAATGTAAGATTTTAGCCTTCTCAAAACATTCATTCATCAACTGGTAAACATAAATACAAGTAATTGGAACAAATAATGCAATCACATAAATGAACACCATAACACAAAGAGTTTATACGTGGAAAACCTCAATGAGGAAAAACCACGGTGGGATTTGTGACCCACAATATCATTTCACTGGCCATATGAAGAGATATTACATATAATAGGGGTTTGCACACATAGGAAGACACACTGCTCATCACAAAGAGTCTCACTAACTACAATCACTTTCTGATACAAAACAACAAAATTGAACTCATATAATGCATTTGTTATGCCTGATTGAGTTTTGGTTAAGGCTCTGATTGTTGTGGTTCTTAAACCCTAAACCCTTGCCAGAATAATATACATCTTATGAGTACCTTAGAAATCATCTACAAATCATTACAAAATATTGTTTTTGCATACAAATGATCTTGCATACATAAACTTCACATGTCAGATCTAATCTCCAAAAATGTTGCATCTTAAATGACCTAATAGACTGACTTATATACCCGTACAAACATTTATACAATATGTTGACTTACACACAAAATGATAACACATGTCGACTCATTACAAATGCATATGAATTATAAAATTCTTTTCCAGTATACTATCCTTTGTCGGATCTCCAATTGATGTCTGTTTCCGATATTGATACCTAGTTTGTCGGTTACCTTTGAAATCCTTGATGTCAGTGAAGTGTCTATCGGTGTTGGTGAACCAAAATATGTTGCTAATGTTGTCATCAATGACAACATAAGAAACCGAATGAGTGTCAATTTCCAACAATCTCCCCCTTTGGCATTGATGACAACACTCATGTGAAAAATGGTTTCTATCAGCCCTGTTGATCCTGGAATGTGATACTGCTCCCCCCAAGCTATATATGCCATATGAAATCTGATCCATACATATTTCTCCTTATAATTTTCACATACACCACTCCCCCTTTGGCATCAATGCCAAAAACCAGTACAAAGAATGAATAAATCAATGAAATTCTATACAAGGGAATGTCTCCCAAAAATACTTACTAGAGTTGGATGAGCTTGAAGATCTCTGGGTAAGCATTCTTCAAAAACTCCAAGTATGTATCCCAGCTAGATTTGAATGTCCCTAATATTAACACAAGTCCATTTAGGACATATGCATGAGATTCTTGCTCCTTGAGTTCTATCGGTGTGGTCTTTCCCATCATATTTATGCACTCCTTCTTATGTACATATAGTGTGTCCAACCGGGGAGTCACTAACACTCTAAGCGACTTAGCTCTCCATATGATTTTATCTTTGTCTCTTTCAAGAGCTAAAATATGGAATTCTAATAATAAAATTTGACTATCTATAGATGTGGTTAAAGAATTTACTCCATCAAAGTTATTTACAATGCCTGCAATTGTATTTTGAACATCTTTAATGCTTTTGTCTATACCTATTGTGAGTAAACTTGAATTGCAGCATACCCAGTAAATATTTGTGCATTGCCTCAAAGAATCATCTATCATTTTCAATCTATCAGCTATATGTACCCTATCTTATTCAAACAACTGATAAACTAGCCTTCTTGGCCTCAAAAAACTGGTCCAAACCATGATGATTAAAAATCTATTGTAGTGATTGAAATTCCTTTGAGATATGCTCATTCACCATCTTGACCTTGCCGGATGGGCTTGCTCCCTTATCAATTTGGAATTTTGGGACTAACTGGTGCAAGATTGGAATAGAATGCTCAATTATTTTCTTTTTCTCAGTCCCTTCCTTGATCATTTTCTAAGTTGCAATCATCATGACTTCGATTGAACTCATCTTTGTTATGCTCTTATTCTCAGCATTTGCAATGGTAATTGCCAACAATGTAGTCCTGGTTGTTATTTCCCTACTAGATTCCTCTCCCTTTTTCTATGATGATTGTGCAAAAACACTTCTTAGTTGAAATTTCTTTCCCTTCTCTCCTTCCTGATTTTTCTCTTCATATTTCTCTTCTAGTTTCTTGATGGGGAGGTGTACTCAAAGAGAGTCAATCCTTTATCAAAGGGAAATAAAGTGTTGTCTTAGGGGTCTCCCTTCAAATTTCTCTAGTCTATCCATCAAATTAGGAATCCAAACTCTCTGGGAGTTCTCCCAATCAAGATGTGCTCACTGGTTGCTTAGGCATGGTTGAGATTCACAAGGGTAAATCCAACCTTACACTATCAAACTCCTAAAAAATGCTTGCAGAGGTTGTATTAAGTGTTCATGAGGTTTTCCAAGGCCAATCAATTGGTTTTGAGTTTGGGTTTGATCCATTTCCCCATCGCTCCTTCCTTTCCCTATTTTCTAGGCCTAGTAGCCCTACAGCCCCAATTAGCCCTACCTAATCGGTTTTTGTGGATTTGTTCACAATTTCCCCAAAGACCCACACAAAATATTTGGTGATCTAAGTACCCTTTTGGAAGTACTTCAAGATTTATGCATTGAGAATTCTTATTCTGATCGTACAGGTATGGAACCCAAGAATGTCTTGTTTTAAGAGGTTTTAGGCTCTTTTTGGTCTTGTTTCAAGGGTTTGGTGTCTTCCTTGATCATCCACACCTCCAAACTCACAAATATGCTCTTCCACACCCCACTTCTTCATTCCAAACACTCTGTAACTCCAACCCTGCTCATCCCTACAAGCATTTGCATAATTTCACTCATTTCCTAATCGGGCTATGACTGAGCTTGCCTAGGAAATGATGCTCAATGGCCTTTAAATGACCTCCAAATGAAAAAAAATTACTATTTACACTATACAAAGGTTCCATGGCTTGAGTCCCAAGGGTTATTGAGAAGAACTCAAAGGACTTCAAGTTGGAACCATGTTTGGGCTTCTCAAACCCTTACTCAGGCCGAGAGCTTACAAAATTAAGAACTCAATTCAAACCTGCAACAAAACCAACCAAAATGCTTCCTAAACACTACAAGAACATATAAAAAACAATGATCAAAGAACAGCAATACAATCAATCCATGAAGTACGGACTGTTGCTCTAATTCTTAGAAAACACAAGGTAAAAACTTGAAAATGGTCTTCAAATTGTATTAAGTTCTCCTTCAGGCGATCACCAACCCAATTACATTCATACTCAAGGAATTTATATGTCATCTATGGCCTAACTAACTCTCCATCAGTTTCCTAACTAACCCCTTGCTCAAAGTTGCAAAATGTTGCTCAACGTTGCAAAACGTTGTCAAGCAACTTTGACAACTTTTGCCAAAATGTGCATTTTTGCAATACATACTTTGTTTCCTTCTCCAAACCATCTAGGATGACTAAAAACCACTACTTTAAAATTTCCCAATTCCAAACAAGGCTATTCAAGAAATTTTACATCAAAATGCATGATTATGCCATTTTAGGCTTACAAGGGCTAATAAGGCAAAATTGAGCAAATGCATGGTCCTATGGACATTCAACCTACCAAAGCATATCAAAAACATATGAGGACCTATGAGAAGAATATTATTCACCATCCAAAACCAAGCTATTAACAAACACACCAAAATGAATAAATTGCACTCAAAACTAGATGCTCCTACACCATATGTAAGGAAGTTAAGTAGCGGAAACAACTTCCTACACTAACCTTGAGAGGAGGGTAATGCAAAACTTTTTCAGATCATTACAACAGTTACAAAAAATAGAAATAGATATAATAGCAATCATACCACAACACAATGATTTACATGGGGAAAACCCTTTCGGGAGAAAAACCCCACCCTCCAAAAGCAGCTCAATATTTTATTCAGCAATCAAAACAGATTACAACATACTTGCAGAGCAAGCTCTTCGCAGGAGTACCACTAATCAGAGATTTAGAGGCAACTCAATAGCCATAAGACTCTTACACACAACCTCTATCTCACACACCTCATAAATAGGAGATACAATACAAGAAACCGTCAAACGGTATTACAAAACCATGGGCTAAAACCACCCAATAAGGTGTAGCCAACCTTATCTCCCTTCTAGATGCCCTATGACATGTTAAAGCACACATCAACATGTGTCGCTCCCCTTTACAGCTCATTTATGTATCCGATACAAATTATTTTTCCTATTTCAGGAGTACAAACTTCCGGAGGCCATAATTTGAGAACCGGGTGTCCGATTGACAAACCGTTTGAAGCGCTAGAAAGCTCGCGAAGTGCTCTATCACCTTGTAACCCGCTTCGTCGGTTATGGCCACTTTTCAGGGCATTTCAGTGCCTCTAAAGTCCCCAAAATTAAGTTTAAATATTTTATTGCACCCCTCCAAGACGAAAACATTAATATCTTCAAAACTAGCTGTGACCTTGCAACGCAACTTTACCGGAATGCTTATCTAACCAACCAGAAGCTTTAGGGAGAGTTTCGCACCATTTCGTGCTCAAATGAAAACTTACTATAAATAGTAACCTTGCATAAATGCAAGGTTGAGACACCATTTTTCCCAACAAATCTCCCACTTGTCGAACACCTTGCAAGAGCGGAAGGGAATGTCAACACAATGAATCAATTGCTAGGGGCCATAAGGCCCATAGACTCTGAACACCATCTGAACTTCTCTGTGCTCACAGCCTTAGTTAAAGCATCTGCAACAATCATCAAAGTTTCCACCTTAACCAACTTCACCCTACCATCTTCGACCATATCTCTAACAAAATGATACTAAACATCAATATGTTTGGTCCGGGCATGAAATGTCGGGTTCTTAGCTAGGCTAATTGCACTCTGACTGTCACAGTAAACTGTCACTATACCTTGTTTTATTCCAATATCCGAACACAGTCTCTTAAGCCAAATGGCCTCTTTACAAGCATGAGTAGCTGCCATATACTCTGCTTCAGTAGTGGATAAAGCAACCACAGCCTGTCGCTTACTCATCCAACTAATTGCACCACCAAACACAGTAAACACATAAGCACTGGTGGATCTTCTACTATCAATATCACCTGCCCAATCTAAATCCACATAACCATGGATATTAAGGGAAGTCATGTCTCCAACTGAATTACCATGATAACACAAAGAATACTCTAAAGTACCCTTCAAATATTTGAAGACTCTTTTGACTACATCCCAATGAACTCTACCAGGATTAGACATATATCTAGAAAGTACTCCCATTGCTTGGGCAATATCTGGTCTAGTACAGACCATAGCATACATCAAGCTTCCAACCGCACTCTGGAAAGGCACTCTACTCATGTCTTCCATCTCCAATGGGGATGTAGGACAATCTGAAATAGATAGTTTCATTCCAACTGTAAAAGGAACACTCAATGGTCTACAATTATGCATGTTGAACCTCTGTAACACTGAATTCACATACTTACTCTGGCCTAGCCATAGCTTTTTGTTCACCCTATCTCTTCTAATTTCCATCCCAAGAATGTGCTTTGCTGCACCAAGATCTTTCATTTCAAATTTAGCAGCGAGCTGAGACTTCAGTTCTGAAATCATACCTTTCCCTTTACCAATGAATAACATATCATCAACATACAATGCAATGAATAAGAAATGATCACCATAAGATTTATAATAAACACAGTGATTTGATTTAGAACGTTCAAATCCCAAACTCAACACATATGTATCAAATTTCTGGTACCACATCCTAGGACTTTGTTTGAGGCCATACAAAGATTTCTTCAATTTACAGACCAAATTACTTTTGCCTTTCACCACATAGTGCTCCGGCTGTGTCATATAAATATCTTCCTCCAAATCACCATGAAGGAAAGCAGTTTTCACATCCATTTGCTCAACCTCTAAATCATAAGCAGTAGCAATAGAAAGCAAAAATCTAATGGACATCATTTTTGCAACAGGAGAAAATATCTCACCGTAATCAACACCCTCAACTTGAGAGTAACCTTTTGCAACCAACCTTGCTTTATACTTCTCAATGCTTCCATCTGAACCAATCTTTTTCTTGAACACCCATTTACAACCAACAGGTTTTCATCCTTTAGGCAATGGTACAAGATCCCATGTATCATTCTTTTTCAAAGCTGCCATTTCTTCCTCCATAGCAATCTTCCAGGATTCTGCATCATTCATACCTAATGCCTCTTCTACAAATTTCGGTTCATCCACACTAGTATTCAGAGCAAAAATACATCTCCAATCATCAGGTGAATACCTTTCAGGTGGTTGTCTATGCCTTGTAGACCTTCGAACAAGCTGAGTTGGAGGTTCTTCCTCCTCTTCTGAAGATTCAGAGCTAGACGAGCTCTCCTCAAATTCTTGCCTATCTAGGGGTCTCGATTCAACTCTTTCAGGTGTAGAAGGAAGTTGAATCACATCTTCTTTTTTAGTCTGTTCTGGCTGCAATGTAACAGAAGGAGACTTAATTTCTCTAAAAATAACACTTCTACTATGAATTACCTTTTGTGCAACAGGGTCCCAAAGCTTGTATCCTTTCACACCATAACTATACCCGATGAAGATACATTTCATAGCCTTGTTCTCCAACTTTGTTCGCTTCTCCTTTGGCACATGTGCATATGCCTCGCAACCAAAAACTCTAAGATGTCTCAATGAAGGCTTGTGACCTGACCATGCTTCCATAGGCGTTTTATCAACAAGAGCTGATGTAGGAGACCTGTTAATCAAGTAGCAAGCAGTGGCAACAGCTTCAGCCCAAAACTTTTGTTCGAGACCAGCACCACTCAACATACTCCTAGCCTTCTCCATCAGTGTCCTGTTCATTCTTTCTGCAACTCCATTCTGCTGTGGAGAATACGGAGTTGTCTTCTGCCTATTAATTCCACAGTCTTTACAAAATCTATCAAAATCATTAGAGCAAAACTCACCGCCATTATCAGTTCTCAAACATTTTATTTTCTTTCCAGTCTGCAACTCAACCATTGCTTTAAATTCTTTAAAACGACTAAAAACTTCAGATTTACTCTTTAGAAAATATACCCATGTCCTTCTACTAAAATCATCAATAAATGAAACATAATATGTGGATTTTCCAATCGAAGAGACATCTACTGGACCAAACACATCAGAATGGATAAGATCCAAAACACCACAAGTTTTATGAGAACTCGAGTAAAACTGAACGCGGTTTTGTTTTCCATAAATGCAATGCTCACAGAAATCAAAGTCAAGATTACAATCATTCAAACCTTCAACAAGGTTTTTATTTTTCAAGGTCCTTAGACCCTTTTCTCCAATGTGACCAAGTCTCTGGTGCCATAACATAGTCTTCTCTGCAGGTAACTTTGCTTCAGACGAAAGAGCACCCTTAGGTACCCAAAAACCATTTCCATCTGCTGAAGGTGAAACCTTCAAATCTTCCAGTGAAGTATCTGCAGATTTACTTTTTACAGAAGTGCTATTACACTCAACAGTGTATGCTTCAAGCTTATACAAAGTGCCAAACCTGACACCTCTAGCAACTACCATAGCACCCTTAATCATCTTACATCCTGCTTCAGAAAAGACTACCTGCACACCTGCATCTATCAGTTTGCTCACAGATAACAGGTTTCGTTTTAATCCAGGGATATGCAGCACACCATTAATCCTTTTTATTCTACCATCAGAAAACCTGATTCTAACTTTACCTCAACCAACAATGTCTAGAGGTGAATCATCACCCAAGTACACCTTACCTCCATTAAATCCTTCATATTCAGAAAACCAATCTCTATTGGAAGTCATATGAAAAGATGCACCTGAGTCAATTAGCCAGGCATCATTACCTGCATGAGTCGCCAAAGCCGCAATAAATGCATTGCCATCTTCCTTGTCGGACTCAGAATCAGAATCGAACTTTTTCTTTTTCTTCTTCTTCTTTTCTTCTTTGCAGTCCTTACGGATGTGACCCGGTTTACCACAATTCCAGCAAATGACTTTGGACTTTCCAGAAGATTTCGATCTCCCTTTGGATTTGGACTTGCCGCGCTTCTCATTCTTCTTGCCTTTCTCTTTGGGTCTTCCATGAACGGTTAGGGCTTCCTTTGAACTGATGGATACCTTCCTTCGCATCTCTTCACCGAGTAGGGCACCCACCACATCTTCAGATTTCAAAACAACAGAAGTACTACCGATAGCCATAACAAGAGAATCCCACGAATCAGGCAAAGAACAAAGCAAGATCTGACATTTCTCCTCCTCGTCCATCTTAACACCGACGGATACTAATTGAACCACCAACATATTGAATGCTTCCAGGTGGTCCGCAATTCGTCCACCCTCTTCCATCTTTAAGGAATACAATTTCTTTCTTAAGAAAATTTGATTTAATAAAGATTTCACTTGATACATCTCACCAAGCTTAGTCCATAGCTTCTTTGCAGAGTTTTCTTCATGGACATTGATTAGAACAGAGTCTGCCAGGCACAGTCTGATTAGACCCTTGGCTTTTCGGTCCATAACATCATACTGAGCTGCCGCAGTAGGATCTGAGGGCCTTTGGACATTCGCATCAACAGCATCCCAAAGATCTCGATCTATTAGCAGATCTTCCATCTTCAGCTTCCACATCTCAAAATTACTTCCATTAAATTTCTCCACCTCTATTCTCCCTGACGAACTCACCATCTAAATATTCCTGCAACAAGATCAAAAAGTGTCTTCTGCACAAGCTCCCACTCAAATCTGGATTAGTTCAAAAAACCCAACAGCCCACAATTGAAACCAAAGGTGATCAGGCTCTGATACCACTTGTAAGGAAGTTAAGTAGTGGAAACAACTTCCTACACTAACCTTGAGAGGAGGGTAATGCAAAACTTTTTCAGATCATTACAATAGTTACAGAAAATAGAAATAGATATAATAGCAATCATACCACAACACAATGATTTACGTGGGGAAAACCCTTTCAGGAGAAAAACCCCACCCTCCAAAAGCAGCTCAATATTTTATTCAGCAATCAAAATAGATTACAACATACTTGTAGAGCAAGCTCTTCATAGGAGTACCATTAATCAGAGATTCAGAGGCAACTCAATAGCCATAAGACTCTTACACACAACCTCTATCTCACACACCTCATAAATAGGAGATACAATACAAGAAACCGTCAAACAGTATTACAAAACCATGAGCTAAAACCACCCAATAAGGTGTAGCCAACCTTATCTCCCTTCTAGATGCCCTATGACATGTTAAAGCACACATCAACATGTGTCGCTCCCCTTTACAGTTCATTTATGTATCCGATACAAATTATTTTTCCTATTTCAGGAGTACAAACTTCCGGAGGCCATAACTTGAGAACCGGGTGTCCGATTGACGAACCGTTTGAAGCGTCGGAAAGCTTGCGAAGTGCTCTATCACCTCGTAATCAGATTCACTAGTTATGGCCACTTTTCAGGGCATTTTAGAGCCTCTAAAGTCCCCAAAATTAAGTTTAAATATTTTATTGCACCCCTCCAAGACGAAAACATTAATATCTTCAAAACTAGCTGTGACCTTGCAACGCAACTTTACCAGAATGCTTATCTAACCAACCAGAAGCTTTAGGGAGAGTTTCGCACCATTTCGTGCTCAAATGAAAACTTACTATAAATAGTAACCTCGCATAAATGCAAGGTTGAGACACCATTTTTCCCAACACCATACTCCCCCAATGAGAAAGAAGTCAAGTGACTCCTTTAGGAAGCAAAGAAAGGGGAACTCCATTCTTAGAAAAGTCTGCCTCAGGTATCCAAGTAGCCTCTGATGCTGGAAGGTGCTTCCATTTGATCAAGTGCTCCATATAGGCGGTATGCCTTATTTTCTTCAAAACTCTAGAATCTAACACCTTCTCGGCTTGGGGAGCAGGTGCAACTGGTAAAGGAAGGTTTGAAAGTGCTTAAGAGACCTCTAAGACTCTACTATCTTCTTCTGGAAGTGTGCCCTTATACTGCACCAAATTTGTTGTATTGAAAATGGGTGATAAATCCATATCACTGGGTAGGTCTATCTTGTATGCATTATTGCCATATTTGGCCAAAGCTTTGCAAGGACCTATCCTCCTCATCTGAAGCTTACTAGGGACACCTTTCTAAAGCCTTGCCTTGTTCAAATGAACCATCACCATGTCACCAATAGAAAATTAGATATCCTTTCTTTTCTCATCTATTCTTTCCTTGATCCTTTGAGTAGTGTCCAATAGGGTCGTCCTAACCTTCTCATGAACCTCTTGCATTGATTGAGCCATGTCTAAGGCATGTCCACTCTATTGTCCCATCTTTCCCACATCTATGAACTTGAAAACACCTCTAGGATGAATGCCATACACAATCTCAAAAGGGCTTTTACTAGTGGACCTATTCACACTATCATTATAGGAAAACTCAGCTTGATGGATGATCCGATCCCAAGCTTTCCATACTCTTTTGTGAGGCATCTAAGAAGATTTCCAAGTATTCTATTGACCACCTTAGTTTGGCCATCCATTTGGGGATGATAGGCTGAATTGAAAGACAAGTTAGTGCCTCATCTTTGCCACAAAGTCTTCCAAAAATGACCAATAAACTTTGCATCCCTATCTGACACAATGTTGATAGGTAAACCATGAATTCTAATAACCTCTTTGAAAAACAAGTGAGCAATGTGATTGGCATCATGAGTGACCTTACATAGAATAAAATGAGCCATCTTACTAAACCTATCTACCACAACATAGATGCTATCAAAACCTAATTTGGTTTTAGGCAAACCAACAACAAAATCCATACTCACACACTCTGATGGCTGGTTGAGAATAGGTAAAGGCTGATAAAGACCAGCTTTGGAAGATGTACCCTTAGCTCTTTGGCAAACCACACATTGCTCCACATCAGTGATAACTTTAAGAAACCCCCCCTCAAAGAAAGATATAAAATATTGGCGAATTTTTATTTATTTTGGATAAAAATAATAATTTTTATTGGCTAATATTTCATTTTTTAAAAGAAAAATATTAATTCTATTAACATGATTTTTTTTGGGTAGAAAATCTTGGCGAATCTTAGAAAATAACACAAGTATGCATTAATTACTATTGTAAATAATTTCATTTAAAAAAAAAAAATGGTATAGAAAAGTAGATGCTTAAAGTGGAAATCATTAATGAGTTTAAAGGGTAAACACTACTTTATTTAGTTACTAGCATTAATTTAAATTAATCTAATAGTCCTCTTTGTATTTCATTAGATAAAATGCACTTAAAATTTGTAATACTCATGGGGCCCAAAATTGTTTTTATACCATTGATTTCCATTGAGGCCAACAATTGAAAAGAAACTCAACTCCCATGAGCATTACAACTTGTAGGTATAGTTTACCTCATGGAATGCAATGATCATCATTAGATTATATTTTGAATCAATGGTGGCAACTAAATATTGCTTGTAGAACCCTAAAGTAACTAATAATTATGATGTATTATTAGCGAATTAATTTAATTTTTTACAATAAATAATAAAATTTTGGCGAATTTGATCCAACCATGTATCGAATATTTTGGCGAATCTTTGAGTTCAAAAAATTAATAAAATAAATTCTCTGGTGATTTAAATAAGACTGAAATAAAATTTTGTAAAAATGTGGTGATTTAGGTTACCTTAAAACTTGAACTATTAGCCAAATTTTGATTTCCAAATTTTAAAAAATAGCCAATTGACAAATATTAGCCACTAAAAAATTCACTACTCCACATATCTCCTGATATCTCTTTGCATTTTTGGCCAATAGTTGAATCTTTGGACAAGTTCCAAAGTCTTGTTCAAACCAAAATGTCCACTCAAGCATCCATTGTGCTTCTCTTGCATCAAGTTTTCTCTCATAGACCCTTTAGGCACACATGGTTGTCCTCCTTTGAATAAAAGGCCATCTTGCAAGGTGTAATCTGCATATTCACTATGAAAATGGTTTCCAAACTCTTGGCAAACCTTGTAGGCAGCAGCAAAGTCTTCATCTTCTTCATACAAATTCTTGAAACTATCCACTCCAATGCTTTTGATCTACACTTCTTGCACTGTTAGTAACCTCCTACTCAATGCATCAACTACCTTATTACATTGTCCTTTCTTGTTTTTAATGGTAAAGCTATATGACTACAAATACTCTGCCCATTTAATATGCCTATGGTTTAACTTTTCTTGAGAATTAAGAAAGCTAAGAGCTTGATTATTAGTGCAAACCACAAATTCCTTAGGTAGTACATAATGCCTCCATTTCCTAAGAGATTGGACAAGTGCATACAATTCCAAATCATAGGAGGAATACCTTTTCTTTGTATCATTGAGCTTCTCACTGAAAAAGGCAACCAGTCTATTGTCTTGGCTTAAGACTGCTCCAACTGCTATGTTGCTTGCATCACATTCAGTGGTGAAGAGCTTGTCAAAGCTTGGTAGGATGAGTACCAGTTGAGTAGCCACCTTTGTCTTCAAGATATCAAATCCCCTTTGTGCTTCCTTCGTCCATACAAACTAGGTTCTCATACCTCCCTTGATTGTCTCAAGCATGGGTGCACATATTTCACTAAACCCTCTGATGAATTTTCTATAAAACTGAGCCAAGCCATGAAAAATTCTTACTTCACTTGTTGTCTTAGGTGTAGATCAACTGATTATGGCTTCCACCTTAGAGGTATCCATCTTCAAATCACCTCTTTAGACTACAAACCCAAGATACACCAACTCTTGTTTCATAAACTCGCATTTCTCCAAATTGATGGTTAGTTGCTCATCACATAGTTTACTCAATACAATTTCTATATGCTTAAGATGTTCATCTTTAAACTTGCTAAAAATTAAGATGTCATCTAAGTAAACAATAACAAATTTACCAATGTAGTCCTTGAGTACTTCATTCAAGAGTCTCATGAATGTGCTAGGATCATTTGTGAGACCAAATGGCATAACAAGCCATTCATAGAGTCCTTCTGTAGTCTTGAAGGTTGTCTTCCATTCATCACCCTCCTTTATTCTGATTTGGTGGTAACCACTCTTGAGATCTATCTTGGTGAAGTATTCACCACCTCCCAAATAATCTATCAAGTCTTCAATTCTTAGAATGGGAAATCTATACTTGATAGTAATCTAGTTTATGGCTCTATAATCAATGTAAAGTCTCCAAGTACCTCCCTTCTTTGAAGCCAAAATGGTGGGCACTGCACAAGGGCTGATTCTCTTTCTAATTATTCCATTTTCTAAGAGTTATTGTATTTGATTGGTTATCTCCTTGGTCTGATCTAGTGTCATTTTATAAGCTGCCTTATTGGGCAATGAAGCTTCGGATATAAAATCAATTTGGTGACTTATGGCACGTTGAGGAGGCAATGTAGCTGGTGTTCCATCACTAATGATGAACTGATTTAGGACCTACTGCACTCCTTTAAGAATGCACACCTTCTTCTCTTTGTTGTCTTCTTTTGGCTTTACAACTATGGCAAACCCCACTCCTTCTCCTTCCTTGATTGTGCTGATGAACTCTTTCTCGCCAACTAGCAGCACATTAGAACCTTTGGATCTTCCCTCTACTTTGTCTCCTATGGACTGGATTTTGTAGGTGGTTCAATCCTTTTGGAAGGTATAAGCATTCTTCTCTCCATGGTGTATTGCTTTTCTGTCAAACTGCCATGGCCTACCTAGGAGTAGGTGGCAAGCATCCAAGGGCAAGATGTCACACAAGCTTTTGTCCTTGTAGCCTCCTATAGTGAATTCCACCCAAGTTTTTCATTCACAAGAACATGTTGCCCCTTGTTGAGCCATGTAACTCTATAGGGATCACTATGTGATATTCCTAGCAAATTGAGCTTGCTCACCACTTCCTCTGACACTATGTTGTATGTGGATCTTGAATCCACCACCACTCGACATACCTTTCCCATGATATTGCATTTTATTCTAAAAAGAGATCTCATTTGGCTAGGTTCCTCCTTAACCGGGTCTTTAATCAAGACTCTTCTTATCATAAGGTTCTCTCCAACCTCTGAATCCAAACTCACTTCTGATGCTTTCATGTTTGTTGCATCCTCTTGAGCATAATTTAGTCTCCTCTCACCTCCTTGGGATGAAGAAGACTTCTCAGGGCATCTATAGGTCGGGTGTCCAAGTTGATGGCAATTGTAGCACTTCATGGTGGCAAAATAGGACCTTCTTCCTCATCCAGTAGACCTTCGTCTACTAGAGGTTCTAGATCCCCTTCCTCTATAGCTTCTCTTGCTATTGGAATCCCCACTTTTCTCAACCAACATTCATTCCCCTTGGGATCTTTGGTCTACACTTCTTCCACCAAAGCTACCTCTCTAACCTCTGCCATCTCTTCCCCTACCTCTACCTCTATTGCTTTGCTCTTTTTTCTTCTTGCTCTTTTCCTCCCCTTTCAGTGCCAATTGATAGCACTTATGCATGGTATTAGGGTATAACAAACTTAATTCCTCTTGAATATTCCATCTTAATCCATTCAAGTATCTGGCTACCTTGATGCTCTCGTCCTCTACCACCTTGGATCTCAGACACAACTTCTGAAATTCCTCAGTGTAGCTACTCACATCCAAGTCTCTTTGTCTCAAATTTTGTCTCCTCTTGTGCAATTGGATCTCATAATCTTCAAGGATGTATGCTTCTTTCACCTTGGCTAATATGCCCTTCCAAGTAGCTATGGGGTTCTTGCCCTCTTTTTGCCTCTCTTCTTGGATAAATTTCCACCAAGTCAAGGCTGCTCCTCACAATCTAGACTTGGCCACCTTCACCTTTTGTGCCTCACTGATTCCATCACATTCAAAGTGATTCTCCACTCCCTCTATCCATTCGAGGACTACATCAGGCTCCATTTTTCCACAAAAAAGTGGCACTCCTTCCAGGGATTTTCCTCCTAAGGCTTTGATTGCTTTAAGGAAAGGTTCTTTAGGTAGAATAGGGTCTGGTTCAGGTTTCCTATCCTCTTCTAAAACTTCTTTGCCCTTCCCTTCATTGACCTTAATTGTCACTTTCTCAATTTTGTCTTCAACTGCGTCTAGTTTGCTCTCCAATTGTAATAATCTTTCTCTGAGGAGCCTATTTTCTTCCTCTTGATCTTCTACCTTCTTGGCTAACTTTTCATTTCTCACCATCCTTAGACTATTCTCTCATACTGATTCAGTGTCTATCATGCACTGGCTTCTTCCCAAATCTTGGTCTCTCTGATACACTATGATGGGGAGGTATACTCAAAGAGAGTCAATCCTTTATCAAAGGGAAATCAAGTGTTGTCTTAGTGGTCTCCCTTTAATTTTCTCTGGTCTATCCATCAAATTAGGAATTTAAACTCTCTAGGAGTTCTCCCAATCAAGATGTGCTCACTGGTTGCTCAGGCATGGTTGAGATTCACAAGGGTAAATCCAACCTTACACTATCAAACTCCTAAGAAATGCTTGTAGAGATTGTAGTAAGTGTTCATGAGGTTTTCCAAGGCCAATCAACTAGTTTTGAGTTTGGGTTTGATCCATTTCCCCATCACTCCTTCCTTTCCCTATTTTCTAGGCCTAGTAGCCCTATAGCCCCAATTAGCCCTACCTAACTGGTTTTTATGGATTTGTTCACAATTTTCCTAAAGACCCACACAAACTCTTTGGTGATCTGAGTACCCTTTTGGAATTACTTCAATATTTATGGGTTGAGAATTCTCAGTCTGACCGTACAAGTACGAAACCCAAGAATGTCTTGTTTTAAGGGGTTTTAGGCTCTTTTTGATCTTCTTTCAAGGGTTTGGTGTCTTCCTTGATCAGCCACACCTCCAAACTCACACATATTTTCTTCCACACCCCACTTGTTCATTCCAAACACTCTGTAACTCCAACCCTGCTCGTCCCTCCAAGCATTTGCATAATTTCACTCATTTCCTAATCGGGCTATGACTGAGCTCGCCTACAAAATGATGCTCAATGGCCTTTAAATGACCTCCAAATGAAAAAAAATACTATGTACACTATACAAAGGTGCCATGGCTTGAGTCCCAAGGGTTATTGAGAAGAACTCAAAGGGCTTCAAGCTAGAACCGTGTTTGGGCCTCTCAAACCCTTACTCAAGCCGAGAGCTTACAAAATTAAGAACTCAATTCAAACCTGAAACAAAACTAACCAAAATGCTTCCTGAACACTATAAGAGAATATACAAAACAATGGTCAAATAATAGCAATGCAATCAATCCATGAAGTACAGACTGTTGCTCTAATTCTTAGAAAATACAAGGTAAAAACTTGAAAATGGTCTTCAAATTGTATTAAGTTCTCCTTCAGGTGTTCACCAACCCAATTACATTCATGCTCAGGGAATTTATATTCCATTTTTGGCCTAACTAACTCTCCATCGGTTTCCTAACTAACCCCTTGCTCAAAGTTGCTCAACGTTGCAAAAAGTTGTCAAGCAACTTTGACAACTTTTGCCAAAAAGTGCATTTTTGCATTACATGCTTTGTTTCCTTCTCCAAACCATCTAGGATGACTAAAAACCACTACTTTAATATTTCCCAATTCCAAACAAGGCTATTCAAGAAATTTTACATCAAAATGCATGATTATGTCATTTTAGGCTTACAAGGGCTAACAAGGCAAAATTGAGCAAATGCATGGTCCTATGGACATTCAACCTACCAAAGCATATCACAAACATATGAGGACCTATGAGAAGAATATTATTCACCATCCAAAACCAAGCTATTAACAAACACACCAAAATGAAGAAATTGCACTCAAAACTAGGTGCTCCTGCACCATTTGTTTTCTCCTATATCATCTTCTTTTGCACCAGTGGCTTTGCCACTTGGTGCAGAATTTGTTACTGTTGGTTCCACATTTTCTATATCCATAACCTATTCATTCTGATCTAGAGGACTATTTTCCTCAACATCTATAACTTGTTCAATACGTACACTAGCCTTCTTTGCCTTTATTTCTTCTTTATTCTGTACATTTGCTTTTGCCAGAGATTCTGCATTCAATTCCTTGGCATCTTTCAAAATTGTGGATGGGCTATCCACTACACCTTTGCCTTTTCCATCAACTAGGATGTCTGAAGTGTCAGACTTAGGATTAACTTCTGGTGATGTAAAGAAATCAGGGTTGTCAATAAAGAATTTAACCCATGCCTCATTGGTTTCACTGATTATTTCTTTGACTCTACTAGCCATAAGGATAAGTGTCCTATGCTTGCTTCTGAAAATTGATCTATTTGCAGTTTCAAGGCACCTATCCATCTCCTCTAGGGTAATCGAACCACAATTAGTTAATAATGCTTGAATCTTTATGTGTCGGTCTTCCTCCATAGCAAATAATCTTCTAGCATTTAGATTTTTATATAATTGTGTCGATATTTGCTTTGCAATCACTAATAAAGCCTTCTTATATATGTCCAAGTATAATAGAACAACTTCCTCAATTTCTTTGTTCATTTTCGTCTAAATGTTCATAATAATGTTGAATTTTCTTTAACATACAATTGTTTGTTATCTCATCTATTAACTTAGCATAAGACATAGGTGGAATGATACTTATATTACTGGTTTCAATAGCTTCATCTATGTCTTCCTTCTTCTTCTTCTTGCCAGATGATGCAGGAGTTTCTTTCACTGGCCTTTTCTTATCAGTAGGATTCCTTTCAATTGGATGACTTGCCGGTATCTTAATGGTTACCTTCCTTGCTGGCTGCTTCCTTATCTTCTCAGCTTTCTCCTTTGGATCTTCTACCCTCTTTCTCTGCACCCTTTTGAAAGATAAAGGAATTTCTTTCTCAATCTCAGTATCTGAATTAATTGGTGCAAGGAGAGCTTCAAGTTGTTTCCTCTTTTTGACTTCTTTGGTTGATGAGGCATCAATTATAGTTTGAATGTCTTTTGAGACCTTTTCAACAAATTGACTAACTTTTCTCTATTGCCTCTCTCTCTTCTTCTGATTGAATTCAGTTTTAACATCAAGTTCTTTTTGCTTTGCAGTCCCAAATGATTTTTTAGATTCATCTATCGGTGCATCAATAAGTATCCTAGCATATGCATCCAAGATGCTTGCATCTACCTTATAACCCATTTCCTCAATCCATATCTTCTAGGGTATTACAGCTTCCATAAGAGTTTCATCCTTTTTCACCATGAAACAAATTTGAGTTGAGTATTTCTCAACTATGTGCTTTGGAATTCTTTCCCTTGACTTCATGGCTTTCTGAAATGATTTCAAGTATCCCCAAACTTTATCATCTCTTAAGTTTCCCAAACCGGTTATAGCACCCTTAATCTGCTTTCCTACTGGTATACCAAAGGTCCATTGCCTTTTTCCCAAACCCGGTATCTCATTCAAAAAGAAAAGCATTAAACACACTAGCAGATTTCCATACCAAAAAACTCCTTTCTTTTCACCCTTAATCTTGCCTAAGTTCATAATCAACTCTTCTTTCATCCATTCACACAGATCATACTTTTCATCCTTCTTCAACATTTGATATGTAGCAAAAATGCAAGAGCTAGAAACAAAGTTAAGTTGGTTAGATTGGGTTACCTTGTAACCTATAATCACACTAACAAATTTGACATCCTTGTCAATAATGGTAGTGACTCTCATTGAGCGATTATCAGAGGTTGCACCTGTGAGCTTGTTGATCTGATCATTTGATATCTTCCTTTCTAGTTTCTAACCTATCTAAGGTAAGTTGGTGATGGCCTTGATTGCTTCCTTGGTGATCTTATGGGATCTATCCAGCCAAATAAATTCACCATGAACTCTAGTCAGCATGTACCAGATTATTTTGTCCTCAAACTCGAGAATATCTAAGATTCTGGTTAACCCTAGGTCTGCAATATGCTTGAATTCAAGCTTGATGATTCCAGAGTCGTTTAATAGTTCAGATATGTACAATGAATTGATCTCATCTATTCCCAAGTCCTCTAGGTTGTAGTGGATGTAAGCTCCGACATCCTCAACATGAACCATGCCTTCAGGAGCCCTCAAAAAAGAGTCGACTGAATCATTCAGAGTTGCAATATGTGGGAATCTCTTGAATATTGGTCTTTGATGGTCCTTAACCTCTACTACATTGGGATTTGCAATGAAAATAGGGACAGAAGAAGAACCAACCTCCATTTCAAATGATTGAATTGTGAAAAATACCTGGAAATAGTCGTTGGTGATAAACCCTAGATATCTCCTTAACTCACTTTGTATCGCTCTGAATGAAAGGTGAACATACTGAAGTGAATTCTTCCTTTTATCCTTCGAAAAACCCTAAGTTGCCATCGACATAAATGCCTTCCAATGAGACATACTAGATCTTGATTCAACATATATATGTTGGATAAACTTCTCAAAAGTCTGGAACTTCCTTCCAGATCTCTTTCCAAGGGAATATGCAGGATTTCCATGAAATTTGCCTACCCCTAAGGCATCTGCCTCAGTTGCCAGATGAGCTTCCTTCTGGTGCAGGAACATTCTTCTCTACTGGTTGAGTAACTGGAGCAGTTTCACCTCCTGATTGATCATCTAACTTCCTAACCCATCTCTTGGTATGATCATATCGGATCTCATTGATCTTTTGTTTTCCTTTCTCATTTGACCCATCATTTCTAATAGGTGGATTTTTGCTTATACAAAACTTGGCTATGTGTCCAATCTTGTTGCATGCATAACATGTAACATTGTTCATTTGAATTGCTTTGTTGTATCCAGAATAATTGCTTGACCTGCACTAATTAGCCATGTGTCCAAACTTTCCACATGCATGACATTTTACATTCATTCTGCAATCTTATATCTTATGACCATACTTATTGCATTTGGAACATTGACCGGGGACAAAGTTATAATTCTAATTTTCTTTACTTCTACATTGACTAGGCATATGACCATATTTATTGCAAACAAAATATCTACCATTAAATTTGTGAGCATTGAATTGTCATACCAGTGTATTCTGGTTTTGGTTGTTCTGATCATTCTCCTTACCAGATGTCTGATCTTCATTTGCAGTACCAGAGCTCTAACCTTGTTCAATTCCAAGTCCTCTGGAGTCTTTATTTTGCCTTTCACTCTCCAATAATTCATTAAGTTGTGCTGAACTAGCCTTGAATTTATCCTTATACGAGTTCATTTGCAATAGTCAGATCATCTCTTAGGATTGTCATATGTCTTTCAAGTTATTGTTCATTATTTTGGAATTGCACTAATTGTGTTCTTAACACATCATTTTCATGAGCTAACCTGATGCATTCTTCAAATTTGACCTTCAATGATCTAGCAAGGTCTTCTTCCTTTTTCTTTTTGTCTTCAATTTCTTTTTCCATCCTCATAGTTAGGGCTTGTGTTTCAGAGTGTCCTTTTCTTCATCATCTTGATCTTTCAATTGTTCCCATAGTTCCTTCCTTTTGGCTTGAGAACTAGATAGCTTTTCTTGCAGAGTGATAATGAATTCTTTTGCAAATCAAACTTCATATTCCAGCTTAATGTTCTTAACTTTTTCTGCTTCAAAATCATCAAGAGAAACTTCAAGATATTGTCTCAAACACATCTCCATGGATTCCGGATTCAGGATCTCCCTCAAGTTGTTAGGCTTCCTCTGAGGTGCAAAGTTCTAATACCAATTGTTGGAATCCAAGAACACTAAGAGGGGGGGTGAATCATTGTTCTACCAAAATGTAAAATTTTAGCCTTATCAAAAAATTCATTCATCAATGAGTAAACATAAATACAAGTAACTGAAACAAATAATGCAATCACATAAATGAACACCATAACACAGAGAGTTTATATGTGGAAAACCTCAATGAGGAAAAACTACAGTGGGATTTGTTACCCACAATATCAGTTCACTGGTGATATGAAGAGATATTACATATAATAGGGGCTTGCACACACAAGAAGGCATGCTGCCTAGAGCACACTACTCATCTCAAAGAGTCCCACTCACTACAATCACTTTCTAATACAAAATAGCAAAACTAAACTCATATAATGCATCTGCTATGCCTAATTGAGTTCTAGTTAAGGCTCTGACTATTCCAGTTCTTAAACCCTAAACCCTTGTCAGAATAACATACACCTTATGAGTACCTTAGAAATCATCTACAGATCATTACAGAATATTGCTTTCATATACAAATGATCTCGCATACATAAACTTTACATGTCAGATCTAATTCCAAAAATGTTGTATCTTAAATGACCTAATAGACTGACTTATATACCCTTACAAACATTTATTCCATATGTCATCTTACACACAAAATGATAATACATGTCTTCTCATTACAAATGCATATGAATTATAAAATTCTTTGCCAGATCTCCAAGTGATGTCAGCTTCCCATACTAGTACCTAGTTTGTCAGTTACCTTTGAAATCCTTGATGACAATGAAGTGTTTGCCGGTGTCGGTGAACCAAAATATGTTGTCAATGTTGCCATCAATGACAACATAAGAAACCAAATGAGTGTCAATTACCAATAGTTAATAGAGAGATACAATGTAGCTAGGAAGGTCACCTATGATAATATGATCATATCAGACAAGGTCAAGGTGACAAAGCAACTAACAAAGATTGATGAGGCTATTAATTATTGAAGTTGCATATATAGGTCTTGTACTAACACCGACAAACTTGCAACTGACTTGGAGGTAAAAATAAAAGTGGTAAAGGCCCGATTCGAACATCTAGCTAACAATTTTGATGGTACTCATTCATTGACCAGTGCTATTGATGGTCAAAATTTGGCTATAGAATCTGAGATATCAGCCTTGGAGAAAGATATGGACAGGTTAATCCAGTGAGCTAGGGAATCGAGAGGATTGGTAAGTCCCGAGTTGAACACTTTGTTACTTCATAAGAAGGAAAGTTTAGAATTGATGAATAAACAAACACTAGAAGACCTAACTAAAGAAGAACTTCATGCATACATTCTTAATGGGTTTGTATCTATTTTGGGAACATTGAAAACCGATTGGGATACTCACTTAGGATTTTTGAAGGGTGAGTACCTGGATATATTCAAATACATCTAGATCTGATAAACAGATTTTGATTTCATTCTTTCATTCATTTGCCCCAGCCTTTGTCATTGATGTCAAAGGGAGAGTGGTTGTTGTGAAAAATGTTAAGGGACATAAGAAGTCATGTATAGCTTAAGGGGAGCAGGGTCATTTTTGGGAGGAACCAGGATAGCACTTCAGTGATCCATTTTTTTCACATGAGTGTTGTCATCAATGCCAAAGGGGGAGATTGTTGGAAATTGATACTCATCTGGCTTAGTTATGTTGTCATTGATTGAAACACACATTATTTTAGGTTGGACACTTAACCGATACTCACTGGTATTCATGATTCGGCAACCGGCAGTCAAGTCATCTGATAGACAAGGGAAATTGGCAAACTAGGAACCGGTATATGAGGCCGACATAAGAGATTGATCTGGCAGGTTTACACCGCAACAATCAATGGCATCAATCACAAAGTTTAATGTATTTACTTTTGTCTAGGCCGACATGTAAATAAATTGTAACATCTTTGTAAGCCGGCATAAGGCATTCATATTTATGATTGGGAAGGGTATTTAAGTGAATCTGGTTAGGTTATTTTGGATATACATACAGAGAGAAGGAATATATAGTGGTGTGATATTATGCAAGCTATGTTGATCGACTAAATGCAAATATAATATTCTATAGTCAGTCTTGGTTATTGGTTTAGAGGTTTGGGATGCAAAGTATGTTACCGGTAAAGGAGGACACAGTGAAAACCGGTACAGATAGTGCTTGAACCGGAACTCATCCAGCATAACAGATGCATTCTTTGAGTTCATAATTTTGTTTGTAAACCAGTATTTGGTGTTTGTAGTCAGTGAGGCTCCTTTGGTGATGAGCAGTACATTCTAGGTTGTTGGCCTTCATACATGTGCAGGCCCCTATTGTAATATTTATTCATTTGGCCAGTAGATAGATATTGTGGGTCACCAATCCCATCGTGGTTTTTCCTCTTTGAGGTTTTCCACGTATAAATATTTGTGTTATGGTGTATGTTCTTATGGTGTCATAATTTCTACTTACTATTATATTCTTTTATGGTTACCGGTTACTGAATTACTTTGTTAATAAGGTTAAAATTGATCTCACCGGTAGAACACTAATTCAACCCCCCCCCCTCTCAGTGTTCTTGGATTCCAACACATAGTCCAATTCACAGATCAATGTATGCACATACCTTCAATGTCTCTACTTGGATACTTTTCCTGCATGTTTTTTTTTAATTTAAAATTTTGAATTTTTGAATGCTAACTTTCTCTATGTAGGGCCTCAATCAACATTTGCACAGGCGTTTCAATGTCTATGCCTACACTTCAACGACTTCACTTTAAGTGCTTATTTTCAAAAAAATTGCTAACTTTTCTCTGTCCTTGTAGCTTTTTCACATATCCAAGACATAAAATCAGACTACTAACACCCTTTTGCAAGACGTTTTGTTGAAGACCATCATCTTTTCCACTAGATTTAGTTTATTTTTTCTTGCATTATATATTAGCAAAAATCTTTCATTTGGGCCTAAAAAGAACGTGTATTTGGTGTTTGGTTCACTTGCACATTGTGTAGGGTGGACCCACCATCACACCTATTATCCTCCCCTCGCCTTCATGGACCTTGGGTGATGAGAAAGGTGATTGACAACACCCACATTTTTCTTTTGTATTTGAGGGCTATTCTTGATTGGGGATTTCATCACCTCACAAGGGTACTTTGAATTGGGACACGTCAGGGATATCGACTCTCCCAGCATGATGTCGAGCGGGTTTTTTTGAGCCACTATATAAATAATTTGGTTAGGCGTCTAGGGTGTTGAATGAATTTGATGTATGTGGGGGCCTTCCTTGAACCAATAAGCTCAGTTAGAGCCTTAAGTGGCTTGGTTCGATAATATGTCATTGGATCGGTGATCCCTTGGAAATTACACCAAGAACCTTGTTTAGTGGCCCAAAATCCTACATTCATAGTGCAGGGGATGTGGATCATACCCCGAAGTTACCTCTCATGTACCCACTCAAGATGAGATAGGAATTCCCCATATAATAGATTATTGAAGCTTTGGGGTAAGAGAATCTAGTATGCCCAAGAAGTGAATGCACTGTAAGGGGGAGCTAGTGCTACTAGAATATCTATCTATCCACTTGTTTGAGGTATCGCTTATGTGAGAGGCCTATTGAATGGTTTCCACTTTCCATCCTAAGTTGAATGTCTAACACGTGTCTTCATTTGTGCAAAACCTATAAAAATATGTTTGGGCTAATCTAGGCCCCGAATCCCTCCCACGCTTATCATAAAGTGTTATCTGGGCCAATATATATTCATTTCTTGATATTTCTTTCTAATTCAAACAAGTCCAACATTCCCACATCTAATCAAACCCTTCAAATTCTACCTTGTCACTATCAAATCCCTATCCCCTCATCTCCATCCAAATGATTATCAATCCTTGACCAAATATCTTTATCTCATTATCAATCCATTCCTGGGTAGCCTTCCCCTTCTTCTTCCTTCCATCAATCCATAATCATTTTCTTCTCACCTTTAAGGACTTAGCACATCAACCTAATCAAATCTCCAAAAATCCCAATTAATCAATCAATATTCCTTTAATATAATCATCAATCATCAATCCTAATCCAAAGTAAACACTTTGTGAAAGTTTGATTTAAACCTTATCTTTAATCAATAATCAATTGTCTTTTTGTGCTTGGGAAATAATCTCGCCCAAGTACCTTTGCCTAATCATTTGGGTTGATCAAAACCCAAAATCCTTTTTCCCTATTTTGCTTAGGCACATAAATCCTGTTAGCAATAGCCAAGAGGGAAGACTGAGAGGGGGAGTGAATCAGTCTTCACCGGAATAACAAACTTAACCACAAAACATAGATCAGATAAACTACAACAATAAGATAGATAAGAAAATTAACCGCACAACACACAACACCAAATTTTTTACGTGGAAAACCTGATTAAGGGAAAAACCACGGTGGGAACCTGCCCACAGTAAGATGATACTCTACAGTAGTATGTGAAAATATTACAATGGTGTGAGGCCTCACCTCGACTCAGTCTAACATTTCAGTGATTTTTATATTGAGACTATTATGGTTACCTTATTTTGATGCATTTTAGAATTTAGAACTTATATGATTTCAGGATTTGGATAACATTGCTATATATTGATTATTTATTTATATGCTTTATGAGATAGAACACTACATGATTGTTAGATAAGATGAAATTGCGGTGATAAATGTCATTATTGAATTTGCAGGACTTTACTATGATAATAGAATTATGATGTATGTTTCAGTTTATGAGAATTGGGATGAATTGCTTATGTGAAATTGTTTGGATAAAAGATGTATTTAATTTGTTCAGATGTAAATTGTATGCAAGTGATGTTGTGTATTATTATTCCTTTGAATTATATTATATGTGGATATTTGAAAGTACTAATGTGTAAATTGAGATGCGCAGGAAGTTATCCATGTGACCATGGAAATATTACGGAGAACCAAACCTAGACCTATGTATGTTCGTAAGCCAGGGGTTGTCTATTTGGAGAGACAACACCCTGTTTGTGTTGTATTTTATTCATAACAGTATATGCTGCATGTGTGTTAAGTGTATTTAATTGGTTTGTGTAAAATCCAAAAGAGACGATTTCATGTTTTAAATTGTAAAAATGTTTTCTTTGTGTCACTTGACAAATGTGTGGATTTAAGTTTAAATTTTTATTTTTGTCTCTTGGTGGGAAAGTGTTCAACTATAGCTTTTTCAATTAATGTAACGTGATGTCATAAATACCTTGGGTAAAGAATCTTTGGGGTGGTCAACATAGGTTTGACCCGAAAATAAACTTCAGTGAGGTTCAAAATGGGTTAAATGAACACCTAGGGGTAGTTTAATAAGGTTTCCTAAAGCCCATAAGGTATACCTAAGGGTTAGGGGTAATTTTAGGCAAGTTTCTACTCCTAAGTGATCTTTTAGACACCCTAAAATTTGACTTTTCTGAGTTATGCGAAAATTGAAATTAGAAGATTGAACCTAGTTGTAAACTTTCCTTTTCGAATGAGAGTTCCCTTTCCCATTCTATCTTACCTTCCTCTTTAGTTTTTAGAAACTTGTGAGAACTCTCACAATGAGCTTCTTAAGAAAGAATTTGAAAATTTGAGGGTAATCACCCACTCTCCATTTTTGGAGACGAGAAATTTTGAAAAGAATAGAATAGATTTGGAATAGGGAAATTTGGCTAAGGGTAGAAGGAGAAGATCCATGGAATTGGGTAGCTCTTCCTCAACAATACTAACCTACCTTTGGGCAGATTAAGGTTGGTTACATTCTTCTTAAAATGACTTCTTTTTGCATGTGTTTGAAAGTATGTTGGTGTAAGAAATCTGTTTTCTTGTATGTCCTTTTTGGGAATTTCATTTGGTATTTTGTATTATGTTTTGTATGTGTTTTTGGGAGTCTTCAAGACCTCTTACTCTTGGGAGAGAGGAGGATCTTGTGGGTGGTAGCAGTGATAACCCTCGAGTGAGAGACTCTCGTTATGAGAGCGATCACAAGGGATTTTTGTGTGACCCTTGCTGCATGGCCTGTTTGTGCAATGGGGGTCATAAGGAGGGATATAAGGCTAGAATGCCTTGGGGGGCATAAGGAATAAGGGGTTGAAATTCTTGATGTATTTGATGTGCCATGAGGTGGCTACATGTTTTCCATACTTGCAATTCTCCTTAGGGTATTGGTCCACTACCACCCTTAAAAAGGTCATCACTAAAGTGTGGTGCAGTGCAGCCAGGATGGGAATGTGTTTGAAATCTGTGTGTATTCTGTCTTCTATGTGTTGCATGTTTGTTTCTCATCTAGGGCTTGGTTCTCTGAGCTCGGGGGTGGCTACCAGTTAGCCTAGACTAGGAGGTGAGCACTCCATGGTCATAGTTGTGATTTAATATGCAGGATTGTCGGGAGAAAAGAATAGGACAAGTGGAAGGTTGCAGGAGTTATTGTTAGAAATTTATTTGCAGTTTTAATTATTAGTTTTAAAAGGAGAAATATACCCTCATTCATTGAAATGAGAGGCTAATTGTAAATTAGAAATAAAGACATGAGATTTAGTTATTTGTTATTTAGATAAAGAAACATCTTGTAAATTTTACAGAATACTTTTTGGAATGAAATAAGCTAGATATACTCTTCTTTCTATTTGAAAATAAATGCTTTCGAATTGCATGCAATAGCCCACTGAAATATTAAAAAAATCATTTTTATTTAATTCTGTGTTTTCCTCTTATATGCGGTTTTGTCTTCATTTTAATTGCAGAAAATATGAGTTGTAGTTGTTGATAGATTTTAATAAAAAAATATTTTATCTATTTAGTTGCTGAAGTAATTGCAGTTGCAGTAAATTTATTTATGGTAGAAAAGAAATAAGTATTCCTAAATTAGTATTCCCAAAGTCAAAATAAAATCGTATATCTGATGTGTTTATGATAATTTGATTTGCAGGAAATTTATTCCATTCTTAAGTATTTAAAATAAAATAAAACAGAAAAGGCATAAGTTAGATTTGCATGCATATTGTAGATTGAAAATAAATTATATATTTCTGTTTTCTGTAAAAGCAATATAGTACAATAAAGTTCTGGAAATTATTATTTCATCTATTTCAGAAAATTAGCATCTCAATAGATATTTCATCTAGTAAATGTAAAATTTTAACTTGTTAAATTTGTTGTATAAATTTAATTTAATTCAGTCAGTTAGTGTATGTAGAAGATAAATTTAAGGTTAATATAGTTCATCTATGTTTTAGCAATAAAGCGTTTTGGTTTTAAAAAAAAAAAAAAATACCCTTGTTGTGAATGATCTAGAAAAGTACAAAACCATTTATATTTTTCTATCTAAAATCAGAATAATGGTCACCAAAATACAAATGAGGTATTTATGTCTGCATGTATATAAAAATGCTATATATATATATATATATATATATATATATATATATATATATATATATATATATATATATATATATATATATATATATATATATATATATATATATATATATATATATATATATACATATGTATATATATGTACATATGTATATACATATATATATATATGTATATATATACATATTTATATATATATAATATATATAATTATATTTTTTATAAAAAAAAAACATTTAACAAATTTTATTTTGTTTAAATAAAACAAAAAAAAAATTATCTTTTTTTTCAAAGGGGAAAGGCGAGGGCCGCACAGGGCACGTAGTCCCTATGCGGGCCGCGACCAACATAGAGGTCGCAGCCTCTGTGCGGGTTGCGGTACCCACAAGGGCCTGCGACTCCCTGTGAGGGATGCGCTCCGCGCCAGTGGCTGCAGCCACTGTGCGGGCCGCGACACACACAGTGGCCAAGGTCGTTGTGTGGGCCGTGACCCCCATAGTGGGTCGTCCCACTGGCGACGCCTCCCTCCGCCTCTCCCACTTTCGGCCACCCACTGTCAAAATCGCCGCCGACCCCGCACAAAAAAAAAAAACCTGCAACACCAAATGTTAAAATGAAACCCTAGCCCGGTTAGGGCTAGGGTAATTAAGTAAAGAGTAAATAAAAAAAAATAAGGGACTATTTTATAGATTAAAATAAGGGTTAGGGTTTGCATGGGTAAACCCATTTAGGTATATAATATTATTTATATTTATATATATGTATGGTTGAATTATTTAATTTTAATTTTCAAAGAGATTGAAATGTTATGGATCCAATAATAATGAATTAATATTTGACTTTAAATTTAAATAAGTTGACTTGTTTAAATATTAGTGAAGTCAATATTTATTTTAAATTTAAATTGATTGAGAAGTCCATGAACTGAATATTAATGAAATTAACATTTATAATTAATTTTTATAGATTTAGGTATTCATGAAATAAATATTAATAAAGTTAATATTTATTCTAAATTTGAATAGCTGGATTATTATGAACTAAATATTAGTGAAGTTGATATTTAATTTAAATTTAAACAGATTTAGAAGTTAATGAACTAAATATTAATGAAATTAATATTTATTTTAATTTAAATAGATTTGAGTGTATATGAAATAAATATTAATGAAGTTAATATTTATTTTAAAATTTAAATAGATTGAATGTTTATGAACTAAATATTAATGAAGTCGGCTTTTAATTATAAATTAAATAAATCAAACGACAATAAAGCTAGTCCATTTTAATCCGTATTTATTTAATCTTAAATTATTTTCGTTATTTAAGTGAGTAGATAAAGTTCTTTTTTTAAACTTAGTTAAGACCAAAACTGGTTAGTGCATTTTTGTGTTAGAAACTTATTGTTAATTAGTTAGTATTTTTTTTTTTAATTATTCCATTCTTGCCCTAAATTTTGGGCATGACAAATGGGGAATGCACATGCATTCAGGAACAGTTCCTAGAGCTCACTGCTCAGATGATATTTTCCCGGAAGGCTAAAACCTTCAGGGAAGTCTGACTGACTTACAATAACATTCAGACTACAATTCGAAAGAAATGAACTGAAAGAATAGCATCTCTAAATGCCTGATTACAGTTTTGGTTAAGCACTGATGTCTGTCCTGCAATACCAATCTCACCACAAACTCAACACCGAAGGATAAATCACTTGTTCACACACAAACCTCTCTTTGATAATGAAGACACACTCTCGACACCCAAACTACATGAATAACTCACCTATATATACAATTCATCAACCTTGATAACAAGGTCGGCTAAATCCTCAACCCTCAATTACAAAATTACATCACACGATACAAAGATCGACCACTGGACCAATATAATGGTTTACATAGAATAGCATGGTCCCAAATCAAATTTCCAAAAACACAACTCCACCAAAAATCACACCAAGATCAACCGCAACATGCTACACCACCAGAAATACCGCATAACACGCAAATCATCACCGGTTGATAAAAACGACCAAAAACTTGCACAGCGATCAATGCATATTTCCAAGACAAATAGGACATGACTAAGAAACACCAGCAAGCACATTAGAATCATCCTAAACAGCTGCACCAACACCACTTTGCAAATCTTCATCGATCAACGTCTGAAATCTCAAGAACACAACCAATCAGCAACTGTCACAAAGAAAGATAACTTGTGGAGCACCAAATCATGATCCAACTGAAATGAAGATACACAAGATCATCCAAAATAATATCCCAAAAGCTCAACACCAGATCTGATCACACTAGAATATACCAGAGGAAATATCAACCTCTGCAAAACAGTGATCATCAAAACCAAACTACAAAACCGGATCAGAAAATCTTCCCAATCTACAATCACCAGAGTAAATGACCAAAATATGTTGACATCAATGACAACAACATATCCTAGTAGCAACAATGACCAAAAATATCCAACAATCTCCCCCTTTGGCATTGATGGCAACATATGAATGTGAAACACAATCAATGCAAAGAAAAGAAGATATCTCCAACAAACTCCCCCTAAGATCAAGACATAGAAAGAAGTTTTTCACATGATATCTCTCCCCCTTTGATAGCAATGCCAAAGTTCACAAAATAGAAAACCAAACTCTCTAAAATAGAAACATGAATCTTTCTCCCAAGACATAGACTACTCCAGAAAAGTAGCAGCACCAACTCACCAATACGGATAAAAAGATAAAGCTCTGAAATCCACAAGATTGATGCAAATTAATGCATCTAGTTCTCATCAGGAGGGGTGGATACCCCTAACTTGTCTCTCAAGTAGACAAATGTATCTACAAGAAAAGGTTTAGTGAAAATATCAGCCATTTATTCCTTTATAGATACATACTCTAGCTTCACCTTCTCTTCACTGACTTGCTCTCTCAAGTAATGATATTTGATTGACATGTGTTTAGTCTTTAACTGTTGCACTAGATTCTTTGACATGTGATAGTACTATAATTATCATAGTATATAACAGTAGGCTCATCATGAATAACTCTAATATCTTTCAACATTTGCTTCATCCAAACTACTTGAGTGCACTTACTAGAAGCAGCAATGTACTCAGCTTCAACAGTAGATAAGAACACTGAATCTTGTTTCTGGGTAGCCCATGAAATGAAATTATTACCCAAAAAGAATGCTCCACTGGTAGTGCTCTTTCAATCATCTACATCACCAGCCCAATCAGCATCAGTATAGGCACAAAGCATGAAATCATCATTCCAAGGATACGATAATCCATAGTCCATAGTTCCCTTTAGATATCTGAATATCCTCTTAATAGCAGTGACATGGCTCTCCTTCAAATCAGCTTCATATTTAGCATCCATACACACAGCATGCATAATGTCAGGCCTAGTCTGAGTAAGATACAACAATCCACTGACCATAGATCTGTACAAACTCTGATTAGCTTTCAGAGATTCATCATTCTTGGATAATTTGCAACCAGTCACCATAGGAGTTCCAACTAGTTTGGAGTCATCTAATCCAAAATTATTCAGCAATTCCTTCACATACTTAGTTTGAGATATGAATATACCTCTTCCAGTCTTTGCAATCTCCAAACCTAAGAAAAAATTCATTTCACCAATCACAGACATATCAAATTCTTTCTGCATATCAGCGGTAAACTTCATGATCAAGTTATCATCACCACCAAAGATTATATCATCAACAAAGACTTCAACAATCAGGATGTTATCATTTTCAATCTTAAAGTACAAATTATTGTCACCAGCACCTTTACTAAATCCCAATTTCAACAAGTATTTAACTAATCTATCATACCAGACTCTAGGAGCTTGTTTCAGTCCATAAATAGCTTTCTTCAATTTACATACCATGTCTCCATCATCTAATAGTGAGAATCCATCAGGTTGTTCAATGTAAACTTCTTCCTCTAGATCACCATTCAAAAAGGTTGATTTGACATCCATCTGATATACCTTGAAATCTTTATAAGCAAGCAATAGTCTAACAGCTTCAAGTCTGGCAACTGGAGCAAAAGTATCCTCATAATCAATTCCTTCTTGATGTGAGTATCCTTTGCAGACCAGTCTCACTTTGTTTCTGACAACTTCACTGACTTTATTCAATTTGTTTCTGAATACCCCTTTAGTACCAATTACATTCTTCTCCTTAGGTCTAGGCACAATTTCCCAAGTGTTATTCTTTTCAATCTGATCTAGTTCTTCTTCCATAGCTCTCATCCAACTTTAATATTTACAAGCTTCAGCAACATCTTTAGGTTCAACTTTAGAAATCAAATAGACTTCTTTAGCAGCTAACCTTCTTCTAGTAATCACACCTTTATTTTTATCACCAATAATCTAATTTTCAGAATGATTCAATCTTACATACCTTGGAGTCTTCTGATTGTTCTGGTTTTTAGGTTCCTGCACTCCTTCACCAGCAACATCCAGATTCACAGTCTCTACCGGATCATTCTGCTTAGGCTCTTCAAGCTGAATAGGGGCTAAAACAATGTGTTGACCATCATCATAACCACATGCTCTTATCTCTTTCCCAAGGTTCTCATCCACCTTCATATTTTCACTTTCTACTATCTTTCTTAGTCTCTTATTGTAGCACCGGTAGGCCTTGCTCTTTGTTGAATATCCAAAGAAAATACCTTCATCACTTCTAGCATCAAACTTACATATGTCCTCATCTCTTTTGATATAATATTTGATACCAAATACTCTGAAATATCTCACAGTAGGAACGTGACCAAACCAAAGCTCATAAGGGGTCTTACCTGTATCTCCTTTGATGTGAACTTTGTTGAATGTGTAAATAGCAGTACTAATAGCTTCTCTCTAGTAGATCTTCGAAACATTCCCTTCAATCAACATAGTCCTTGCAGCATCCAAAATAGTTATGTTCTTTCTCTCAACAACTCCATTCTATTGAGGGGTTCTAGGAGCAGATAATTGTCTCCTAATCCCATGATTCTCACAAAATGAATTGAACTCACCAAAAAAAAATTCTCCACCTCTATCAGATCTCAGACACTTCACCTTCAATCTAGACTCAGTCTCAACCTTATCTTTGAATATCTTGAATTTATCAAATGCTTCTAATTTCTCCTTCAAAAAGACAACCCACGTCATCCTAGAATAATCATAAATTAGCAGCATAAAATATCTATCACCCTGCACACTTCTAACATTTGTAGGTCCACATAGGTCAGTATGCACAAGATCTACCAATCCATCAGATATATATTGTTTTCTTTTGAAATAAATTATTGTTTGCTTACCTAACTGGCATTCCTTACATACCGGATTAGCAGGCTTAACAATCTTAGGTAGATCTCTAACAACATGTGTAGAATAGATCTTAATCATTGAATTAAAAATCTACATGACACATTCTCCTATTCCATAACCAACTCTCATCAATTGAAGCAATCAAACAACTTTTCTCACCAGCATTCTAATGAAAAATGTCACCTTCCTCAGCTGATCTTATCTGCTCTCACCAATAGTTTGTGGATGATACCATTGTCATGGGGGAATCAAGTATCTAAGAAGCTAGAATCCTGAAGGACGCTCTTTGTAAGTTTGCCTCTACATCTGATCAGCTCATCAATTGGGTCAAAAGTGAAGTTTTTTTCATCAACACACTAGAAAGAAGACAACACAGAATCAACAGAATCCTAGAATGTCAGATTCCTGATCTTCCTTCCACTTATCTTGGCATCCCCTTGGGCATTGCACCTCCCGATTCTTTTTGGAGCTCTCTAGTGGACAAATTTCACAAAAGCTAGCTGGTTGGGAAGGAGCCCTTTTAAGTCAGGCTAGAAAGCTTCAACTTCTAAAAGCTTCTCTGCAAAGCATACCTATTTATGCCCTAAGCCTTTTTAGAATTCTAGTTAAGTATGTTGATGCAATTGAGAAAATTCAAAGAAAATTTCTATGGTCATGGGTTGAGGATAAGAAAAGAATGTCTCTTGTGGCTTGGGATCAGGTATGCAGACCGAAAAGTAAAGGAGGACTAGGCCTAAGAAGAATCTGGACCTTAAATGAAGCTCTCCTGTCTAAACAGGTTTGGAGAATGTTCCACTCAAATAGTGAATGGTGTAAAATCTAGCGAAGTAAGTACTCTCTTATGTCCTCCTCTCTTTCCACTTTTATCAATTCTGAAATCAGTATGAATGGGTCTCATATCTGGAATCATGCCTCTAAGTGCAGAGATAGCATTGCTAAAGGGGTTATTTGGAAAGTTGGCAATGGTAGGAAACTTAAATTCTGGGAAGACCCCTGGCTTTTTGAAAAACCTTTGATTGATATCCTAGAATGGGCCCCTTATGCCTCTTCATGTATTGTAGCTTTTGTTCCTTTAGTTGAAGGGTATTGGATAGGTAATAAATGGCAGAACATTGAAAGTATCCACCCAAGCCTTATTAAGCTTAAAAACCATCTATCTTCGGCCTAGTTGAATAAAGAGGAAGACTCCCTCATTTGGAAATTTGAACCCAAAGGTAACATTACTATCTCTTCAATGTATGGTGTTTTCTCCTCTGCTCTTTCTGAAAATCCTTTTTGGTCTAAAGCTTGGATAAAGGGTCTGACCCCCAAAATAAACTTTTTCTATTGGACTATTCTTCAAAATAAAATCTTGACCTTAGTTAACCTCAAGGGTAGAGTATTTTCCTTTCCTAATAGATGTGCTATGCGTCTTAAGGAGGAAGAGTCAGTGGATCATCTGGCCATCCACTATTCCTATTCTGCTTCAATCTAGGAAAAATTTCTTAATAGTTTTTGTATTGATTGGGTGTTTCCTAACACTATCAGTGAGTTGTTCTACTCATGGAATTACCATTGGTCTAACTCATTTTTTAGATCTCTGTGGTAGCTATCTCTCCCTCACATTTTGTGGGGATTATGGAAAGAAAGAAACAATCATATTTTTAGGGACACTTCTCTCACTCGGGATATTGTGTTCCAGAAAATACAATGGGTGATTGTGGAGAACATAGAGATCATTGGGGGTCCCTTCTTTTCGACCAACCCATTGGAATTTCACATTTTAAGTTCCTGGAGTTTGAAGAATGCTGGCAATTCTGACCCCAAGAAAAACAAAATATTAGAAGCAAGATGGCAAACTCCCCCTCATGGGTGGTCCAAAGTCAATTTCGATGGTGTTGCAAAAGGTAATCTGGGCCCTGCGGGATGTGGAGCTATTCTTAGAGATGATAAAGGTATATGCAAGGAAATGATTGCTATTCCAATAGGAAGCCAAACAAATCAAAAGGCAGAAGCAATAGCAGCACTCCAAGGTATTCTCTTCGCAAAAAGATGGAAGTGCTTATACATATGGATTGAAGGGGACTCTAACAACGTCATCAAATGCCTCAAGGGGACCTCTAAACCCTCATGGTCTATCAATAACATTATAAAGGCTGCTAGAGACCTCATTAACACTTTTGAGAAAAGTTAGATATCTCATATCTACCGTGAAGCTAATGGTTTTGCTGACTGGGCAGCCAATGTGGCGATCAATCAAGATGAAATGATTACTTGGAAGGGAGAACAAGGCCTCCTAGAGGATGTCAGGTCAATCATTTTTAAGGGCCGTTATAATAGTACCCCTAAAATTATAAATGAACAAAATAATAATGAAACGGATTAAAAGGAGTGCCTTGAGCAATTATAATATTGTCAGCACCATTTATTATAACACTCAATCAATCACTTCCCACACTTTCTAGGTAAATTTGGTAGCTCCAAGAAACTCTCTCTCTAAAGCTTTCTGCAAGTTTCGACATTCAGCTCTGAATAGTGAAAATATGGGAGGTAATAGACATCGTTACGAAACTAGCAATTCTAAGGAGTGGAAGCAAAAGGAGGTAGTCTGAAACATTATGCAGAAGGGTGGGTTTTCAAAATTAATGGAGAGGCTCCATGGACGGGATGCCACAGTCACTAATTTCTTTTGTAAAAACTAGAGAAAGGGCACTTTGAAGATGGAGGACTAGTCTGTCGTCATTGATGAAGACCTCATTGCTCAGGCCACGGGTCTCTGAAAGGAAGGAAGCAACTACTACAAAGACAAAAAAGTGAGCAAGGAGGCCATTAAAAGATATCCTGAAACTGAAAAGGAGAAAAAACACCTGGTGAAGCTAAATAAAACCTACTATCCCCCTAGGGATTTTGTTAAACCATGGAGGGAGGTCCTTTTTGTTATAATGCGCTATATTAATTTGGATGGTAGATTCACTAAAGTGTATGGCTACCATTTTGTTTTGTTGAATCATTTTAGGCATGATGAGAAAGTGAACATTCCATAATTTCCATTATGTTCTATGAATGCCACCATTAAGGCCTATAAAGAGAACCCTATGGGTGACACTGTCATGCATCAAGGCTTAATGGTTCTTATTTATGACCACCTCAAGGCTTACCAAATAGCACACCATGAGCCCTCTATTTTTGCGTCTGAGGAGGAAGGGTCGGACTTTGTTTTTTCTTTGGATGAGGGTTCTGATAGTGATCCAACGAGCGAGTCTAAGGAGAGTATGGATGACTCAGAAGCTGAAGTAGGTAAGAAGAGAAAACATTTGAAAAACAGGCCTTCATCCTCAAAGGGTAAGAAATCTAAAGGCAAAATTATCCAGATTAGCTCCTCGGAGGAGGAGGAGGTCTCTGAAGATTCTGAGAAGGACAAACCCCAAGGTTCTCTAAAAAATAATACTAAAGTCCATATTTAGACCAGAAACAAACAAAAGAGAAAGGATGAGAAAGTGAAGGACCAAGAGGAACAAAAGCAGAAAAAGATTTTGGAAGCTGACCAGAACTTGGAGGAAGTGACCACTGGGGAAGTTCATAGGGCTGAAGATAAAGGCACTGTTGGTGACACCCCAAATAAGGAGCTGGACAACTCCGATAAGATAGATCCCTCCTCAAACCCTCCTCTTGAGGGTATGAAAGGTTTTATGGACACCATGGAATGGTTAATCACAGTTACAAGAAAGTTGTGGAGGACAATAAGAAGCTCAACCACAGAATCTAGATTCTGGAAACTATCAACACTGGCGAAGGGAAGACTATGGCAGATTATATGGAGGATTTGACTAAAACTATTGCTAAAGCTGAAAATATAAGAGACTCGTTCAACCCCAGATTTGAGTAAATTGAGAAAGACCTGATTGAGAGGAAAACAAATGCTAATGCTATGGATCAAACAATGTCGAAAACTATCAATAAAGTCAGCAAAATTGAGGAATGTCTCAAAAGTATCCCAGAGCAAAGCTTAAACATTCTGAAGGTCTCTACTGGCAATACCAAAACCCTCATCAACAAATTGGATGAGGAGAAGGACATCCTAGAAATTGACCCTAAAATTGAAGGCATAGGAGATGTTCAAGGACCCTAAACAAGAACCAGAGGTAAAAAGAAGGAGAAGAATCCAAATAAGGACATGGATGAACTCAAAGTTGTTGCGGCCAACTACGATCAGCCGGTGATTAAGGCGGAGGACCTCCTGAAGACTCTATAATTGTGTTGTGTTTTCCTGGTTTTTGTTGTTTTGTTGTTTCTATCTTTTGTTGTCCTTTCTATTTACTGTCTTTATTGACAGTCATTTTGTAATCCATTTTTATATGGTTTGGATACTCTATGATGATCTTTTTTAATCTCCTATGTTAAAGGTTTCGGGTCCTGAAAACCTATTTTTCTTATTAATCAGAACCATCTATCTAACACTAAAAATATTATGCTTCAAACCTTCAACATACAAGACATCATCAGTGTTATATTACCATCAAAAGAAATAGAACCTCTCCCACAGATCACACAGGCTTTGTCATCTCTAAATCTAACTATTCGGCCATCATATCTTTCCATGCTTACAAATTTTCTTTTATCACCAGTCATATGATGTGAACAACCTTTGTCAATCACCCATTCATTTTTCTCTTTAACTTTGCTAGCTAAAGCTTTATCCTCAATAGTACAGCTAATGGAATCAACGTGTACAGGTCCATCTTCCTTAATGGCAAGGAATACAACTTCATCTCCTTCAGATTCTTCATTTGTAATACCTTCATCAGTAGCATAATAATAGTTCTTATGATTCTTATACTTTGGATTAGGCTTGTAAGACTTGTCATACATCTCATGCTTGTCATATCTATCATTCCTATCATGCTTATCAAACTTATCATGCATATCATACTTAGCCATTCTCTTCAGACATCTAGAAGCAAAATGTACTATCTTATTACAACAAAAACATTTCAAAGGCAAATTTCCATCATACTTATCGGCACCTTTAGGCAATCTTCAGCCAATTAATGCTTCAAGCTCATCAAGCTCTCTTTATTTCTCTTTCATCTCTCTTCTCTCTCTTTCATATCTAGATATTATACACTCATCAGGACCATATTTATGCTTACCGGATATAGATGTAGATTCTCTGAATGTTGTCTTGGACTTTCCATGTGATTCTCCAAATTCACTCAGCTCAAATGCAGCAAGCTTTCCAACCAACATATCTCTTGTCATAGTAGTCACACTCTGGATCTCATCAATAGTAGCAACCTTATGTTTATAGGTAGAAGGCAAATATCTCAGCACCTTAGCAACAATTTCATCTTCCTCAATGGTTCCACCAGCACATTTGATTCCTAGGACAAGGTCATTCACCTTACCAATAAAAGAGTGTATGTTCTCATCATCTCCCATCTTCAATGTCTCATACTTTCCTTTTAAACTTTGGAGCTTAGCAACCTTCACTTATTTATCACCTTCATACATCACCTAAAGTTTCACCCAAATCTCATGTGTGGTCTGGATTCCCATAACATTTGTCATCTTTGAATCAGTCAGAGCACTAAGCAATGCTTCCTTCACTCTAATATTGTGTTTTCCTTCCTTAACCTTATCATAAGTATATGGTCCATTCTGAGGAAAAACATAGACATTGTTTGTAATCTTCCAATAATCTTCACCAAGACATTTCAAGTGCACTTCCATCTGGTCCTTCAATATAGCATAGTTACTCTCATAAAACCTCGGACTATCCTTCTTAAAGATTACACCTTGAGCTACCATCTCAGATCTCCTCAAGCAGTTAAGCTTCTACTGGAGGATCTAGCTCTGATACCAATTGTTAACAGTAGCCAAGAGGAAAGACTGAGAGTGGGGTGAATCAGTCTTCACCAGAATAAAAAACATAACCACAAAACATAGATCAGATAAACTGCAGCAATAAGACAAATAAGAAAATTAACAGCACAACACACAACACCAAGATTTTGATGTGGAAAACCTAGTTAAGGGAAAAACCATGGTGGGAACCTACCCACAGTAAGATGATACTCTGCATTAATATGTGAAAATATTACAATGGGGAATACACATGCATTTAGGCACACTTCCTAGAGCTCATTTCTCAAATAACAATTGCCTGGAAGGCTACAAACCTCAACGAAGTCTCACTGACTTACAATAAGATTCGAAATACAATCTGAAAGAAATAAAGTGAAAGAATAGCATCTTTAAATGCTTGATTACAGTTAAGGTTAAGCATAGATGTCTACCCTACAACACCAATCTCACCACAAACTCAACACCGAATAATAAATCACTTGTTCACACACAAACCTCTCTCTGATAATGCAGACACACTCTTGACACCCAAACTACATGAATAACTCACCTATATATATAATTCATCAACCTTGATAACAAGGCTAGCTAAACCCTCAACCCTCAATTACAAAATTACATCAAACAATACAAATATCAACCACCAGACTAATATAATGGTTTACATAGCATAGCATGGTCCCAAATCAAATTCCCAAATGCACAACTTCACCTGAAATTATGCCAAGATCAACCGCAACATGCTACACCACCAGAAATATCGCATAACATGCAAATCATCACCAGTCGATAGAAACCACCAAAAACATGCACAACAATCAATACGGATCACCAAGACAAATAGGGCATGACTAAGAAACACTAGCAAGCACATTAGAAACATCTAGAATAGTTTCACCAACACCACTTTTCAAATCTTCATCAGTCAACATTTGAAAGCTCAAGAATACAACCAATCAGCAACTATCACGAAGAAAGATAACTTACGAAGAACCAAATCATGATCCAACTAAAATTAAGATACACAAGATCATCCAAAACAATATCCCAAAAGCTCGGCACTGAATCTGATCATACCCAAATATACCGGAGGAAATATCAACCTCTGCAAAATAGTGATCAGCAAAACCAAACTACAAAACTAGATCAGAAAATCTTCCCAATCTGCAATCACCAAAATATGTTGACATCAATGACAACAACATATCCTAACAGCAACAATGACTAACAATATCCAACAAGTCCACCCTAAGTAGAAGAAGGTTTAAGAATTTGGATCCCTTTTCCCTATTTTGCTTAGGCAGGCAAGTCCACCCTAAGTAGAAGAAGGTTTAATCATTTGGATCCTTTTGCCCTGTTTTGTTTAGGCACATAAGTTCACCCTAAGTAGAAGAAGGCTTAATCATTTGGATCCTTTTGCCCTATTTTTCTTAGGCATGCAAATCCACCCTAAGTAGAAGAAGGTTTAATCATTTGGATCCTTTTGCCCCTTTTTTTCTTAGGCATATAAGTCCACCCTAAGTAGAAGAAGGTTTAATCATTTGGATCATTTTGCCCTATTTTTATTAGGCACATAATTCCACCCTCTGTAGAATAAGGTTTAATTATTTGGATCCTTTTGGCCTTTTTTTCTTAGGCACGTAAGTCCACCCTAAGTAGAAGAAGGCTTAATCAATTGGATCTTTCTACCCTATTTTTCTTAGGCACACAAGTCCACCCTAAGTAGAAGAAAGTTTAATCATTTGGATCCTTTTGCCCTATTTTTCTTAGGCATGCAAGTCCACCCTAAGTAGAAGAAGGCTTAATCATTTGGATCCTTTTGCCCTATTTTTCTTAGGCACACAAGTCCACCCTATGTATAAGAAGGCTTAATCATTTGGACCATTTTGCCCTATTTTTCTTAGGCACGCAAGTTAACCCTAAGTAGAAGAAGGTTTAATCATTTGGATCCTTTTTCCCTATTTTGCTTAGGCACACAAGTCCACCCTAAGTAGAAAAAGGTTTAACCATTTGGATCCTTTCACACCTCACTTAAGTCCTAATCCAAGGGCTAAGGTTTCATTTTAATCCAAATCAATCTTGTCCTAACCCAAGGACCAATCCAATCTAATCAAATTCAACCCGATCCAAGCAAATCAAATCAATCCATCAATCCAATCTAAATTTGCTAAGTCCTAGTCCTCATCTTCATCTAACATCATCTCATTACTTTTTTTTTATCAAGTCTATCCAATCCCAACTTATCCCCCCATTCTCATAATTTTGAGGTTACATGGCTACCCAAAATCCACATCCAAACTTAAAAGCTTGGTATGAGAAAATGCTCATGGAAGTTCATAGATCACCCTATCAACCATCCACATCTAGCTCATACATGCCTCAAAATTATCCAACTTCCACCTATCCATGTCTCCCATCCTAGCCCATTTACCAATTCAATCCCAAATCATCTTGCATCTCTTATCTTTCTCAGTCTATTATAGCATATATACTATCCACGGAACTAGATGCCTGAAACAAGTGTCATGTGTAGTCCCCCCCATCTTCTTGCACTCTACACTTGGGGTAAAGCTTCATCTATGCTATCCTACCATCTAAATTATCCATATCTATTATCCTCTATCCACATCCTATCTAAGTCCATCCTTCTTTCCTATCTTTGGTCTTGACTATCCTAAATCTCCCCAAACAATCAAGAAATAGCAAAAAATCTCTCCCCCTAAGATTTTATATTTTTCACATTCAATGTTTCCATCAATTCCAAAGGGGGATATTGTTGGCAATATGCTGAAATTGTTTATGTGTTTTCATTTATGTCAACACTATGCTCCGGTTGGATATGGTTTTGTCCCGGTTGGTTGTTGCTATCCTGGTTGGACCTGTTCCAGTTGGACTTGGTTTTGGCCTATTTTTTATCCAGTATGATCAGATCATTGGTTTTAGTTTTGGATGGTTATTTAGGATGGTTATATACTTATTGCATTCAATTGGTTCATGATTTGGTGCTCTGGAAGCTATCGCTTATGTTATGGATTACCGGTTGATATTTCTTGTTATCAGTTGGTGATATTTGATGATTTGGTTAAGTGATTTTGGTCCGGCTTATAGAAATGGTTCCTAACATGTTGAAGGTGTTCTTGATCATGTCCTAATTTTTTGGTGGCTTCGCATTGGTTGGAATGATCATTCGGTGATCCTATTTGGATCCGGTTGGTTATTCTGTGTAATTTTCACTAAGGGTTTCTACCGGTTGGTGAAACATGTTGATATAGGTCTTAGCGGAATTTTTGGCAGATATAATTATTTTGGAATTTGTATTAGGTCCATGCTATGTAATATAAATCATAATATTGGTCTGGTGGTATCATGTGATGAATTTTTTGTAATTATTGTTTATGGGTTTAGGGTCCAGCCAACCTTGTTATCAAGGTTGATGATATGTATTTATAGGAGATATATTCATTTAATTTATAGAAGATGGTATGGTATGGTTATATCTGCATTATCAGAGAAAGGTAATTGTGCAAATAGAGATATATCATTCAGTGAAGGGTTGTGAAGGTTTTAGAGTTGTAGGACAGACATTTGTACTTAACTGGAACTGTATCAAGCATTAGGAGATGCTATTCTCATGGTTCATTTTCTCTAGATTGTAGTTTGATGTTTATGTAAGTCAATGAACTTCCCTTTTGTGATGAGCAGTGAGCTCTAGGCAGTTGGCCTGATTGCAAGTGCAATCCCCATTATAATTATTTCACATACTACTACAAAAGTATTATCTAACTATGGGTAGGGTTTCCTACCATGGTTTTTCTCTTTACTGGGTTTTCCACGTCAAAATATTAGAGTTGTGTGATTTGTGCTTTCATGATTTATCTTTCACTGTGCTATTTATATTGTGCTATGGTAAATGGTTTATAATCTAAATTAATTGTTTAATTTATGGAAAACAAATTCACCCCCCCCCCCTCTCAGTTTTCATTCGGTTCATTATTGGTATCAGAGGTTCTAACAATTGGTATCAGAGAAAGGTCCTCTCTACATAATATTAACCACTTGAGGAAATCTGATGACATCAACTTCTCATTTAATCCCTGGTAGAAGGAGAGTCCTAGATTTGATGGTACAAATTATAAAATATGGAAAGAGTGAATGAAGATTCATCTGAGATGTCTTGGAGCTGAAGTTTGGAAGATAACAAAGAAAGGGTATACACCTCATGATACTAATTTTGGAACTTTGGCACCTCCTGATGAACAGAAGAATGTTGATAATGATGTCAGAGAAAAAGAAGCATTGTTAAGTGTCCTATCAGATGAGAAGTTGTTGAATGTCATAGAGTTGGAAAAATGCAAAGTAGATCTAGTTGAAGCTTGAAACTCTTTATGAAGGTGGCCAAGAAGTAAAGATTGCAAAACTTGAAGGTTACTGGGTGGGATATGAAAATTTGAAAATGGAAGAAGATGAGAACATAAGTTATTTCATGGATAGAGTGAATGAGATTTTCATGGGAATCAAATGTTAAGGTGGAAATGTTGATGAGGATGAGTTTGTGTCAAAGATTCTGAGAGTTCTACCTTCGACTTACAAAATGAAGGCTACTGCAATAAATGAACTCTGGACAATGTCAAATACCCCTGTTACCAGAGATACATTACTTGGGAAGTTGACTGCTTTTGAGCTTGAAGAACTTCAAGATCAAAGTGCTACTAAAACTGAGACTACATTTAGAGCATCTACCTTCGATAAGCAGAAGATAGACTAGAAGGAGTTATATGCTAAAGATTTGGAAGACATTGAGAGAGAAGACAAAGAAATTGAAGAGTTGGAAGGTCTCATTGCCAGAAGAATCCCTAAAGGACCGGTTGGAAGTAAGTATGAAGGAAAGGTTCCTTTTAAATGTTTTTCATGCAATAAGATTCGTCATTTTGCTTCTAGATGTCCTAAAAGAGCTGCTAGGAATCAAGAAACATTTATGAGGAATTATAAACCTAATCCATAATATCAAAGCAGACATAGATTTAGAAGGAATAAGGATAAATCATGTTACTATGCTAGTGATGATGATGATGATGATGATGATGATGATGATGATGATGATGATGATGATGATGAACCTATGAGTGGATCTAGTAATGTAAGCTTCGGCAAAGATTGGGTCTTTATTGCTATCAAGGATGATTCTCTGAAACCTGTCAATAATGCAAATCATACTGAAGAGAAGGCTCTAGCTGCTAAAATTGAAGAAAAGAATGAATGGGTTATAGATAGTGGTTTCTCACATCACATGACTGGAAACAAGAGGAAATACCTGACTCTTCAATATTTTGATGGTGGACTAGTCTTCTTTGGAGACAACAAGGCATGTAGAATCAAAGGAAAAGTAACAATATCCATGGATGGTAAGACTAATACTGACAATGTTTAATATGTTGAAGATTTGAAGCATAATCTTTTGAGTGTAGGTCAGATGGTGGATAGAGGATTTCATTTACAATTCAAAGATGAAAAGTGAAAGATTATCAATACATCTAGAACTCAGACCAAAGGAAATATCTTTCATTTGAACTCCGGTGAGAAGGCTTGTTTGATTCCTCAAATTGATGAAATTTGGCTATGGCATAAGAGTATGTGTCACATAAATTTTGATTGCATAGTGAAGATCAATTCAACACAGACTATTAGATATTTGCCCAAGATTATCAAGCCTCATAATCCGGTATGTAGAGAATGTCAAATGGGTAAGCAAGTTAGAACTTCTTTTAGAAGCATACATGATAGATCTAATAAAATTCCTGATCTTATTCATACTGATCTATGTGGACCAGCAAGGACTAACAGTTTTCAAGGTGATAGATACTTTATGTTACTTATTGATGATTATTCTAGAATGATGTGGGTTGCATTTTTGAAAGGAAAATCAAAAGCTCTTGAGAAATTCAAAATTTTCAAAGCTATGGTTGAGATAGAAATAGGATTGAAAATAAAATGTTTATGATCAAATCAAGGTGGTGAATTTACTTCCAGTGAGTTCAACAACTTTTGTGAGAAACATGAAATCAGAAGACAATTTTCTGCACCTAGAACTCCACAGCAGAATGGAATAGTGGAAAGGAAGAACAAAACTATCTTAGATGTTGCAAGGTCAATGCTGATGGAAGCCAAATTGTCTGATATTTATTGGAGAGAAGTTGTCAATACTGTGGTATACACTTTCAATAGAGTACACATAAAAGGGGATACCGGTAAGACTCCTTATGAATTATGGTTCGTTCATACTCCTACTATTAGATATTTCAAAAAAATTGGAAGTAAATGCTATATTAGAAGAGATGATGCATTACAAAAATTTGATCCTAGATATGATGAAGGAATATATTTTGGTTATTCTACTAAGAGTAAATAATATAGATGTTATAACAAAATATTGAATAGGATAATGGAAAGCATAAATGTCAAAGTAGATGAGCAAAGTAATAATCAAATCAAATCATATGACTATGGATCGGAAGATAAGATTGTCAGATCATAACCAATTGTGCAAGAATCAGTTTAGAGCATTGATCCAGATGCTTTGGTAACATCAGAAAATTCCATAGACTCCTAAGACTCCTAGGTATGTGAAGTTGAATCATTCTGAAGATCAGATCATTGGAGACAAAAGGAAAGGTGTGATGACAAGAAAAGTGTTAGTTACTGAAGAGGTATGCTTAATTTCTCAAATTGAACTGGAATCATTTATTGAAGCAAGTATAGATGAAAATTGGATGAGAGCTATGGAAGAAGAATTAAATCGGATAGAAAAGAATAAAACATGGGAATTGGTTCCTAGGCCTAAAAATAAAAATGTTATTGGAACCAAATGGGTTTTCAGGAATAAATTAAATGAGGAAGGTAAGGTTGTAAGAAACAAGGCTATATTGGTTTGCAAAGGATATTCCAAGGAAGAAGGAGTTGATTATGATGAAACTTATGCTCCAGTTGCTAGGATTGAAGCGGTAAGACTATTTATTGCCTATGTTGCACACAAGAACTACAAGGTATATCAGATGGATGTTAAATGTGCATTTCTGAATGGATATCTTGAAGAAGTCTACATTGAGTAGCCTAATGGATTTTCATTATCAGAGGACAAGGACATGGTTTGCAGATTGAAGAAAGCTTTATATGGATTGAAACAAGCCCCTAGAGCATGGTATGCTAGATTAGATAAATATCTTTCAAAGCTCAGTTTTAGAAAAGGTAATGCTGATAGTAACTTATATTATAAGATTTAGCATGATGACATACTAATTATTGAAGTCTTTGTTGATGATATCATTTTTGGAGGAGAAGAAAGTTTATGCATGAAATTTGCTGATGATATGAAGAATGAATTTGAAATGTCTATGATTGGAGAGATGAAATTTTTCTTACATTTGCAGACTACTCAGACTGATAAAGGTATTTTCATTTGTCAAACTAATTATGTGAAATAATTTCTTAAGAAATTTGGTCTTGAAAATTCAAAACTTGTTGGTACTCCTATGATAATTGGTTGCAAATTGTCCAAGGAAGATGAATCTTTTATAGTGAACCCATCTAGATACAAATCAATGATTGGTGGATTGTTGTACTTAACTCAAACTAGACCAGATATAATGAATGTTGTCTACATTGCTTCTATATTTCAATCTAATCTGAGAGGAAGTCATGATATTGTTGTTAAAAGGATATTCAAATATTTGGCAGGAACAACAGATTATGGGTTATGGTATCCAAAGGATGATGATTTCAGATTATGTTCCTACACAGACTCAGATTGGGTAGGAGATGTTGATGATAGGAAGAGAACTACAAGTGGTGCATTCTTTCTTGGGAATAAGTTGGTTTCATGTATTAGCAAGAAATAATCATGCACTTTATTATCTACTACTGAAGTTGAATATGTAGTTGTTGCAACAAATTACACTCGGATCTTATGGATGAAGCAAATGTTGAAGAATATAAGGGTAATTTATGATAAGCCTATTGTTATTCATTGTTATAATATTGTTGCTATTTATATGTCAAAGAATCTGGTATTTCATTCCAAATTAAAACACATTTATATAAGGTATAATTTCTTGAAGGAAAAGGTTGAAGCAAAGGAAGTCAGATTGGTTTATGTGCCTACTAAGGAATAGATTGCAGATATTCTAACTAAATTGTTGCCTAAAGATACTTTTGAATATCTTAGAGATCAGTTGGGGGTCACCACCCCTCTAGAAGAGACTTAGAGATGCAGGGATGCATCAATCCGGTGAGCTTACTAGAAACATCTTTTGATCCAAGTTGACGGGATGATGCTACTGCTCAGGGGGATTAGTCAGCTATTTGGTTTGGCATCATCCCTTTTTCATTGATGTCAAAGGGGGAGATAGTGTTCAGGTGAAAATAGAAAATCTTAGGGGGGAGAGATATTTTGTTGTTTCTTGATTATTTGGGGAGATCAATTTGGTGAGCTTATCATAAACATCTTCTTATTCGGGTTGATGAGATGATACTTCTACTCAAGGGGAGTAGTCTTCTATTTGGTTTGACATTAGCCTTTTGTCAATGATGTCAAAGGGGGAGATAGTGTTCATGTGAAAAAATAGAAAATCAATCCGATGAGCTTATCAGAAACATCATGCATCAATCCGGTGAGCTTATCAGAAACATCTTTTGATTTGAGTTGATGGGATGATACTGTTGCTCAGGGGGAGTAGTCAGCTATTTGGTTTGGCATTAGCCCTTTTTCATTGATGTCAAAGGGGGAGATAGTGTTCATGTGAAAAACAAAAAATCTTAGGAGGAGAGATATTTTGTTGTTTCTTGATTGTTTGGGGAGATTGTTGGCATTCCTTGGCACTTGGATGTTTTTCACATTCAGTGTTGCCATCAATGACAACACAAACAATTTCAGCATATTTCCAATAGGTCTTGACTATCCATATCCTCAATCTCATATCCCTCATCTTATCCAAATTCATCCCTCATTCCTACCTTTGGTCTTGATCATGTTAGAGAAAAAATAATGTGTATGCATGCTTTGGGAAAATGTAAGCCCATATTCCTCCTCCGTTCATATCCACCACACATTATCCTTCAATCTCACACATCTTTATTCACATCCTTATAGCCTTAATTGGGTAATTTGCCTCATTTGCAACATAGTTCTTGGATCCCCATTCCACCTATCCTCCATCCTTTAGTCCTTCATATCCTATCACCGTCCATCTACTTAATCCCTTCACCCCCACTATCCAAGCAATCTCCCCATCCATCCATCCTCTTACCAATCCTTGGTTCTCCTTTGTCATTGGTCCCCCTCCATTTATCCTATATCCACAAACCAATCCCATCATATCATATCATATTCCCCATCCCATCCAATCCTATTCAATCATTTATCCCCCTCCCATTTTATCTAGTCCATTTATGACCCCCATCACACTGAGCTTTTCCCATTTGTCTGAGCTTATATTGACTCACACGTAAACCAAACACCCATCCATATTATGTTAATGAAATCCAAGCATAAATCCTCTCACCTAGAGATCCTGTAAACCATCTTGTCTCTTGCATCTATGAATCTATCTGTACCCTGCCCATCGGGATGCATCCTTTCCATGTCTAATAGTTTATCTAAATCCATCTTCCTACCCATTGGGATGTATCCTTCCCATGTCTAGCAGCCTAACCAAATCCATGTCCCACTCTTGGCAAGAGATGTTAGTTGGCCATGTGCAAGTTGTTTGCATGATTGAGCTTTTCACTCTGTTTTTTTTTTTTTTAACATCTTGTGTCCCAAGATTGTACCTATTCAGGGCTTCCATGATCATCCTATATCTCAGCATGTCTTGGTTGGTGTATGATGGGGCATTTTTTTTGTGGTATGGTGTGTTTGATGGTTTCTCTTGTACGATCCTACAATCTCGCATTTACATCATCATCAATGTTTGCAAACATGTGTGCATAGAGATACCTATTATTTGAGAGTCTATTCCACACCTCGGATATTCACAACATCCTGATTCCTATAATCAGTGGTTTGGATAATATATGGCAATATCAAAACTAGGTTTTCTCTCCACATCTACACAACAAGAAATCTCATCCACTCCATTTCATCCATTTATCTTGGAGACTCCAATTTATTCATTCACTCCCCCTTCATCATCTTCATCTTTTCACTATCTAGTCATCCTATCCATTTCGAGAGCACACCCGTGTTCTTATAACCCACATGTTCTCTTGAGGGGGAATACCACTACCTCCTCGTCATCCTTCCTCATCTCACTTATGACTGGGGCATCATGCTACTAGTCCTTATCCTTTCCATCCACTATGTTTTATTTTTATTTGATATAACATCACTTCATGACGCTATATCAAAGAGGGGAAATATGTAGACACCTAAAATTAATTAAATTAATATTTAATAAATTTAAGCCTGTCAACATAATTAATTTAATTGTGTTGGTCCCTTTCTTCTTAAAATTAATTAAATCAAGTTTAATTATTTTTATCACTATAGTCCTATAATTAATTTATCAAAATTAATTATTCCTCCATCCTTCTTAAATAAAATATCATTTATTTCTTCTAAAACCTACTTAGTTGATTAATTTCAATTAGCTAAGATAATCATGTAATTCCTACAAATCACCCTTTCTAATCCTATCATCTAGACTAATTAATTCTTCTAGAAGCATGATTATCATTATTCCTCAATTTTAAATTCCTCGACTCATTCTCTCTCCTCATGTCACATCCTCCTAACCTTCCCATGTGTAATCTAATCACTCATCAAGCCACCTAATCAATCCCCTTAATCATTTGCACATCCCTAAGAAATTCAAATTCTTTGAATCTCCCCATGCATCCTCTTCCCAAGGAATGTTTAATCACTTTATCCATTTATTCTTCCCACACATCCTCTTATTTTGGAATCTTTAATTCCTCCTATCTTCCCCCAAGGAATTTAATATTCCTTTTTCTCTTCCCAATGTCCTTGGGAGCTCTTCCCCATGAACCTTGAGAGGTGTGGAGACAAGAAATGCCTTTATGGCATATCTCTTGAATCTCACACCTTGTCCTCTCAATCTTCTCCTCCATTTCAAATCAATCTCAACCCTTCATTTTGAAAACAATCTTGGCTCTCCATTTTGGCCTCCTCCAATCTATAAATTGGAGTCTCTTCCCCTCATTTGGATATCCACTTTTCATCTAATCTTATGTTGTTCATTTGAGATCCAAAATCATCATTCATGCCATCATAATGCCAAAATATTCCCTCATCTAAGACAAATCCTTTTCATCCATCATCATCATTCAAGTCCAATCCAAATCCAATCTTGTTGTGTAGTGAAGAGCAATCCACAATCCACCATCAAAGGAGCAAATCAAGTAGAGCAACAAGAGTGCGTCTACTTCATCAAACTCAATCGGAGGAAGAGTAGAAGCTAAGGTATAATGGTTTATTTTTGTACTTGAATTCATTGTTTTTTATTTTATTTTAGATTATCCCCTCTTCATCCTATTCATAGGCTCACATTTTGTGCAGGAAAGGCTATGAAATTTGGTATTACGCTTGCCATTGGTATTTGCTTTTAAGTTAATACCTTTCTACAAATCAGCTTTGCGTAAATCTTTCAAACATTGCATTCCATGAGATTGCATCTCTTTGAAGCTCTTTGTCAAATGTTTTATGTGTTGATTTGTCTCATTTTTCATTGACATGGATGTCTACCAAGATTTTCCATCAAGAATGCTGTCACTGTCTTTATTTGAAAGTTTATGAAGCCTTTTCAACCAATCCATTTTGTGCACATTTTACAACAATTGCATTTCATGAGGTATTATCTCTTAGAGGCCTTCCTCGAATGGTTCAAGTGTCTTTACCTAGGCTTCCACATTTGTACGCAGACCTCTATCATTCTAAGAAAAGGGTAGCATCTCTAGAAAGAAATTTTTTTATTAGAGCTTGAATCTTGAAAGCATGGAATGTGGCAAATGGAGATCTGTGAGAGTCAATATCCTCTTCAATATTCTCTTCACTACACTTTCTTCCAAGCTATCTATCTTAGTAAAACCTTGGGTGCGTACTTGAGCTTATAATTTGCAAGCATAAAATCTAACAAGATTGCTATACAAGTAACAAAGATGTTCAAAAAAATTGTATAATCAAGTTTACATCTAAGAATTTCATTTGTTCATTTTTAAAAAAAAAACTTAAATTCTACAATATTTTGGAAAGGCTTAAATCACACACTAATCTTTTCTTTCCAGTGTCTCATTGAGGTAATAGGCACAAAGAAAACATGTTCACACAACTAACACATATTTTATTGATTCAAAGGGTTTTGAGAGATTCCTTGTGCAATCCATTATATCCATATTTCACATCATTCCATTTTATTATTACTTGCGATGATATCTCTTTGGGGTTTTCTATGATACAGTTTACATGCCATGTCTATGTTTCACCATGCAAATCAACCAGAGTCATACAAGCTACAACATTTGACATAACTTCTCTACATACTATGTTTTGGTGGTTGTCCATACACTATTTCAAAGCTTTTGATCCACACGAGTAGGTATGTTTATATTTAGTGTCTTGGTAGTTATAATAACTACCTCATCTAGCTTTTGGCTTTTTGGATAACTTAAACAGCTTAATAAAATGACCAATGGTGTATTTTTATTGGGAATAAAAGATCAGCATGGAAATTAATCGGTTATTGAGAATATTGTAGTTGGCTAAGTTGACAAAGTTGCTAGAAGTACTGATAGCATTGCATCTTCTCTTTCATCGATGTCTTCCAAACCTATTGAAGTTACTGATTAGTTTAAGAAGGTCGATAAGATCACTTAATAATTAGCTAACTAAATAGAATAGAATAACCTTTTCCTTTAGTGGGAAGTTGCAAACCAATTGAGTGAGGCCTATATTCATGTTAAGGATCAAAAACTTCTCCTTGCAATATCCTAAAACATATAGTGCATTTAGGCATAGTTTTGCCACCAATGATTGGAACTAGTGTTCAAAATCTACACTTCATGCCCACTTTTCATGCTCCTCATATTATATAATGGCCAAACATGTATTTACATCTCAAGCAATAATACTTTATTCATAATCATTGTTGGTAATATGATTTTTGAAGTATACGTTCCAATTCAAGCAACTCATCTTTGATCGAGTGGCCATCTCAGGAAAATGACATAGTGCACAATTGTGAGTTCATTTAATATTGTAACAAATTCAAACACTTTGATATTCCTAGAAACATCAAAGGTAGCAAAAAAATCACTATCTCTATCAACCTCTATGGTTGATACAATATTTGCATTATGGAATAGATCTCGGGATGTTTTGATTGAAATGGTGATTATGCTTCAAGATAGAAAGAGAGTTGACACAAAATTTGAAAATTTTGCTAGTTTAAAAATGGGGCTAATAGTTGACAATGTGTAATGCTTCACGTGTCTTGTTTCCCTTTCACGTTTCTTTGGAGAAATTTTGGGCTGACTGTTTATACTCTACACGTTACATCTAATTAGGATGACCTAATTGATGTATCTTTTTTGTGTGGATGATATATGAAGGATAAGATATTTTGGAGGATGATATATGTTGAATATGTCAAATGAGAAGCTTTCTATGGTGTATGGTGTAAGTGTAAATGTGTGCAATAAAAAATGAGCAATAATAAAGTTAGTTTCGGATGTTTACAATAGTGATCTATAATCAACATTTTAGATTGTGTACTTCTATTCAATTCAGAAATAATTACTCTTTATAATTAAATCAACTGTATATTGCCCTAAAGAAGTGATCTTCAATTTTTTACAAGTCCATTGCATCTTTCCCTAAGGTTGTGCATCTTAGGGCCTTCAAGTCCAAATTGTTAGATAGTTCAAATAACTAGAAGACATCTAAGAGGGGGGGGGGGGGGTGAATTAGTTTTCACAGATTACCAAAACCATTAGCAATTAAAAATTTAATACCAGAACCCAAAACATTAATACTGGAATGCTTAAACCAAATACCGGAATAGAAATTAAACTAATTAAGCATGAACAACAATCACAAATTAAATACCATCCACATGACACCAAGATTTATACGTGGAAAACCTAGTAAAAGGAAAAACCACGGTGGGAAGCCTGCCCACAATCAAATAATACTTTTGCAGTAAGTATGTGAATTACAACTACGGGGCCTGCACTTGTAAGAAGGCCAATAGCCTAGAGTGAACTGCTCATCACAAAAGGAGCCTCACTAACTACATAGAAATCCATACTACAATCTTGAGAAGTGTTTGAACTGCAAAGATAACATCTCCTATGCCTGAGTACAGTTCTGGTTAAGCTCAACACCAGAGGACTAAATCCTCTTACATAAACCCAATTCGATCTCTACTAATCAACCAAATCCTCTTCCTGAATGATATTACATTACTCATACATTACATCCATATCCCATTCTTAGTTCTCTGCCATATGATATACAATGAGATCTTACATCATATATATACAAACCCTCGACCATAAACAATCAAGTCGGCCACCAAACAATAAACCAATTACATAATTACAAAATATGTCGGCCTTAGACCAAAAAAATAATATCCATCACATAAGACATCTCGGAAACACATCGAGAGGTCCAATCCACATGTTTCATTAAGTCGGTCCATAACCTAGATCAACCAGGACCCAATACAGGTCCATACGCTAAAGCAATGATCTCCATTCACCAAGTCTCAAACATCACCACCATCAACATCCTAAAAATCCACCAGAAGTTGCACCAACACCACTTATACAATTCATCAAAGATCTTCATCAAAATCTCTGTCGATGAAACCCTCGCTAGAACCAGAAGCTAAGATTCTAAGCAAAAGAGGATAGCATCTAATCACCAAACCAAAACCAACTGATTGAATATGAACATGAGTACCATGAATAAGCCAATTCCATAACCAAACCATATCGGAGCCTATCGGATCATACTGGATCCAAACCAACCAGAAACCACTCAACCTACCAAGACCAGAAGGGTGATGGTAAAGCATCCAAATAGCTAGTGTTGACATCAATGACAAAACATCAATGCAACACATAATCAATTCCACCAAGTGGCCAACAATCTCCCCCTATGGCATTGATGGCAACACTAGATGTGAAAATCATCTAAGTACTAAGAAATGCCAAACAAGTCTCCCCCAATGGAAGATAGCCAACAATCTCCTACTCAAAGATATAGCAATGAAGTTCTAAAACAATAATATTTCTGTAAAGAACTGAATTATACATATATCTCTCCCCCTAATGTATAAAACTCCTTAAGTTTTTCTTTTTCACATCAATATCTCTCCCCCTTTGACATCAATGCCAGAAATTTGACAAAAATATCAAAGCAAAAACATAAACCACTAAATCACAAAGCTGACTACTCCCCTAGAGCAGTAGCATTCCCACATCAGTGCCAGAATAAAAAGTATCTCTAATAATGCATACCGGACTGATGCCATACTGCATCAATCAAGTCTCTACCAGAGGAGCAGAAACTCCCAATCTATCTTTGAAATATTCAAATGATTCCTTAGGCAAAGGTTTAGTGAAGATATCTACAATCTTCTCTTTAGTGTTCACATAAACCAATCTAACTTCATTTGCTTCTACCTTTTCCTTCAAAAATTTATACTTGATAGATATGTGCTTTGTCTTAGAAAGAAATACTGGATTCTTTGATATATCAATAGTAGCAGAGTTATCATAGTGAATAAATACCGGTGCATTACAATCCACCTTTATATCCTTCAACATTTGATTCATCCATAGAACCTATATATAGTTAGTAGCAGTAGCAACATACTCAGCTTCAGTAGTAGATAAAGAAGTACATGATTGTTTCTTGTTGATCCATGAAATCAACTTCTTTCCAAGAAAGAAAGCTCCACCGGAAGTACTTTTTTGGTCATCAACATCTCTAGCCCAATCAGCATTTGTATATGCACATAAAGTAAAGTTATCATCCTTAGGGTACCACAAACCATATTCTGATGTACCTTGCAAGTATCTAAAAATCCTTTTCACCGCACTCTCATGATTCTCTCTAGGATCACTCTGAAATCTTGATACAATACAAACAACATTCATTATGTCGGGCCTAGTCTGAGCTAAATAAAGCAGACCTCCAATCATAGATTTGTATCTTGTAGGATTTACCGGTGCGGAAACATCTTTTCTTGTCAATTTCTCATTTGTAACCATAGGAGTACTTACCAGATTAGAATCTCCCATACAAAATTTATTCAATAATTCCCTAGCATACTTAGTTTGATAGATGAAAATACCTTTGTCAGTCTGATTAATCTACAAACATAAGAAAAATTTCATCTCACCAATAATAGACATCTCAAATTCTTTCTCCATATTCTTAGAAAATTCCATGCATAACTTAGCTTCACCTCCAAAAATAATGTCATCAACAAATACTTCAATAATTAGTATATCATCATCAGTGATTTTATAGTATAAAATACTGTCAGCATTACCCTTAGTAAAACCAAGCTTCAAAAGATATTTATCCAACCTTGCATACAAATCTCTAGGTGTTTATTTCAATCCATATAAAGCTTTCCTTAACCTACAAACCATGTGTGTATCATCTGATAGTGAAAAACCATCAGGTTGCTCAATATAAACTTCCTCATCAAGATACCCATTCAAAAATGCACACTTAACATCCATTTGATAAACCTTGTAGTTCTTATGAGTAGCATAGGCAAGAAATAATCTTACAGCTTCAATCCTAGCTACAGGTGCAAAAGTTTCTCCATAATCAATTCCTTCCTTCTGAGAATGTCCTTTACAAACCAATGTAGCCTTATTCCTTATAACTTGACCATCCTCATTCAATTTATTCCTAAAAACCCATTTATTTCCAATAACATTCTTATTTTTAGGCTGGGGAACCAAATTCCATGTGTTATTTTTCTCAATCTGATCTAATTCTTCTTCCATAGCTTTCAACTAATATTCATCTTTACATGCCTCAATTACTGATACCGGTTCAACTTGTGAAATTAAACATACCTCATTAGTTGTCGGTCTTCTTCCTATCATTACTCCATTGTTCTTATCCCCAATGATCTGATCTTCTGAATGATTCAATCTCACATACCTAGGAGTCTTCTAGCTCTTTGTTCCTCTTCGTGGTTCTTCAGTTACTATAGAATTTTTTGATACTATCGGAGTAACTGGTTCAATACTTTGTTTTGGTAGAGGTGCTACCGATTCAGATATAATCATTTCCACCGCCGATTCCTTCTCATAAACTATGATTTGACCTCTATTCAGCTCATCCACTTTAACATTAGCACTCTCCACAATTATCTGCAATCTCTTGTTATAACATCTATATGCCTTGATTTCATTAGAATAACCAATAAATATGCCTTCATCACATCTAGGATCAAGTTTTCCAATGATATCATCTCTCTTGATATAACATTTACTACCAAATATTTTGAAATACTTAACTATAGGTGTATTGCCAAACCATAATTCATAAGGTGTCTTACTGGTTTCTCCTTTGATATGTACTATGTTAAATTCATAAACCGTTGTGCTCTCTGCTTCTCTCCGGTAGATATGAGGTAGACTAGCTTCCATCATCATTGTTCTAGCAGCATCCAAGATAGTTTTGTTCTTCATTTCCACAACTCCATTCTGCTATGGTGTCTAGGGAGCAGAAAATTGTCTTCTTATACCATGCTTCTCATAAAAGTTTAACTCCCCGGATGTGAATTCTCCACCATGATCTAACCTCAAATATTTAATCTTCAATAATGTCTCAGTTTCCACTTTAGCCTTAAAGATTTTAAAATTTTCAAATGCCTCATATTTTTCCTATAGAAAAGTAACCCACATCATTCTAGAATAATCATCAATGATTAGCATGAAATATCTATCACCTTAAAAACTTTTAACTCTAGCACGGCCACACAAATCAGTATGAATAAGATCAAGAACATCATTAGATTTATCTTGTATACTCCTAAAAGAGGTTCTAACCTGTTTACCCATTTGATATTGTTTAGATACCGGATTATAGCTCTTCATAATCTTAGGTATATCCCTAACTGCCTTAGTTGAACTGATCTTCACAATGCAATCAAAATTTACATGACACGACCTTTTATGTCATAGCCAACTCTCATCAATTTGTGTAATCAAACATGTCTTCTGACCAGAATTCAAATGAAATATGTTACCTTTTGTCTATGTACCGGTTGCAATCTCCAAACCACATCTGTTAATGATTTTGCATTTTCCATCCTTGAACTGTAATTGAAATCCCTTATCCACCAATTGTCCTACACTCAAAATATTATGCCTTAAACCTTCAACATAATAAACATTGTCAGTATTGTTCTTACCATCCAATGATATAGTTCATTTTCCTTTGATCATACATTCTTTGTCATCTCCAAATCTAACTAGATCGCCATCAAATTCTTGCAAAGATAAAAACTTCCCTTTATCTCCAACCATATGATGTGAAAAACCACTGTCAATTACCCATTCATCCTTGTCTTCAATTTTAGCATCAAGTGCCTTCTCTTTAGGTACATTCTTTTCTAGTGTCAGAACATCTTCCTTGATAGCTAGAAACACCCATTCCTTCCCATTGTCAGAACCACTAGCAAAGTCTTCTGTCGGTTCATCATCGGAATCAGTAATGCCTTCCTCATCCACTATGTAGCATGATTTGTCTTTGTTTTTCTTGTACTTATACTTGTCCTGATAGCCAGGGTTAGGCTTAAAATATCTTCTAACTCTTTCTTCAAATCTTTAATTCCTTTCAAAACATCCAGATGCAAAATGACTAATCTTATTACATGTAAAACATTTAAAAGGTGTTTTTCCCTCATACTTACTTCCTACCGGTCCTTTAGGTACTCTTCTAGCAAATAGTGCTTCAATTTCCTCAAGCTCATCATCTTCTCTCTTCATATCTTCCAATTCCTTTTCATATAAAGCTTTCCAATCTTGCTTGTCGGTTGCAAATGTAGATGGATGAAAAGAAGGTTCAGTTTTTACAACTCCAGAGGGTCCAAATGCTTCAAGCTCAAAAGCAAATAATTTCCCAACCAAAGTATATTTGTTGACAGATGTATTAGCCATTGTTCTCAACTCATTAACAGTAGTAGTCCTCATCTTGTAAACTAGTGGTAGGGCTCTCAAAAATTTAGAAACAATTTCATCTTCGCTCAGAGTTCCACCACAACATTGAATTCCCATAATGATCTCATTTACCCTTTCCATGAATGCAGTAATCCTTTCAACTTCTTCCATCTTCAGGTTTTCATATCTCACCCGGTAACCATCAAGTTTAGGAATCTTCATTGTAGGGTCACCTTCATTAAGAGTCTCCAACTTATCCCATATAGCCTTTCCAGATGATTTGTCAGTTAATCCCATTATTTGCTGATCAAAAAGTGCACACAAGAGGGCTTCTCTTGCTCTATAATCATTCTCAAGATCCTTGTCCAGGTTTTCCAGAGGAGGATTTCTAGATGTTGGATTATAAGGTGTGATAGCATTATGTGTGATCTCCCAAATATCCTTGCCAAGACATCTCAGATGAGTCTCCATTTGAATCTTCCATACTGTGTAATTGATTCCATCAAGCATAGGAATATCTCTCTGAAAGATAGCTCCAGATGAATTGGATGAACTTGAATTGTTAGTCACCATAGGATCTTCCTCAAGTGGTTAAGCATTCTGTAGAGAGGACCAAATCTCTAATACCAATTGTTAGATAATTTAAATAACCGAAAGACAACTAAGAGGGGGGGTGAATCAGTTGTCAGAGATTAGCAAAACCATTAGCAATTAAAACTTTAATACCGGAACCCAAAACATTAATACCAAAATGCTTAAACCAAATACTAGAATAGCAATTAAACTAATTAAGCATGAACAACAATCACAAAATAAATACCATCCACATGACACCAAGATTTATGCATGGAAAACTTGTTAAAGGGAAAAACCATGGTGGGAAGCCTACCCATAGTCAGATAATACTTATGCAGTAAGTATGTGAATTACAATTGAGGGGCCTGCACTTGCAAGAAGGCCAACAACCTAGAGCGCACTTCTCATCACAAAAGGAGCCTCACTGACTACATATAAATCCATACTACAATCTGGAGAAGTGTTTAAATTGCAAAGATATCATCTTCTATGCCTGATTACAGTTTTGATTAAGCTCAATACCGGAGGACTAAATCCTCTTACATAAACCCAATTCAATCTCCAGTGATCGACCAAATCCTTTTCCTAAATGATATTACATTATTCGCACATTACATATCCATATCCCATTCCTATATCTCTGCCATATGATCTACAATGAGATCTTACATCATATATATACAAACCCTCGACCATAAACAATCAGGTTAGCCACCAGACAATAAACCAATTACATAATTACAAAACATGTCGGCCTTAGACCAAACAAATAATATCCAACACATAAGACATCCCGGAAACATGTCGAGAGGTCCAATCCACACATTTTATTAAGCCGGTCCATAACCTAGATCAACCGGGACCCAATATAGGTCCATACGCTAAAGCAATGATCTCCATTCATCAAGTCTCGAACATGATCACCATCAGCATCCTAAAACTCCACCAGAAGCTGCACCAACACCACTTATGCAACTCATCAAAGATCTTCATCAAAAACTCTATCGGTGAAACCCTTGTCGGAACTAGAAGCCAAGCTTCTAAGCAAAAAGATAGCATCTGATCACCAAACTGAAACCAACTAACTAAATATGAACATGAGTATCATGAATAATCCAATTCTATAACCAAACCATATCAAAGCCTACTGGATCATATTGGATCCAAACCAACCAGAAACCACTCAACCTAAGGGTGTCGGTAAAGCATCCAAACAGCTAGTGTTGGCATCAATGACAAAACATCAATGCAACACATAGTCAATTCCACCAAGTGGCCAACAAAAATAAGGAGTAGTGAGCTTCCTTGGCCTAGAGCCTAAAACTTTGTAATCAATTTTCATATAAAAGATGGTTCTCACCATGGTTTTTCCCACATTGGTTTTTCCACATAAAATCTTGGTGTCCTTTTGTGATTTATCTTTTATTTTGAATTGTTTACCTCTGTACTTATGATAATTAGAATGAATGTTCAATGAATGGTTAAGCTTTAATATATATTTATTTACACCCCCGCCCACCTCCCCCTCTCAACATTTGAATGTGTTCAATAAATAATACTAATGATGATCAAAAGAATGCTTCTTCTAAGAGGCCTCATTGTATTTATTGTGATAAATATGGTCATTGGTCCAACACTTATTTTAAGAAGAAAAATAATAAAAATCCAATGAGGAAAAATACTCAATAAAATAAACCTCATCTTAACAATTTTAATAACAATACAAATCTTGATCTAGATGTTCTTTTACTTGTAGTTATAATGCTTCAACACCTCTTGAATTGGATATTGATTTAGGTTCTTCTCAACATTTTAATTCACATAAAGAGGTATTTGATTCTGTGAAACCTGGCACATTTAATATTCTACTCCAATTTGCTAATGATCATAGTTGTAAAGTAGAAACAATTGGAGATGTGAATGTACCTAATGATAAGTTACATGATGTTTTATATGATCTTGAATTGAAAACTAATTTGTTTTCCATAGCTTAGATTTGTCAAGATTATGGATTATATAAATTTATAAAGATGCATTCTATTTCATTGATCCTAAACAAGATAAAGTCATTGCTAATTTGCTAAATTGGACAATGACAATTTATTCAAACGTAATGAGTTCCCTCATTCTAAATATTTTTTACTATCTACCATTGATTTCAATGTTTGACATGAAATACTTGGTCGTATTCATACTAACAATATTGCCTTGATGCAAAAATCTAGTATGGTAGAATGATTGTCTAGTATTGTTCCATCTAAAATTGTAAGCACAAGATGCATGAGTAGTAAGATGCATAGGGGGACCTTTCCACAAGGTCAAACATGGAAAACACATCATAAGTTGCACCTCATACATAGTAACTTTTTGGGACCCATGGAGAATACCTCCATCCAAGGATCAAGGTATGCACTCCTTTTATTGATGACTATTTTAGAAGAAATTGGATCTATTTTATTCAAAGTAAGGATCTAGTTCTTGATATTTTTGTTGAATTCCATGAATTTTTTTATTTTACATCTCCTTGATCTCTCATTCATCCTGATGATGGATCATAGAGTGTGATCCAAAACATTGATGATCAAAAACTTGCACACAATCAAGAAGTTGTTTGTCATGATCATGGATTGTGGAAATCTATTAGAATTGAGGCAATCTGGTTTTAAACTCAAACTAATTAGAACTAATAATGGTAAAGAGTATGTAAATAATGGTTTACATAATCTAACCATTCCCTGATGAACTTATAAGGCACTGAGAGGGGGGGTGAATCAATGCAAGTAAGAATAACACAAATCTAATTATGCACCTTAACAACTTGAAACTTGATAAGAAAATGAGAAACATAATCACATATGCAATCAACCAATAGAATAATGGCCACATAACACAAATAATATATACGTGGAAAACCCAAATGGGAAAAACCATGATGGGAATTAGTACCCACAAGATAACGATCTATAGAATAGAAATCTTGACCGATTAAGGTCTTACAATGATATGCCCTATTAGGAGCATACCCGATTAAGAGTCACCCAATTAGGGGATTTACCTATCAGCCCTATGAGGAGCCTAGTGATCTTTTAGGATCAACCTCATGTGAGGATTTACCACCCTTTTTTAGAGCTTCCCTATTAGGGAACTTAAATATTTAAGGCCTCTTAGGACCTACACGGTTAAGGGATTTATTTGTTGTAACTATTCGGATAACAACAGTGATAAGATTCTAATATAATACCTTCTGTGTCTGATAAGATCCACTTTAGAACATTACATCATCACATACACTTCATCTCAGAACTTCTATGATCACCAAACTATCAGAGATACAACAATCGCTAATAATCTCTTACAAATTCAAGCTCATACATTCTTATATTCTTCATACCTCATCACGCATTATAAAAACATCATTAGGTCAGCTAGAACCTTGGAACAATTTCCTAGGTTCAATGAATCTAGAAAAATATGCAATACACTCCTTACATAAGTTGTGCATTGACTTAACACATCAAATTCTATGCCTGTTAACCGATCTGAGTGATTATCATCACTACCAGTTAATTTTCTATCAACTCCTCTATTCTACCAATCAAAATTCTTTCACCTGATCAAATCTGATTATGCGGTCATGATCATGTCTTCAACTAATAGTCTTCAATGCTTCTACAAAACCGCAACACTTCATCCTTCATGAATTTCTTGTACCAGTTGTCGGATTGTAACTCTATCTTCTATTTACCGTTTGAATTCCTAATTATCAGTTCTGATGAAACTATCTTTGCTTTACCGATTGCACTGTAGGACTTAGATGACTTAAGACACATAGTTGTCATCAATGACAACATACAAAATAGTCATCATTCAATATTCTACCTTCATACAAGTATCGGTTGCATCAAGCAAACAAACATTACCAGTTGATCAAGTGATCAAATGCCAAAATTCTCCCCCATTGGCATTGATGGCAACACTTAGGAAAAAAATTTGTCGACTAAGTGTGCAAAACAAAAAGTGACAACTTTATGTTCTGAATACATAGACTCATACTGACTAATACTCCTCCTTATCAATTATTGCTATTTATAAAAATGAAATCATTACTCCCCCTTAACAGTACATACAAAATTTGACTCATAAACTAATTCTACTCCCCCTTTGACAACAATGCCAAATAAAGAAGTAAAATACATACATTTCATCAAAATTTGTCAGCAAAAGTGCATGTATATATAGAGATAAAAATTTTGAAAGTCTTTATAATGCAATTCTTAAGAAAACATCACTGTTATGAAACTTCAATTGTTTAAGATCTTTTTCCCATGTTTCTAACAGTGTCTCAGTAATCTCAACATGTGTTAAGATCTGTGATGCTCACTCCTCCATAGAATCAACTGTACTCATCTCAAGAGTAGCCAAAATTGCCTCTAACTCCTTGAATTCTCTTTGAAGAATATCTACTTTCAGAAGTAGTTGAGTTTGGAGTTCTTTCAGTGATCCAACCCATTTTGCTT